>NC_059332.1:131333162-131636093 GCF_018350155.1 Leopardus geoffroyi | reverse complement strand
CCCCGCATCGGGCTCTGGGCTGATGGCTCAGAGCCTGGAGCCTGTTTCCGATTCTGTGTCTCCCTCTCTCTCTGCCCCTCCCCCGTTCATGCTCTGTCTCTCTCTGTCCCAAAAATAAAATAAACGTTGAAAAAAAAAAAAAAATTAAAAAAAAAAAAAAAAAAAAAAAAGAACATATTCAAGTTATAAACAACATATTGGCTATCTAGTGCTGAATAACAAATCACTTCAAGATTTAATGACTTTAAAAAAACAATAATTATTTATCTCTCTCATGATTTGTGCGGATCAGGAATTTGGAAACTACTCTCATGAGGTTGTGGTCTTCTGTTAACCGTGGGTGCAGGCACTTTAAGGCACAACTGGTATGCACTTTGGATTTAATTTTTGACGTGTAATTGTTTACCATCTGCCTTATCCCCTAAAATGTAGGCTTCATTCAGGATTTTTCTGCAGGGTTTTTGTTCTTTATTCCCAATATTTAGAATAATATCTGGCATATAGTCTTTAAAAGTCTTTAAAAAATATGTGTGCAATGAATGATGTTATGTTTGGAAATCCCCTCCCCCATTAAAAATCATTTTAAGAAAGGGGTGCCTGGTGGCTCAATTGGTTATGCATCTGACTCTTGATTTCAGCTCAGGTCATGATCTCACCATTCATGTGTTTGAGCCACGCACAAGGCTCTGTACTGAGAGTGTGGAGCCTGCTTGGGATTCCCAATATCTCTCTCTCTCCCCCGCCTGCCCCTCTCTTTCTCTCTCTCTCTTTCTGTCTCAAAATAAATAAAAATAAAAATTTTAGGAGGGCTAGATGGGTGATGGGTATTAAGGAGGGCACTTATGATGAGCACTGGGTGTTGTATGTAAGTGATGAATCACTGAATTCTACTCCTGAAACCAATATTGCACTGTATGTTAGCTAACTAGAATTTAAATAAAAGTTTGAAAAAGAAAAAAAAAAACATTTTAGAATTTGATCAAACTTTTTACTATGAAGGACTATGAAATATGTATGAGAAGCATTATATTTAAGAAGAATAAAAATAAACTCTTATGTAAGATTTCTAACTTTCTCCTAAAAGTAAGTCTAATTCATCAGAGAGGTTTGTCCCAAAAATGATATTTCAAGAAATCAGCTAGGGGGCGCATGGGTGGCTCAGTGGGTTACGCATCCAACTCTTGGTTTCAACTCCGGTCATGATCTTGCTACTTCTTGGGTTCAAGCCCTGCATTGGCCGGCACCTGGACGGAGATTCTCCCTCCCTCTCCCTCTCTGTCTGCCCCTCCCCCACTCGTGTTGTCTCTGTCTCTCTCAAAATAAGTAAATAAATTTAAAAATAAACCAGCTATAAGATTGTTTTATAGTAGATTTTTTAAATTGTTTTTAAAAGTTTATTTATTTTTATTTTGAGAGAGACAGAGATGATAGAAGAAGGGGAGGACAGAGAGAGAGAGGGAGACAGAGAATCCCAAACAGGCTCTGCGCTGTCAGTGCAGAGCCCTATTCAGGGCTCAAACTCACCAAACCATGAAATCATGACCTGAGCCAAAACCAAGAATCAGGAGCTCAACCAACTGAGCCACCCAGGTGCCCCTAAACTTTTTTTTTTATATTTTAACGATCCTGACTGCCTAGGCTGTACTTCTGTCTTCAGTTTCCGATTGAACTTATTGAACAAGAAACCAGAGGGGCAAGGTATAAAAAACAAGACTCTTCTAAGGCAACTACGTTATCTCTCTTTGATTCTTAACTTCCTATTGACTCTTTATATTCTGAAAGTACAAATACTGGAAGTTCATATATGTCATTCTGCTTTAATTTCATAATGTACTCTAGGGGGTTCTCTCATTTCCAGTGACTGTCCTTTTGTGTCCTGACTTAACTTTGATAACCTTATGTCAGCCTGACTGAAAACTGGTGACCTTACCAACACTTTCTAATAAGAAATAATGTTTAACAAAAGTTAATTCTACCCTCAATAGTTTATTATTGCTCTTTTTAAAAAAAAAAAAATTTTTATTTATTCTGAGAGAGAGAGAGAGCAAGCAGGCGAGGGGGAGAGAGACAATCCTGCTGACGTCTCAATCTTGAGCTCCTAGCCTACAATACTGTGGGAAAAATAAATGTGTGCTGTTTCGGTCACCCAGTCTGTGGTAGTTTGTTATGGCAGCCTGAGCAAACAGGTACACTTGGCAAAGTTTTCTTGCTTTTTGTTTAGTTTTATTTTTTTAGGTTCTACAAGACAGTGTCTGTACAAGTAGTTTCCTGGGACTCCTGTAACAAATTACCACAAACTCAGTGGCTTAAAACCATAGAAACTGGTTTTCTCCCAGGCTGGAAAATAGAAGTTTGAAATCAGTTTCACTGGGGTAAAATCAAGATGTTGGCAGGGCTATCCCTCCCTCTGGAAGCTCTAGGGGAAGATCCCTTCCTGTCCCTTCCGTGTGTAGGGGCTGTAGGCATTCCTTGGTTTATGGTAGCATCACTCCAATCTCTGCCTCCATGGTCCTGACATCCTTTCCTTTTCTCCCTCTGCCTCTCTTCCATAATGATATTTGTGATTGTATCCAGGGTCCACCAGGTTAATCCAGACAATCTCCCTTTCTGATGGTCTTTTACTCAACCACTTTTATAAAGACCTATTCCTCTATAAGGTAACAGTTACAAATCCCAGGGTTAGGACCTGCCATCTTGGGAGGCTTCCTGCAGCCTACTATACTGTGTGCGAAAGAGGGAAGCCTTCAGAGTCTCTCTGGGTGAACCCAAGTTGCCTTCCTGCAACACATCGAGTTAGTATGTTTAATGAACAAGATGTTTAGTTTTTGAGATCAGGGAGAAAGAGTGGAACACCGAAGCTAAGAATGCAGAGACTGTTGGGGCACCTGGGGGGTTCAGTTGGTGAAGTACCCAACTCTTGATCTCAGCTGAGGTCGTGATCTCATGGTTTGTGGGTTCAAGGCCACGTCAGGCTCTGTGCTGACAGCACAGATTCTCTCTCCTTCTCTCTCTGCCCCTCCCCTTCTAGTGTGCTCTCTCTCTCAAAAAATAAATAATAACATTAAAAAAAAAAAAAAAAGAATGTTAATAACGAGCACAGGGTACCTCAGTCGGTTAAGCGTCCGACTTCGGCTCAGGTCATGATCGAGCCCCACGTTGGGCTCTGTACTGAGAACTCAGAGCCTGGAGCCTGCTTCAGATTCTATGTCTCCCTCCTGCTCTGCCTCTCTCTCTCTCTTTCTCTCTCTCTTACTCTGCCTCTCTCTCTGTCTTCCAAAAATAAACATTAAAGAAAGAAAAAAATAAACAGCACAGAATATTTCTATACTGACCTCCATTTTGAGTTTAGCATCCTATTCTAAAGTTTTAGATTTTGTATTTTGGAACTGAAATAAGTAATTTGAATGTAAAAAGTAGGACACACAGCTAGCCAATATGTGTTGCCAATGTTTAAGCGTTTGGACAAATCTTTACATTCACTGTGAGATTTTGTATTTGGGAAACCCTGCTCTCCATCCGCCTCCTGTCTGTCCCCCCTTCAGCCAGCTCAGGCAAAGGCCAGGAGCAGTGGCAAGTAATCGTGTGTTAGACCAGCTGGTGTTTCTGTGGAGAAAGCACTTCTGACCTCTGAACCCCTCGTGGCAAAAGGCCCAGAAAGGAAGAGCTGACTCTTAGAGTCGCCTTTAACACCTCTTCCCTGGAATCGGAAACCACTATGTCCCCATTTGCCCAGCACGTGAGCTCTGTACCTTTGACTCTTTGAATGTTACCTGAGATGAACCCTTCTGGCCACTTTCAAAATGAGGTCAGAGGTTGCTGGCTCCTGACTGTCAATAATGTCTGATTATTAATAGCAACAATGCCTCTGATTAGTCTAGTATTTTACAATAAAGAGCACTTTGGTACAGATTCTCTTTCCCAGATACTAGGAACACAAAAGGAGATAAGATACATGTTCAGCTCTTAGGTATCATTTCAACCCAGGTTATTATAATTCACTGAATCCCTAAAATTCAGGGAAGAAAGTGAAGAAGGTATTACTATGCTCCTTCTCCACATAAGGAGCTTGAGTGTTAGAAGGAGCTTGAGTGTTAATTTTTAAAAAAAGAAAAAAAGAAAAAAGAAAAATCCTGACTTCAATACGGATTTTAAAAATGGACATGTATGAAAGATTTTGTTAAACTCCATCTGATGAGAAAATCAGGCATATGCTATAGCCGGTTCAAAAAGAAGTCAAGAAGCACATATTTGTATGGAATAAAGGAAGCTTGAAGTGAATTGTGAACGGAAGCAAAACCGCTGTCCACTCCACTGGAGGCAGAGGGAGACAGAGGTCAGTAAAACTCATACCAGACAGGATGGAATTTGCATGCCTGTGACTTACCATGTACAGAGTTACAAAATAATTCCCTTAGAATCAAAATCAGGTGACATGAGGAAGGAGGTATAGACAATACATAGGGTTTCCCGGTTAGGACCCGGATGTGGATCTCTAGAACCAAATGTAGAGTTTGCTCCACCCCATTGAATGGTCCCAGCTTCTGAATTGTCTCCTCCATTAGGTGAAAGAAAGATACCTCCAAAATTTGCAAATGAGAGAATCAAAGGTAAACTGGGTAAGAGCTTCCTGCTGTCCACAGTCAGCCCTGCTTTGACTCCAGACGCTCACTGAAGCAGCCAAGAGACCAAGATGCAGATGAACCCAGCTCTGGGGGACCACCCAGATGTCTTTTCATTTTCAGGCACGACTCCTGAACCGGGGCCAACGGTTGTAATGTGCTCAAGTGCGTTCTATTTCTCAGTGCAGTTGAAGTAGCAGCCTGAATTGGAATGAAAAGTAACTGCTTGCTTCCAAATTCAGGTGGGAACTGTCTCAGAGTGGTCAAAAGTGCCAATATGTGAACTCAAACAGAGGCTTAAGTCAGGGACCTGACTTGATCATAACTGTAGGGAAGAAAATCTTCAGCCAAGAATAATAAAACTCTAGCAGGGTATGAAAATGTGACAGCTTATGGTTCTGAACGTTTCATACTAGAAATAAGTAGAAAAGTGCCACAGTCTCAAATTATGTGTTTGTATTTTAAATTTTATTTCAGGCTTTAGACTTACTGAGCTAAAAGAAAAAAAAAAAAAACTAGTAGCATTAACAATTTTGCCTACCACCAATGACCTAAAAAATGTGGCAACTCAAAAAGAAACAAATAATCATTTCAGTGTAGAGTGACCCAGAAATCTAGGACACCACAAACTTTGTGGTCCCTTTGGGCTTTTAACTTGGAAAGAATGCTACACCTTTTTTTTTTCTTGCCTTTATGCTCGAAACCTTTTAAAATCTTGTTCATAAGGTAAATGACTTAGGAAAAAAACAAAAACAAAAACAAAAACACACCTTAACACGAGATAGCAAAACACTGCTTCTTTACAAGAGGCATTCGCATTTGTTCTGTTTTGGTTTTACTTTTCCTATTTTTGTTGTTTTCACTTAAAATATTTTTAAATTATTTTTTTCAAGGATCTTTTTCAGCTTAAAGATGAGCAACATAGTAGGGGTTATTCAGTAATAAATATCCTGAAGGGAATAATGTAACGACCCCAAAGTTCCAGTCCAAAGCAAGGAAAGGTGAAAAATGAAGAGAATAATAAAACAAGGAGATGAGACTATCACTGGTAGCCCCAGGGGATTTGTCTGAAATTATAGTCACACAATGAGGAGAGAAGAGGTGATCTAATCTGTCAACACGATGAGAAAATAACCCACTTAATATGAAGAAATGCTCTGAAGGTTCGTGGAATCACTGTCAGATATTCTTACAATTCAAATTACACGAGTAAAAAAGATTATCACAAAAGATATTAGCACAACCTCTTTAGCAATAATTTCCCCATGATACATCATGAATAATTGTAATTCTTCCACGCCTCGTATCCTACCGAGTAAAGGTCCTTTTTCCTGCAACCACCCATTTAAGGAGTCAGGGAAGGCTGTAATCAGAAGATACTCCCTTTCGAAAAATACTTAGATCATGTCCCTTCCCTTCTTCAAAGCTGTTACTGGCTCCTTGTTGACATTGGAAATGGCCCAAACTCTGGAACAAGACACAGTTTGTACTCTCTTAGCTGTCCCAGCTTTGCATGCCCAGCACCATCTCAGCCACTTCTATGAACTGAATTGTGTCCCCCCCCTCCCCCCCCCCCCCCCCAGAGTCATACATTGGGCCCTATTCCCTAGAGTAATGGTATTCGGAGATGGAGCCTTTGAGACGTAATTAGAATTACATGAGGTCATGATGTTGGGGCCCTCGTGATAGGATCAATACCCTTATAAGACAAGACACCAGAGACCTTGCTCTCCCTGCAGCCCTAAGCATGCACCTAGGAAAGGCCATGTGAGGACAGTGACAAGGCTGCTGTCTATAAGCGAGAAACAGAGCCTTCCACCAGAAAATGAACCAGCGGCATCTTGATCTTGGACGTCCCAGCCTCCAGAACTGTGAGAAAAAAATTTCTGTTATTTAAATTATTTAAACCTCCAGTCTATGGTACTTTGTCAAGGTAGCTGAAGCAGACTAAAATAGCCACTTTTTCCAACAAACTTCTAGCCACACTAAACTCCCATCCCCTCAACATCTGAGTGCCTTTGCACTTACCGTTTCTTTACCCACAACGCTCTCCTTCCTCTTCCTTGTGTTATTAACAACGGGGGCTGTTGCAAAACAACAGCCGGCTACTGTCCGCTTCATCCTCAAAATATTTTGTTTCTTAAACTTTATTTCTTATGAAAGGAGTTATATAACCTAACCTGGGGAGATACGTTGCAATATATTTACATTTACCTGTGCATTTCTTTGGGAGCTTGGTCTTACCTAGGTCTACTTTTTATGGCTAGTCTTGGTTATGTTAAACATATTCTGAAGAATTCCTGGTTAACTTTAATCAAAACTGCCTTTTCCCCCTTATTTTCAAGTCCCAACACAAGTAGCACTTCATCTGAGAAAACCTCCCCCCTTTCCCTGGGCTTCCATAGATCTTTCACACTTTAGTTATGGTGCTTTGACTGTGTTCATACACACATCTGCCTACTTCAGGCGGGGTGTGCCTGCTGTATGCACCTCTGTATCCTTGGCACCAATACAGAGTCAGGCACATACTTGTCACTCAACAAAGGGCCAAAGGCCAGTTTAGTGAGAGTTAACACGACACGGAGCTAGGGCTTATTCACTTATTCATTCATCCAACCAAAATTAACTGAACGCTTACTATGTGACAGACACTGGGAATGCAGAGATTAATAAAACATGTTTTCTGCCTTGGATTATCCTCCAGAAAAAAAAAAAATAATAATCCTACACTTTTGTTGCATAAAAGAGGGGGTTTCCCAAGACATTCACAGAAATGGTTTGATGGGAAAAAAACAGGAAACTAAAAGCAAAATGTTCTTTGCTTCTTCATTACTCTTACTCAGGCATTAAAATACTGTTTCAGACAGAAATGCCACGCCTCATGCATTCCAAACAAAGAGTTTGAGCCCTGAAACACAAAAGGAATTGTTCCACACCCTCTATGTGACTGGTAAGGTCTGTGCTATGTGCCAGGAATACAGATACCTGTCCTCAAGTGCACTTTTCATTCATCAACAACAAATACCTGTTCCAGAAATAATGTTAATAGTCAGGGGGTTACATTAATATACAATATAAATTTCGGTTATAAAAAGTCTAAATGTTAAAGATTAACAATCGTTACACAAAAATCTACCTTCGAGACCATTAACATGACTGCAAAGTATACTTGTTTCTGCCCCTGGGAAAGAACAGAGAATTCAACTTAAGATTCAAAACCAGTTTCTCCCTCTCTGGTCATTCCAATACCTGCTGCTGTTCTCTCCCAGCATGGTATTCACAGCCAGAAAAGCTGCTTGGCCATCGTCACCAAAACTTCCACGTTTTGTACTGGTTTGGAAGCAGAAGCATCAGTTGGAAGCAAATTCTGTAAATGTACATTATCATATTCTCATTTTGACTAGAATCCTGCTGCTTCCTAGTCTGTGACCTTTACCATGGTTGACCATTAGTTTGTTTCTTCTTTTGTATTGCAAATGCCTTTCATTTAGTGAAACCAATGGCACTCCTCCAACGTTGCCTTTTGTAATGGGGATAATTTTGTTTCTTGATTGGTGTTAACTATTTCCAGTCACTGATTTGACTAGACGGATCAGTTATTCTGAACATAATAATGATATGCACTTTAAAATATAAGTAGACCCTACACTCATAGCAAAGAATATTCCAGAAAAAAAAAGCATATTACTTTGAAATGTTGAAAATTTATTCTGATTTTCCCATAGACACAATTTTATCAGAGAGTCCCTAACCAAGGCCCGTGCCCCAAATCTATAAATGATACAACACACCATATTAAACAAAAAAGAGTCGTATATATATCATTTGAACAGTGTAATACTTTCTAACTTATACATAGATCAATTAAGAAAATGCAATAACTAACCATCAAAAGAAAATCATATTTAATATGACAGGCTAATTAGATGAGGCCAGATTGTTAGTCTTTTGCTGAACTCAAAGTTGGGATTCTTTTCTTTAAAAATGGTTGGACCTGTGCTTCGGTGATGTCGGATATTCTACAAGTACATATGCACACGAAAACCACCAAAGCAAAAGTTCTGTGTTGCTTTTCATGCTTCTGAAGATGCTCACATTATATTTCTCATGCTACCAAGGACACATGGTCCATGATAATCACAAGCACCTTGGTTAGTATCAGATTTGCTTGTTGTTATGCTATGAATTGTGTAGAAATACAGGCAAATGAGGAGAGCAAAGTCAGGGCCAACACAAGTAAGTCCATTTCTGTCAGCCCCTCTCGAAGGACCAGGAGATGGAAACTGCCACAGCACCACAGGTCTCTGTGATGGTTGGAGATAGGCCAGGTCACACACTATCATCCAGCACTAGTGTTTTGAGTCTTTAGACTGTCTCTTACAATATATGCTTTCCATGGGGCGCCTGGGTGGCTGTCGGTTAAGCGTCCGACTTCAGCTCAGGTCATGATCTCACGGTCTGTGCGTTCGAGCCCCGCGTCGGGCTCTGGGTTGATGGCTCAGAGCCTGGAGCCTGCTTTGGATTCTGTGTCTCCCTCTCTCTCTGCCCCTCCCCTATTCATGCTCTGTCTCTCTCTGTCCCCAAAATAAATAAACATTAAAAAAAATTAAAAAAAAAAAAAAAAAGAATATATGCTTTCCATTTACCCAAACAAAAATTTGGAGGAAAAAAATGTATTCCGGAATTCGTCCTTTAGTGGAAGGATTTATGACCCCTAGTTTACCCTTAGACCGATCATAAGAATAATCTTAAATTCATTTGTCAATGCAGAATGCTCTTAATTCCTTACTTATTGTAGACAACTGGAACATTCCACTATTCAAAATGTGACTTTGTAGCATAACTCAACCTCAATTAAATCAGACCATCTTGTGAAAAGTTGGATTATATTTGATGATAAACCATAATGCTTTGAACACATTATAAAACTTATAAAGCTCAATGAGATTCTCTTTACTTATTTAAAAAATCAGATATTGCTTCATTTATTTAAAAAAATCAGATACTGATCTAAACTTGTTTGAACTCCTCTTTTGAAAATACCTTTAAAGGCTGTTTTTAAGCCACCACCCACACAGACTTCATTGCTTTTTAGCCATTTCTTAGCATTTTATGGGAAAAAAACAAAAACAAAGTTACTCATATTGATCATATATTAACCGCAAATTACTCGTTTATTTTTTTAAAGTAAAATCCTTTTTCAAAGAACAAATATAAATCATACTTCTTCTTACTGCCCCTGAGAAGCTGTAAATACTGTCAGGTCACATAGTCTTGGGAACGATGAGCTAGACACAAATAACTCAAAGACAGACCCGGATGACATAACGTCCCATGAGCTGATCAAAAGCCAAAGTAGGGGGCTAGGGAAAGGTCTCAGACCATCTTGGAGGAGGCCCTTGACCTCTCTGGGCCTCAATTTCTTCACCTGTATTGTGAAAAAGCAGGTCTCAAGGATGTTCAAGATCTACTCTTGTTTTAACAAAGCCACTTACTTTCCTCTTCCATTGTAAAAGAAGAAATAAAAATAAATATTTCCAAGGTATAAAGTTGGAACATAAAGAAAAACCTAATCAGTATTTTTTTTTCCATATTCACACAGAAGTTAGAGTTAGAGGAAATTAACAGCCAGGTGCAACCAAAAATGTGCTTAAGACGTGCAGGTATGGTTGGAGTCCCTGGAGAAAGAGGACAAACAAAAAAATTGAATTCTTCGGGCCCCTTTCAATCTTAGATCTCCCCTTTAAACATCGAGTGCAAGGCTTTCCCCCACAGGGGTCATTAAAACCTTCTGCATTACAATAGAAACCTTCTTGCTTCCCCCATCCCTCCCCAAACACACTTTGAAGCACATGTTGATCATATAAATTTAGCCCATTTGACTAAATATAATTACTATCTTCTGAGACATTGTGTTTAATGGATAAAATAGACATTTTCAGTTTTGCAGACCACATACAATAGTGTTCCCTTTCTAAGCTAGAAAGACATATTACTAACATAGTAGGTATGACATCTATTCAGTTACATTCCTTATTTTCAAGTTAAATTCTTCATCTGGGTTCAAATCATTACACAAGAAAGAGTTGAGGGTATGGGACACCATTTATGGAAAATTCAACATGAAACTCTTCAGGCCGTATTCATTCATTTCTTTTAGTCAAATTCTAGACTTACAATTATCCAATCTGAAAATTGTTGAGGTATCCTTCACATAATACCTTTGATGTTTGCAAAACCCTGCTAGTGAAGGTGACAAATACAAACACAGACGAGTCTCCCCATGATATATGAAGCTCTGTAATAGAAGAAATCCCTAAATCCAGTTTGGGGACATTTAGAAAGCAGAGTCTGAACTGGAACCTGAAAAACGAATGAGGATTAGCCAGGTTTTGAGAGGGTTTGGGGGAAAGGGGAAAATGCTGGGATAGAAGGAATAGTATTTGCAAAGGTTGCAGAAGCAAGAGAGATCAGACAGTATTTAGGTATAAGTGTAGGGTTTAGAGGGATGAGGGCAGATAATAGTGAAAGGTAAGACTGGACAGGCAAGTAGGACCAGATCATGAAAGGACATGCTTGTTCAGCCTTAATTTCTAAACACTTCTCACATATATATTGAATCTTCATTTATTCTCCACAACAAGCATGCTTAGAAAGTGGACAGTCATTTCTGGGGTAGCTGGTTGGCTCAGTTGGTGAAGCATGCGACTCTTGATTTCAGGGTTGTGAGTTTGAGCTCTACAGTGGGTATGGAGAGTACTTGAAAAATAAAATCTTGGGGCACCTGTGTAGTTCAGTTGGTTAAGCGCCCGACTCTTGATTCCAGTTCAGGTCACGGTTATGGTTATGGCTCGGCTCTGCACTGACAGTACGGAGCCTGCTTGGGATTCTCTCTCTCCTTTCTCTCTGCCCCTCCCCAGTTGGTGCTGTCTCTGTCTCTCTCTCTCAAAAAATAAATACACAAACTTTAAAAAAATAAAAGAATTTTTTTTTAAAAAAAAAGGAAGTGAATTGTCATTTCTATAAGAAGTTAAGGTTCAGAGTAAAGTGATTTGGTGGCATTTAATTAATAAAGTTGCTCTATATTCATTCATGAAACTGTTCCCTTGATGCTAAAAGGTTAAGTGGTTGGGAGAGGAATGTTAATAGCAGGTGCTCTTTTGCTTTTCATTCCTAAACCGCAGATGCCACACCCTTCTGCATAACCCATTAGGACATCCATCCATGACTCTTGCAAGACTTTTAAATCTTAAACTGATTCCCTAGGGGTCATTGGCAGAAATAAAAAGTGACTCATTCGACAGAATTAGGATCCTGGGATTCTTGCATCTATTTTTAAAGGTACTAGGTCTGGAAAATTCAAGTTATAATGGCAAAGCTACATGGGTAAGTTTAACTGAGAAAGAATGACAGACTTAATGTTTGGAAGGAAAAAACACTATTGGAAATAATGAATGAAAAAAATCTAGAAAATAAATCCAGATATCTAGATTAATTGAGATTTAGTTTTAATGTTTTATTTCTTTTTGAGGGAGCACAAGCTGGGGAGGGACAATGAGAGGGGGACAGAGGATCCGAAGTGGGTGGGCTCTTTGCTGATAGCAGCAAGCCGGATGTGGGGCTTGAATTCATGAACTTCAAGATCGTGACCTGAGTCAAAGTCGTACACTCAACCGACTGAGCCACCCAGGTGCCCCTGAGATTTTTTTTTATAGTGATCTGTACTCCATATTATAGTCCAAATGTATCACAGCTCTCCTAGTAGCTAACTGGTAAGCTTCCCATCTAGGAAAGGCTTGGAGTTGAAAATGCAAAAAGAAATAAAAATCAAGTTCTGTTTTAAAACAAATGTGAGTGTGGGATACTGCACTTCAATTAAAAAGTAATGGGCATGGGGCGCCTGGGTGGCGCAGTGGGTTAAACGTCCGACTTCAGCCAGGTCACGATCTCGCGGTCCGTGAGTTCGAGCCCCGCGTCGGGCTCTGGGCTGATGGCTCAGAGCCTGGAGCCTGTTTCCGATTCTGTGTCTCCCTCTCTCTCTGCCCCTCCCCCGGTCATGCTCTGTCTCTCTCTGTCCCAAAAATAAATAAACGTTGAAAAAAAATTTTTTTAAACAAATGTGAGTGTGGGATACTGCACTTCAAGTAAAAAGTAATGGGCATGTTGGAACTTTCTCAAAGTTAGGCTAGAAATCAATCTTCAACCATGTTAAGTAAAAAAAAAAAAAAAAAAAAAAAAAAAAAAAAAAAAAAAAGCCGGGGGGAGGGAATTGATTTATCGTCTTTTTAAATTTTTTTTTTTTAATGTTTACTTATTTTTGAGACAGAGAGAGACAGAGCATGAACAGGGGAGGGGCAGAGAGAGGGAGACACAGAATCGGAAGCAGGCTCCAGGCTCTGAGCTGTCAGCACAGAGCCAACGCGGGGCTCGAACTCAAGGACCGCGAGATCGTGACCTGAGCTGAAGTCGGACGCTTAACCGACTGAGCCACCCAGGCGCCCCTGATCTATCGTCTTAACTGGACAGTCCACTGTGAGCAGCTACAGGAGACCACGTGTTTCTGTCTCTCAATGTTCCTTCCTCTGTTGTCTTTGTTCCTAGGCTCTTTCTAAGGGTTGGCAAACATGGCACCTGGCCACTCAAGGCTCCATTATCCTGATGGCTTCAGATCCCAGGAAAAGGGAGCATCTCTCTGCTTGACAATTAGAATTACAATCAGTAACCCAGCCTGAAATACCTGTCATCCTGACATTTTGGGAACTGCCTAAATTAACAGGCTAGTGTCTGTTTCTGAGACTTATACATTGTTCTATACAACCAAAACCCACTAGCTTACTGCTGAAAATTCTTAGGATCATTCATAACTTTCTTTACATGAGGAACTTTCAATAAAATATTGACAAACATGTCCTGATACATAATTTAAAGGAAAACACTTTATTTCATTACTGTTAAATGAATGTTTACCTAATCTATTCTTTTTCTTGAAAGTTTTTAAATTTAAGTTTATTTATTAATTTTGAGAGACAGAAAGAGAGTGCATGAGCAGGGGAGGGGCAGAGAGAGAATCCCAAACGGGTTCTGAGCCATTGAACGGAGTTCAACATGGGGCTCGAACTCACGAACCATGAGATCATGACCTGAGCTGAAATCAAAGGTCGGAGGCTTAACCCACTGAGCCACTCAGGTGCCCCCCGCCCTCCGCCCTCCGCCCTCTTACTGTTCTTATAGATAACTTTGAGACACGGGCATGGTGGGAAGGGGGAGAAAAGGCTGCAAAGACAGAGGACAACCTGTATTTCATGTTAGATGTGAGAAAGAGAGGAAACAAAAAAGAAACAAAGAAAGAAAAGAAAAAGAAGGGAATTGTGAAAGCTGGCACAGTATCAGACCCATAAACAAAATGCCTTCCAGAACAGATTGTATAAAAGGCATTTCACAAGTTAAACAATCCCCTAACTGTCAAGGTTGTGAAAGAGACCAGAAACCAAGAAAGGAAGCTGTCCCTCTGCAATGTTTTCAGCTCTAGAAACGGCCTTTTGTCTGGTGTTGCCTTCAGCAGTGAACACTGTATCAAGTTAAGGAAATATATATATATATATATATATATATATATATATATATATTTTAATGTTGGTTTAGTTTTGAGAGAGAGAGAGAACAGGCTTGGGGCAGGACAGAGAGAGAGGGAGACACCAAATCTGAGGCGGGATCCAGGCTCTGAGCTGTCAGCACAGAGCCGGTCGAGGAGCTCGAACTCACAAACTGCAAGATCACGACCTGAGACAAAGTCGGACTCTTAACTGACTGAGCCACCCAGGTGCCCCTCCAGTTGAGGAAGTATGGACCTCATGGTTCTTTTTCACAGATAACAGGCAATGGGCTGTGCGGAATATGGGGTCTGAAAGACAGGGGTGTCTCTCACAAAACCCTACCAGAAGTGAGAACAGAAGCCTCAGCATGGAGTTACTGCCTTCAGGCTCATCTTTAGGGAGGCTGGAGCACAGCGTCCAACAAGTGTCAGACACAAGGCTACTACCCTTGTATGCCTGACCCGGCCATTCTCCATCTGAGGAACTAAGCTAGTGTGAGCCTTGTTGCATTTATTGTTCATACTCTGCTGCCTACTCCGGGAAAGAAATTGAGAATGCTTATTTATATAAAAGATAACCATAAAATATGATCGCTAAAAGAATCAATTAATAAATGTTAAGTAGTTAAGGAGATAATAAGTAGATAGTTTAACCTAGTTTTATGCAGTTGAGCATTCAGTTTAGCTCTATTGTCACTAGACAAGGAGGGGGAAAGGAAAGAAAAAAAAAAAAAAAACGATGGGGGAAGCTGAACAAGAAGAATCCACACAGTTTCTATCACTAGATACAAAAGAAATCAGCAATTCAGAAATGTCTTTATTTTTCCTGTAGGGCAAAATCCCAAGAGGGATATACTTTAAGGATATTTCCACAAAGGGACATAAGTAATAATTATGCAGAGGATGCAGATACATACATACAGCGTGTGTTATGAAAGCTGAAGGTAAATTGTTAAAGCTCTCAAAAGGTCCTTCTATGGGCAGGCAACAGAGTGATAATAGCTCCCACTTGTTACATCTTGACACTGCACTAGGGCCATGCATACGTTTTCTCCAACAGCATTATGGGTAGATGCTATAGATCTTCCACAAGTTACCTAAGAGAGACTTGAGAAAGACTGGGGAACTTGGCCAAGTTGTATAGCTAAGACATGGATCCAGGTCTGCCTGATCTAAAAAGCCCATGTTCTTTTCACTTTACCCACCCCAGCATGTACAATTCTGTTGACTTGATATAGAGATAGAAGCAGAACAATCTGAAAAATGCTATTGTGTCCCTACATCTCTATTCACCACTGTCTGAGTCCAACTTTTGACACAATCAGGAGTGCAAACAATCTGAGTTTGAGTTTGCTGAAAAATACCTGTGATACTGGTATCTTGCAGAAGAAAATTCAGATGTTTTCCAAACCAGATCTATAAGAGACATAGCTGAATTTCTTCTAAATGAAAATTAGAGCCAGATATACACCTTGCAAAATGAAGAGTAAGTCACATCCTTGTGCAAAGGAAGGCTGTGGGGCTGACTAGGACTAGAACAAAAGCTTTTCTTTGTAAGCAAGTTGATGCACAAGATTCCACACAACAAAGCTTGGAAGCAACATACATCAGCAAGGACTCTTGCTTGAAAGTGACAGAAACCCACTTCGAACCAACATAGAAAAAAGAAAAAGAATTAGTCATCTTACAAATGTAAAGAAGGCATGAACATCCAAACCACATGAAAAGCAAAGATTCCATTGGTTCTCAGGAAAGGATAGAACCAGGAATCAGTTGGGTCTCAGGAAAGGACAGAACCAGGAATTTCTGTTTCCAGATCTCTCCTCTGTCTTACTTATTCTCTCTGTCATGCTTGCTATTTGCTCTGTGCCAGCTTTTTCTCACAGGAAACTAGGCTTTCTCCGTGAGGCAGGAAATGTGATCACTCGCAGTCCCCAAGTTTAACATCTCAATTCCATCATAGGATAGGACTGTCTCACCCGTACTACACTCCTGGCCCCAAGAAACAACCAAAGAAAGGCCTGAGCTGGGCAGTTTGGTGACCTGGAGCACCCAACACTTCCTCAGAGGCAGAGTTGGTTAGACAACAGTATGAATGCAGTGGAAAGAAAAGCTATTTCCAGAAGATTGAGTTGCTTTTTCCAGAAGAAGGCGGTAGGTTGTTGGTAGAACAAACAGCAAATATACTCCACAAGATTGTCTTGTCTCAGTGACTTCTAAAACCAGAGATTATGAACTGCCAAATTCTTCTATACAGTAAACTTAATCTTTAATTTAACTGATGGATTAAATATTTCATTTGCTAATAACTTATTTTATTACAAAAAGGATTTGAAATCACTTAAAGGGATATATAAAATACATAATCAACTATCAATCCAATGCTAATAAATCATAAGTTACAAATAATATGAAGGTAAGAAATGAAACACAAACATGGAGGCAAAAAATAAAAGTAGAAATGAATTAATTGAAAAATGCAATCGTATTGGCATTTTCAGTTACAGATTTTTCTTTATGGCAGGGAATGGGAAAAGGGAAACTGATTGGAAACACAATTCATGATATCCATAAAATAAAAACAAATTCATTTCTCAAGATGAGCAAGACTGTTATATGAGGATGAGAAAATAAATATTACTGAGGTTTTCATGAAACAGAGAGTGTGTATTCTAGTAACATGAGTTCCACAGGAGGGTTGAGAGAGAAATTCTCAGTACAATCCCAGGGCATCATACCAAATACAACTCAGGAACAATTTTGCAGGGGATAAAACAATATATTCTGGAAATACATCTCTAAGCTCTTTTTATTTTATTTTTTTCATCTCTTAGCTCTTAAGTGAGTTAATCCAGTGATAGATCTCATGCATTCATTCAATTAACAAATACTGTGAAGTACTTACTACTTGCCTGACATACATGTTGGGATTACAGTGAGAACAAAATATAAAGGAATGAATGAAATGTGTATCTTTGCAAAATCATCCACGGACAGACATTGTTTCTCCTAGTTGAGCTTTTAATAGACACTTGAGTAACGAAGAATTCAAGAATGTATCTCTGGCAAGTAGTTGGCAACTCTTCTATGTTGCCAATTAAGGACACATTCATATGGCTCCTGCAGGGAAGAGCTAGGGTAAGAATGGATAACTTGGTCAAAAATAAAGAACTTAAAGACATTTTCTTGAAGCCATTCCACTTCGTGTTGGAGGTGAAGAGGATATTTCCATAGGCCAAACCAAGATTATCCTTAGAAATAATAATAACAAGGAGTTCAAAAGCCCCAAATTTCTCTTCCAGATAATTTGACAGTTACCTTAGTTGACAAAATTATAAATCAACGTACCTGAACGCCAGTCCCAACATTATAAGATTCTTAAAATGCACTCAATTCTTATATTACCAAATTTTGAACTGCTCTCTGACCTAGCCTCCAAAACAGACTACTTGTCAAGTGTACATTGAGGTCAGTGGACAAGATGTCATGCTATATTGATTCTTAATGATAGTTTAAAGACAGAGTTATCGGCCAAAAATGACTTTGAAGTAGTTATCCTTTTGGGGGGGGTGGGCGGGAGGCAACAGTTAATAAAACAAATGGTCTGTTAAAGATCCTACATTACGATTGACAAAGGTGTATCGTGCATATCTATCAGTGTAGTTTCCAAAGATCCATACGCAGGCCTGTGGGGTAGTTCTTTTTTGGGCACACTATATCCCGATGGGCCTGCCTGGAGTAGGCAGTCACAAAAGAAATACCCCAGAGAACTCAGTGTGTTGTTAATGTTGAATTCACTCATCAAAATGAGGTTAGATAGCATTGACTGGACACCAAAATGACAGTTTGGGTTTGGGTATCATTGAGATTGATCAGTAGATATGTAATTATTATTATTATTTAATTATATAATTTTATAATATTACAATGATATATATTACATATAACTATATTATACATTATACAATTAAATAATAATAATTATTATTAATTTTACTGTCACTAGTCAATAAGTTAAGCTGGTCTATGAAACCATTACTGTGATTTCTATAAGGATGTATTCCTTATTTGCTTTGTCAAGAGAGTATGCATCTTATTAATACACCAGTTTATTAACTGTGCCAAATTACTGATTCCATTTAGGAATGAATTAACCAATCGGTTACTATCCACTCTTATTTTTGCAGGTAGTTTTCTGATAAACTTTGCATCCACATTGAAAATCTGCTACTTATATTAAAATGACAAAGCTTAGCCTATAGCTCCCTATTAAATCAAGATGACTAAATCAGAAATGATGCAAAAATTCTGAACTTGTTTCTAAGCTTTATTTTTTGTTAGGTATATTAAAAAGAATATAGGAATGATCCAACAGAAGATAAATTTTGCCTGATGCTTGTCCTTGTAAAGGAACAGTCATAGTCTGGCATTTTTGATGCACTCATATATGAAGACTGTTAAGTGAACTCCAAAGAATAGATGACTCTATAATTTAGGAAGACAGATGGGTTCCTTATTGTAAATAAGTAGACTGTTTTTTTGTTTGTTTGTTTTTGTTTGTTTGTTTAGCTCTTTGTGCAGAAATTGAGGTGAATTAATTAAGTGATATTCACTTAAAATTTTTTTAATGTTTATTTATTCTGAGAGAGTGTACATGGGGGAGGGGTAGAGAGAGAAGGAGACACAGAGTCTGAAGCAGGCTCCAGGCTCTGAGCTGTCAGCATAGAGCCTGACATGGGGCTCCAACTCATGGACCATGAGATTATGATCTGAGCCGAAGTCAGATGCTTAACTGACTGAGCCACCCAGTGTCCCCAGGTGATTTTGACTTTAAATTGAGAGTGTCCCCAGGGATCTGTGTCAATCTAAGTTGATTAACCAAATGCTGTAAGCAGTATTAGTTCTGTTTGGAGAAAAGTCTATTATAAATTTCCACTAAAAACTTGACTATCCAGGAACCTCTGGGAATTAAATATTCTAAAAAGTCAAGTAATAAAAGTCACCAACTGTTACCCTTCTCAGCTTGAAAATGATTTGGTTGTAGTTTTTGTTTTGTTTTAACCATTTAAGATGGAAATGTTGATACATACACATGCTTTTGTGTTCTTAAACAGAATCGTCTGAACATGTCCACTGTTTCTTATATGCCACAGAATGTTATTATAACTCTCAGTTGTAACACTGTCCTCAGGACTGAATGAAGTGTGTAGTTGCAAGATAGATTTTTTGTTGTTGCTGTTTTCTGTCTGAAAAGTACTATCAGCTGTAGGCATGGTGTTGCACAGCAGATCTTTTGAATTTACTCATCTTGTGTAACTATAAGCATATACTGGTTAGATCGCAGCTCCCTCTTCCCCCTCCCCCAGCCCCTGGCAACCACTTTTGGGTATATATCCAAAAACCGAAATCAGGATCTTAAAGAGATATCCACCTTTTCATGTTCATTACAGAATTATTCATAATAATGGATGCCAATTATTCATAATAATAATGCCAAGATATGGAAACAATTCAAATTTCCAGTGATGGATAATTAATGGGCAAAGAAAATGTGGTAGATAGATACAATAGAATATCATTCAGCCTTTAAAAAGAAGGAAACCTTGCCATTTGCAATGACACGGATGAACCTGGAGGACATTGTGCTAAGTAATAAATGAGTTGTGGGTTAAATATTGCATGCTTCTACTTACATGAGATATTTAACACAGTGAAACTTTTAAAAAAATGTACAGTGTTTTTTTTTTAATGGAACTTGCTCATTCTATGAAAAAATGAAAAAAAAAAGGCAGAAAAATAAATCTTTGTCAGAAAACTAGGGCATATATGAAAACTCAGCATGAGCTGTTCTTCAAATCCCCAGATGGTTTTGCACACACCCGCTCACATCTTAATTGGAAATCCATCGTGTCTGGCATCAGTCGGTGATTCCACACACTTGGTCCACCACTAAGCTAGTTCTAGCTTGATAGTAAGATAAGAAGTCCTGAGCTTCTGAGCTATTATTAACACAGAATCACCACATAGTCTTACATTAACCTAAGAAAAATTAATGTTTGGCACAAGCTGTAGCCTTCTGTAAGTTTCTGCCATTTGTGATCTGTTACTAGAAATGTTCATTGCCTTGTGTGTTTAGATCTCTTTCTCTTCTATTTAGTGTGGCTACACCTATTGGATTTTATTTCATGTCATCTTGCTTCAAACTCTTGAATATGCAAATGGATTCATAAAGGAAGATAGTAGACACATATATTGGATCTTATTACAGAGTAGTTAATGATTTTATGCTACCGGGTCCTTTGTGATGGAGATATGTTTATTAATTAAAAAACAACAACAACAACAACAACAACAACAACAACAACAAACCTCCCAGGGTATATGGTCGGCAGGCTTTTAGTATGCCTCTGTTTTTCATTCCCAAGAGAGTCAGGGAGGACAAGAGGCTGGATGGGACAGCCAGGGCCACAGGCAGTGGGAGACCATACTAGTGGACCAGGACCAGCCTGGCTCAAGCCAGAGTAGGAGGCCGCCGGCCACAGTCCCGCCAGAAACAGAAAGAGCTGGCAAGGGAGCTGGGGTCACGCAGCCAGAGGCTGCAGGTCAGGGGAGGTGACAGCAGAGTGTAGCCTATCAGAGTTCTCAGGACGGGAGGCTCGCCCTGGCCCTGCCTTTCTCTGTGACCAGGCCTTCTTCAAGTGCTAGTATTTCAGGTGCTGATTCCAACTGCATTGCTTTCCCTCCCCACCTCCAGGGCTTCTGAATGGCAGTGGATTCCTTGGTGTTTGCCCCTTCAGCAGCTCAATCTGAGTCTAAAGTTGATATTAATCAAATAGTTAACCGGTGTTAATGAGGGCAAATTGCAGAAACGTTATCAATAAACAGTTTGGACTGACTGATTTTTATGAGGGTCATGGGATTTTTTTTTTTTTTCATCAAGTGGCTTATTTCCAAACATAATCTCAAAGACTTTTTTTTTTGTATTAAAAAGTAGTAAGTAATGTTTGTTTGTTTGTTTGTTTGTTTGTTTTTTAAGTTTATTTTGAGAGACAGAGAGCGAGCAAGCGGGTGAAGGACAGGCAGAGAGAGAATCCCAAGCGGGCTCCACACTGTCAGTGCAGAGCCCGATGTGGGGCTCGAACTCACTAACTGTGAGATCATAACCTGAGCTCAGATCAAGAGTCACATGGTTAACCAACTGAGCCATCCAGGTGCCGCAGAGAGTAATGTTTCCTTCATGTGTAGTTGATAGCAGAACCCTTTTATGGCATGCTTTATTATTCAAATGGTTTGCGAATGAAATGGGACACAAAACCATGATTTTCTAAGTCTCAAATACAGCAAAGTTTTAATACAATGTAGATGAGTTTTTGAAATGCCTTTCAATCTAATCTTAAAAACAAAACGATCTTTTTAATGCACCTCAATCTGAGCAGGTCTGTCCAACTGCGAACTAAGTGTTTTCTTTGTTTCCCCTCCTGGGACCTACTTATCCCCAGACGTCCCTCTCCTCTTCCACCACCACATACCCTTGTCCCTGACCCATGAACCCCCACTTCCTATAGGATGGGTTCAGGATCTTGTTCCCGATCTTTCCATCCCCCAAAGCCTCCTCGATTATCTATCCCCCTTTCCTCGTCTCTCCACAGGCACTCAAAGTTTTAAACAGTTTCCTTGCCACCCTGAGAAGTTATGATTTCACTTACAAGCGAGGAAACTTGATCTTTTATTAGCCTGTTTATGAGGTATAGCAGCTATGCAGAAATAGGGCTTCCTGGGCGACCTCATTCAGAGTTGGTGGTTGTGAGCGCCACGGCTCCAGAAAGAAACCACTGGAAACACTGAGATAAGAGGTTCTCAGTTCCCCACAGCATTGTTGCTCTTTTCAATGTAAGGTGCTGCTCAGAGTGGCCCGGGTGCCAGATGGTAGGTTTACTAAACCCCAGTTGTTCTGACTGTAATGACTAACATTGACCTTGGGCAGCAGTTCGTGTCTGCTTTCGGTGTCTTCTTTTACAAGATGATGGGTTAATCATCTCCAAGGTCCAACTTATTTGCACATCTTGTTCCTGCAAGAGGACAAATACAGAATCAGGGGATCCCAGCTCGACCTCCAGTTCTGTGTGGCAAGACCTGGAGGTCGAGTTGCTTCAATGCTCTTTGTCCCTATTTCCCCAAATGCTAAGTAGGGACCTTTGAGTAAGTCACAAAAGTGACAGTGGAGTTACAATAATTAGATTATAATGGTTTAAGATATTTATTTTTTAAAGTTTATTTATTTTTGAGAGAGAGACAGAGAGAGCATGAGTGGGGGAGTAAGGGAGGGGGAGAAGAGAGACAGGGAGACAGGCTCTGTCAGCACAGAACCCACCACAGGGCTCGATCTCCTGAACTGTGAGATCATGACCTGAGCAGAAATCAAGACTCAGACGCTTAACCAACTGAGCCACCCAGGTGCCCCTGAAGTAATTTAAAATATCTTTTACAGTTGTAAAGGGCTCTTTACCTAAAATTAGCCTAGCTGAATTGTACTTATCAAGATGGATTCATCTGACTTTTGGGGCAAAGAATTTCACTTTGCTAGTGAAAGTAGGACAATAGTGTCCATGCCAGGACTTCAAGAACTGAGGCAAGAGCAGGGGATCAAAGGGAAGAATAGATTTCCTGACTTGGTGTGAGGTCCAGTCTCATCCTTTCTGGCCCAGGGCACCTGCCTTTACAAAAGCAAAGCCTGGCTGAGGCCGGAAGCTGTTGTAGATATTCACAGGTTCACATGTGCCTCGGAGGCTCTTAGGGAATAAAGAGGACTTTCTGGAGTAGCTCCCCATCTCAGGGAATTATTTTACCACCTCCCCCTCATCCCTGATCCTGAGATCTATATCTTCTCAGACATCTTAGGTCAACTCAATTCAAGGATGCTTTTTGTTTGTTTGTTTTAAGGATGCTTTGAAGTTGCTGTTCATGTTATGCCAAGTCAGGACCCTCTTAGCCATGAGTTTCTACAACCATTAAATCAGGTGCACTTACTTTGATGCACTTGGCATTAAGGCCATCCCTGAATAGTACTATTTGCCTTCTGTCTCTTTGTGAAGCCTACTTTCTCAAATTTCACAAATGTTTATATTCTTTAATAAACATTAAAAGCCTTTTAGCCAAATGTGGGAAGCAGCTGAGAGTTATTCTAGTGCTGAGGCATCAGTCAGTTCTATTTTTCCAAAGAACATTGTTACGTGATTTCACTAAGGAAAGGAAGAAATAGAAGCATATGTTGTTTATAATGTTTCCCTGCACATGATAAGCAGAGAGATTCTGGAGGGGTAGAATCAGGGTGTGGCCAGCTTATTCAATTCTGGAATGTCTGAGGGAGACGTGGGTACAGATTAAATACCCTAAGATGATGAGGCATTTGCATTGTAGTGACTTAGGTTTTAATGAATGACCCACACAGGCTTGCATTTGGTCTTTCCAAATCACATTGGAAATGAAATTAAGCATCTGATAAGCGATCTGTAAGTCAGTTTAGGGTTAATTTAGTTTTTGTGTCAGTGTGTTTGTTTTCAATGTCTTCTTAATTAAATCACAGTATGTGGGAGCCAGGTCCTGGATGCAGGCCTTGGTTCAGAAATTGATTTTACTGTCCTTCCTACTTATAAAATACGGGTGATATGAACAGTCATAATGCCTTGGGGAACATATAATGTCCATGAAGCTAGCTCCAGAAATTCTGTGAGAAGGATATCAAGGGCAGTTAACTTTGGTTCTTCCTTTGTGTCCAAGAAACTCAATAAAATGTCTACGTGAAACAAAATTTTCCCAGGAAACTCCAGGCAAATTGGGCATGGTGATGTCAGCATTGTATGCTATGCAGTTCTGATTATGCCAGAATTAATGTGCAATCTGCATAAAACACACACACATACAGACTTAGACTTAGGGTGGTTGGGTGGAAAATGTAGCTTTTCACCCGAGGCCATAGGTGGAACAAAGAGGAGGTGAACTTACACAGCTAAATTTGGAGACCTCTGCCACCCCGTCCAGTCCCGTTCACCATCCTGAGGGTGCTGAGAATCTCCCACTCCCACACCTCAGATCTTCTATTGCTGCCAAATGTCCTTAATCCTTAATAAAGTACTCCGATTCCAGGGTTATCTGTCTTTTAATAGGTGATTCTAGAAGACCTCATAATCTTCAAAGGAACACATTGGTAATTTTGCGTCCTACTTGACTTTCACACAGCTACATGGACCTCAGACTTTCCACTCTTGCGGGAGAGGACAAGACACATCGCTTGCCTCAGTTTTCCTCAAGGGAGACAGTCCAGAGAGAAACCAGCAGGCCATTTGCCAGATACAAGCTTCAGCTTTGTAAACTGATAGAAATGAAGAATACTCTTACCCTTTAATCGTTTGAATACTGGAAAGATGATTAGAAAGGCCCACTCCTTTCTAGGTCTTTCTGTTCTCTCATCTATTCTCTAAAAGACAGGTAATTCTTCTTTGAATGAGCCAATTCCCCTAAGTTTGCATTTTTACTTTCCAGACTTATCTGATAGAGCTTTTCCTACTAAAATGACTTGACCTACCTTGAGTGATCATTAGTATCAACTCATAATTATTGATTTGCTTACACACATTTTTTTTTCTTCAGCCCCATCTTCCATACTCTGAACACATCCCGAATTATTTACATAACTAAAGAGTAATGTTGGTTAATTTACTTATGTAGGATATTTTCTGTCTTAGCAAGATAAATCAACTTAGCTTGCCATTCAGATATTTATCTCCCTGGAAGTAGAAAATCACACACCCTGAGGACCAGCTTGCCTTTGCTCCCGGAAATGTGCTATAGTAGCTGTGGGCAGGGAAGGTTCTGGCCCAATATTATTATGCATCCTTTTTCCATCACTGTCAAGTATAAGGTCAGGCAAGAGAAAGGTCTGTGAAAACTGTACTGTCATCTCCAAGTAGGAAGAAAAAAGAATTTATATGTATTGGGGTAACACGAATGTCATTTAGCAAATGCTAATTTAACATCAACTATATCATCCTTCCCTGGATTCTGGGGATAGAAGAATACACAAGATAGACAACAGATCCCTCTCCTAGGCCATTGGGGGTTGCCTGATTGACACTAAAAGGCTTAAAGGAAGGAGTCAGGTACAATTCTTAATGATAGGACTTACTGCCCTTCAGAGGCTCATCTCACAGGCTGGCTTAGTTGTTTCCGGTTTTCCCAGGAGTTCGTCACATATACTCAAAAATAAATACACTGATGTGGGGCATCTGGGTAGCTCAGTCATTAAGCGTCTGACTTCTGCTCAGGTCATAATCTCGCAGTTCATGGGTTTGAGCCCCGCGTCGGGCTCTGTGCTGGCAGCTCAGAGCCTGGAGCCTGCTTCAGATTCTATGTCTCCCTCTGTCTCTGCCCCTCCCCTGCTCATACTCTGTCTCTCTCTCTCAAAAATAAACGTTACAATTTTTTTAAAAATAGAAATAAAACATAAACCCACTGACGAGCCCCTGCCTGGGTGCCTCTTCATTGCCCATTGGCTTACGGGAGAGGCTGAGTGTCTGCTTTCTGTGTGGGCATGGCCCCCCTGGCTTCCACAGGCTCCCCTGCAGCTCCTCCCAGTTCTGTAGCAAAGTTGCCCTGGTGGTAGTACACAGATGGAAACAAACTTCCCTCTGTCCTGCACAATGTTATAATTTGTCACTTGGGTTTGAAGCAGCACGGAAACAGCTCTCTCGGTTTCTGCCTCCTATACCTTCCTTGCTAAGATGCCTGACTGGACTTCTAGAATCTGCCTCAGGAAAAGACACCCAGCACTACTGAGTGCCCATATGTACTGGGCACTGTCCTAAGCACTTTACTTAGAATAGATGAAGCTCATTGAAGTTTCTCAAGAGCCTATGTTGAGCGTGGGCAGGGAGTGCTATTATGTTTCCCGTTTTAGAGATGAGAAAAGTAAGGTGGACTCTATTGGTTGTCTATTGCTACACAACAAACAACCACAAAGTTAGTGGCTTAAAACAACAAACGCGGGGCGCCTGGGTGGCGCAGTCGGTTAAGCGTCCGACTTCAGCCAGGTCACGATCTCGCGGTCTGTGAGTTCAAGCCCCGCGTCAGGCTCTGGGCTGATGGCTCAGAGCCTGGAGCCTGTTTCCGATTCTGTGTCTCCCTCTCTCTCTGCCCCTCCCCCGTTCATGCTCTGTCTCTCTCTGTCCCAAAAATAAATAAACGTTGAAAAAAAAAAATTAAAAAAAAACAACAAACGCTTACTATATCACATTTTCTATGTGTCCGGGCATGGCTTAATGGGGCCTCTGTTCAAGGTCTCTCACAAGACTGCAGTCAAGGTGTTGGCTAGGGCTCAGGTCTCAACTGAAGGGCTGACTGGGAAAGATCTGTTTCCAATCTCATGTACACGGTTGTTGGCAAGATTCAGTTCCTTTGGTATGTTGAATCGAGGGCCTTGATTCCTAGCCGGCTGTTGTCCAGTGGACACCCTCAGTTCCATGTCACATGGGCCTCCCCAGCATGATGACTAGTTTCATCAAAGCCCGCAAGGGGAGAGTCTTCCAGTGAGGCAAACGTCACAATCTTTTGTAACCTAATTATGGAAGTGATAGCGCGATGCCTTTGACATAGTCTACTGCTTAGAAGCAAGTCACATCTCCTGCCCCCACTCAAGGTGGAGATTATACAGATGTATACATACTAGGAGACATGGGTCATTTGGGGCCATCTCAGAGTCTGTGTGGCAGTAAGGAGAGGGTAAGCAACTTACTTAGTCTTAACCCTTTCGGGCTAATGTTACAAAGCACCACTGACCGAGTGGCTTATAAAGCACAGACATTTCTTCCCCCGCTCACAATTCGAGAGGCTGGGAAGTGGAAGATCATGACACTGGCAGATTTAGCGTCTGGTAAGAACCCACTTCACTATAATCTCACGTGGCAGAAGGGGCCAAGGAGCTCTGTGGGGTCTCTTTATAAAAACACTAATCCCATTCACGAGGGCTCTGCCCTCACTACCTAGTCACCTTCCAAAGGCCCTGCCTCCTAATACTATAACCTTGGAGATTAGGTTGCAACATATGACTTTTAGGGGGAACACAAACATTCAATCCATAGCACGTGACCACATTCGCTACTAATAGACAAGCCAGCATTTGAGCACAGGAAGTGCAGTTCCAGAGGAAAGTGAGACTCAAGTGGTTTGGGAATTGGCTACCCGCAGAAGTAAGTTTGTACTTCTAGTTTGTCATCTTTTGGATGAGTCACTAAAACAGGGGTTGCTGAAGATGTAGGCTTTTTTGTCGTTGATATTTTACCCCACACAGGTTTTCCAAAAAATGTGAAAAAAACATTAGGTGGCTTTGGCACAACTATCTAAATTTCCTGGAGCTTTTACAAAAATTATCAGAAGATACGGTACCACGACTTCCTCCATTTTCAGGCAGCAACAACGATGGGCTAGAACTAAGTAAAAACTTAGTAATGCTGTGCTGCTCTGATTCCAACAACTCCCTTTGAGCCCAATTGTTGTTACTAGCATGCCATTTAGCTGTAGGCATTCAACTTTGCTACTAGTGCAATTGAACAGAGAATGCGGTATGAGCACTGGATCGTGAACTCATTTGTGGGCAAATTTAAAGTGGTTTCTCCCAGATATCTAACACGTCTGAAATTGCTTTGAATAATGTGAAATTTATACATAGACATTAAAGATCACCTCCAAAATGCGAGGTTAGCTTCACAAAATTACATTTATATTTGTAGACAATTGATTAAGATTACTTCTTCGCTACCCCCACTTGAGAGAAGGCTACCTGCTTATCTGCTGGTGTACCATCTAGTTCCATCTAGTGGCAGCTGACTGAAATATAAATGCAACACCTTGGAGGCACTCAACAGCCTTCCTGGAAATAGAATTATTTATGTGTTCCTTTATTTGGACAATGGGCATATATTCTGTATGCTAGGAATTATATTAATAAACCTAAGTATAATAACTGAAATTATGAACCATTGAAATGTACATGATAAATAATTTCAATAACGTCCTAGAGTGAGTCCTGTGGCATACAGGAACACTACCTGGGTCTTCTACATTTTCCAACATTCCATGCTTCCTTGGTTCAAATTCCCTTGATTATGTACATAAAACTGCAAGGTTGATTTGGGGTTATGAATAGTCTCCTTGGCAGGCTCTTTCTAAATTACCATATAATTGCATGTTAATTGTCATATTCTTTATCCTTGAAAGAAACTTATATAGAAATTATAATTACAGCTATTAGATTCTAAACTCTGGCAATTAGGTGATTCAAACTGGCTCTTTCCCTCTTACAATTCCTTAGGAGCATATCACAAAAGAGGAATGGTATTTCTCACCGCAGTCCCAGCTGGGAATTCTGATTGTCCCATGATTTCACAGCTGCAAATCAGCCCCCACCCTCTTACACTTGTCTCTGGCCAATGATGCTTTCTTTAATTAGTACATGACTTAACTTCAGTCCTGACTTATCTGTTGCCTTGGTCCCTGGGCTACCTGAGTGTGGGCTGGTCTAACTGGGAAATAATACTTTCTTGTACATTGATGTTATTTACCCGACATTGAACAAAGGGAAGAACGATTCGTCTGGCTGTTGAATTTGCTTTATCAACTGAATTTGCATCCTCTGGCAACTTCTCTCTCTTATAATCTAGTCTGGTGTCTAGGCTTTGTTCTTCTATTTGTGGTGTTATTATATTCTTATAGTTCTTTTATCTCCCCCATCCTGAGAATGGCCTCTAGAAAAAATCACGAGGCTGCACCAGTTTGCATTCCCACCAACAGTGCAAGAGGGTTCCCGTTTCTCCACATCCTCTCCAGCATCTATAGTATCATCTATAGTCTCTTTGTTCATTTTAGCCACTCCGACTGGCGTGAGGTGATCATTGGGTGTTGTATGGAAACCAATTTGACATTAAATTTCATACGTAAAAAAAAAAAGAAAAGAAAAAACCACCAGGCGCTGTGCTTCATCTAAGCCAGTGTGAAACAGCCTGCAGACTGTGGTTTAAGGAGCTGTAGGGCCCTCCTTTTTTTGAGGCAGTATGTAGGTCAAGCCTACTCAATTGTAAAACATTAAAATGCACGTGATAGGGGGTGGGTGGCTCAGTTGGTTGAGTGTTCAACTTTGGCTCAGGTCATGATCTCACGGTTTGTGGATGTGAGCTCTGCATCAGGGTCACTGCTGCCAGCCTAAAGCCCACTTCAGACCCTCTATCCCTCTCTCTCTGTCCCTCTCCTGCTCTCTCTCTCCTTCTCTCTCTCTCTCTCTCTCTCTCTCTGTCTCTCAAAAATAAATAAACATTTTAAATAGATAAATAAACATTAAAATACATGTGATAGATAATTTCAACAATGTCCTATAGCAAGACCTCTTTTTTTACTTTAAATTTCCAGGGTCCCTTTCACTCCCCTGGGTGATTAAGCCACAAAGATAATAGCTTTGCTGTAGAAGTCTATGTCAACTACATGTATACTAGAGAGGAGAGCATAGTTGAGGAAACCTGTGATTCCTGGCATTTCTCTCTGCTGGCCCCTGAAGTTTTAGATAAATTTCCTTGAAAGAAAACTTAGAGAAAGCTACCTGAGGGGTTAGAACATAGGACAGAAAATGAAAGTGGGGATAGGATGAAATGACAGAAGTACATATTTGGTTTTTGAAGTAGCAAATATTCATTAAGTGTTTACATTATGCATGGTAGGATATTGAACACTGAGGGGAGATCTAAAAACAACACAAAACATGTTTCCAGGGGCTCGAGATGATCTGCAAGCTGACATTTATTTGTGAAACAGTTAACAACGGCATGAGGCACAAGTCAAAGTGCTGAAAATAAATGGTATGTGCTACAGAAGTCTCTCATAGAGGACATGGGGTGAGAGCCTAAGAGCAAAGAAGTTCAGGCACTATCCTTACATGGGCACAGGTGACTTAGAATTGGGCTATGTATGGTATTTGGTGGAGAAAAGAAGAAACTAATCAGGCTAGAATAATTTTCCCTGAGCAACTGAAGGCAGGAGTTGAGACTTTAGCCATGGACACTAGTCTTTATAGATATCTGAATAGACACATAACCCAGAAACACTGGAGGAGGAAAGATGAGTTAGGGAACAGCAGAAAGCCAAATTTGCCTAGGATGATAACTAGGAATGAATGGGAAAGACAGGAAGAAAGGATTTTTTTTTTTTTTTTTTTTGGTTGCCTGGACATGGAAAATTACTGAGATGGAAGGGGCAAAGAAGACTGAAGTTTACAGCCTGAATGACTCAGCTTGTGGGGGTGACCCAGTCAGTATCAGTTAGATGATTTAGTAAAGGGGAAAGCCCCAGAATTTTAACAAGCACAATCATGGAGTCATGAGGTGGTTTTGTTTTTGTTTTTGTTTTTTAAGATTTTTTTATTTTTAAAGACAGAGAATGTGAGCTGGGGAGGGGCAAAGGGCGAGAGAGAGAGAAAGAGAGAGAATCTTAAGCGGGTTCCACACTCAACACAGAGTCCAACACGGGGCTTGATTCCACAACCCTAGGGTCGTGAGTTGGGCTGAAATCAAGAGTCCGACACTCAACTGACTGAGCTACCTAGGTGCCACAGAATCATGAGGCTTTAAAGCTAGAAAGGGCATCTATTCTAGCCCCTTCATTTTGCAAGAAAGCAACTGAGGCAAAGGGCATCGACTTGACTCAATCCAGGATAGCAAACAGGGCAGCATAAGAGTGTAGCCACATCTGTATCTTCTCTTACCAGGTCATCCTGTCTGTTCCACTATCCTTTCTGTCCAGTTCTCTGTCTCTTCAACTCTGGACTGAGGACCAGAGTCCATCCGCAGCCAAATATGACCAAATAAGAAAAAAACAGACTGAATTTTTCAAAACGCTAAATTTATTCATTTAAAGAACTGACCTTTACTCTGCGACTGTGTCCTGGCTAATGGTCATTTATGAAATGAGGAATTGATACAAGGGGTGCAATTTTTACTGTCTTAGCATAGTAAAAAGCTACTAATCAGGGTGCCCGGGTGGCCCAGTGTGTTAAGGGTCTGACTCTTGCTTTTGCTCAGGTCATAATCTCACAGTTCTGGGTTCAGCCTCACTTTGGACTCTGTGCTGACAGCGCAGAGCCTGCTTGGGATTCTCTGCCTCTGCTCTCTCTCTGTCAAGAACAAATAAATATTTTTTAAGAAGCTAGTAATCTAGGGGCGCCTGGGTGGCTCAGTCGGTTAAGCGTCTGACTTCAGCTCAGGTCACTATCTTGCCCTCTGTGAGTTCGAGCCCCACGTCAGGCTCTGGGCTGATGGCTCAGAGCCTGGAGCCTGCTTCCGATTCTGTGTCTCCCTCTCTCTCTGCCCCTCCCCCGTTCATGCTCTGTCTTTCTCTGTCTCAAAAATAAAAAATAAAAAGCTAGTAATCTAAGTTCTTTCTTCATTTTTTTTTTTTATAGTGCCCTTTAAAATCTAAGTCTGAGAGTCACTTCTCCGCAGGAGGGCAAATTGGGAGTGATCTATATTTTCCAAGATATACCCAGTTAGGGGTAAAAATGTAGCCACAAAAAGCATTACAAAACAGTGTTTTCAGGTCCCTGCCCCCACCCAGGAGGCCAGGATTAGAGCCATTTTCTCCTTATCACAGTTCTCTTGCGCTGGGAGTGGGCAGGAGCCCACGGAATGGACACAGGTGTACGGGTGAGGGAATGAGAGGTACCCCCACCGCCAACCCAGGATTCTGAATCCGTTTCCTGGCCTAGACCAAGGCTTAGTGGTAGTACCGGGATAATGAACCCCATTTCTTTGATATGGCCATCTGATATTTCTTTAATCCTCAATCATTTGTAAAGTCTCCAGCAGAAGTGGCTTCAAGGCATCCTTCCAGCTAGATTGTCACTTTTCCATGCAGACAACCTTGCTGCTGTGGTCTGTGTGTGTAGAATGCCTCTGTCCCTTACAGAAATAGACCTGCCTGGGCTCCAGTGAAGCTTCGCAACGCCTGAATCCTGGGCTGAGCTCAGTCCCGGGGGTAGGTGGAACACTACAAGGGTCACTAAGCTACAGGACTCAGGTGCACAAAGTTAGCAGGCACAAAGGTTTGCGGCAGCATCGTCAAAGATTCAGCGAGAGCTGCTGGCTTCTTCCTGAATATGACGTAAAAGGGGAAGAGCACCGCACCGATAATTAAGGGATCTGGCAGCTTATCCTACAATGTAGGGAGGGAAACAAAACACCGTACTTGGGCCTGCTTCCTCAATTCCAACAGTACAGGTCTAGGATTCCCTGCAGGAATACAAGATTCCAAAGTCCAACAGGATTTGAACGAGCACCATCACGGCGGAGCCACGTGGGGCCCAGTGGGAATCCCCTGGCTGGGCGCTCGAAGCCCAAGACTGCAGAGACTTGCAAGACTCCCCCGCTACGCTTGGAGCATCCGTGGGCGGTGTGCGCGTCCCCGTCGGACTCAGCGTGCGCGTCCCCGCCGGGCTCAGCGTGCGCGTCTCCGCCGGGACTGCAGCCGCCGCCGAGGCCGGGCCCGGTCGGGTGGGCGGGGCCGAGCGGGGCGGGGCGGGGCGGGGCGCGCGAGGAGGGCTGCCGCCAGGGGAGGAGGCGGAGGAGCTGGAGAAGAGGAGAAAAGGCGGCGGCCCTGCGGGGCTGAGAGGCCCGGAGAAGGAGGACTGCACGGGGGGTGTGGGGCGCCGAGCGGCCGGGACCGCGCGGAGCAGCCGGGCACGGCGGCCTCGGCAGCCAGGGCCTGGGCCGCGGTTCGGCCGCGCGGGGCGGTGAGTGTCGGGAGGCCGGCGGGGGAGGCCGGCGCGGCGCGGGCTGCCCCGAGGACGGAGGCGGCGGCCGGGCAGTGCGAGGCCCGCGGCCGGGGCGGCGGCGGCCTCGGGGGGCGGCGGGCCGGGCCTGGGCGGAGTAAACACGGCCCGCGCCGGCCCCGCGGGTCCCCGGCCGGCCTGGCCTGGCGCGCCCACAGGGCGTCCGCGGCGTGGGCGTCCGCGCAGGTCGTCCTGCCCGGCCCGCGGGGGAGGCAGGCGGTCAGCAATGGCGACCCACGCGCGAGCCGCGACCCCCGTGTCACCTGGCTGGCGTGTCCGTCCGTGTGCCGGGGAGGGAGGGGTGAAGCGGGGGGTGAACTTGGGAAGCCCTCCGAACCTTGAAAACCCGGCTTCTCTTTCCTTTTGCCGTTGGGAAACTTGGGTTGTTTGGGGACAGACGGGTTAAAGGAAGATTGGGAGGCATTATTTACTGTCTTCACGGGATGAGTGAAGTTGGTAACTTTTCCATTCATGGTAGTGAGCGGATCTTAGTCTTAGCCTCTGAGAGCCCTTATTAAAGAGAAACTTCCTGATTTTCTGGATCTGAGGGGTATGACCATTTCCAAGTTATTTGTGTCCTGTCCGTGGAACAGTGCTTGGAAGGAGGCCACGGAGTGCACGTTGAATTCAAAGTAACCTCCTTTGAGTATGTTTTTAACGTGTGTATTTGGGAGGATAGAGAGACGGGCAGAACAGTATGTTGTTTACCATGGTTCTTGCACTCCGTTCCCCTCTCTTGTTTTTCTCCTGAGCTCTGTCGTAAGTCCCAGATAAAAGATGGTTGGGAAGGAATTGACCTTTTATTCCGTAATTACTTTGTTGACTATGATCCAAGAGGAAGCTATTTATGGGCATTCTGATATCCGTGTAGATTAATTTAAAACTCTTTAAATACAAACCTCCCAAACTTTTTAAACTTAATTTTATTTATTTATTTATTTATTTATTTATTTATTTATTTATTTATTTATTTTGCTGCATTTCAATACTGTGTTGTATCCTTTAGAGACCTAGTAAGTTACATGAGCAGATTTTTGCCTTTGCTCATATTTGCTAAGGTTTTACAAAGTAGCACTCTAGTTTTCGACGCAGCAAAGGGAAAAGAATAGCATAAAATGTATGTTTAGGATTTTTCTAAGGGTTTAATTTTCCAGTATGCAGTTTTCGCTGAATCACTGTTCTTTATGCTTAGTCACTGTTTCTTACTCCAGAAGCCTAATTGAGGATAACATGGTGTTTTGGCAACTTTTACATTGCCAACTTGTTTTTACCTAGTACTTTAATGCAGTGACATAAGCTTTTTTTGTGGTTCTGGACTTGTTAGCGGGTGGAGTTCTGTGAGTGTTACCAGAGAGCTGAAGTTTCTGGTATAGGCAAACTTTTATGCATTCCAAGTGTGCTAGGTGTTTAATTTCAACCCAGTATTTCTCCCTGTCTGCCATTGGAGACTTTTAAAAAATACAAAGTATCCTAATACAATACCTATGAAAGAGTGGTAATACTTTGAGATAATGTATATAGTTAGAGGGGTACTTTAAGGTCACCACATAAGCGTGTTTACTCTTTGATCTAGTAGTATATTACAGAAATGTGACTTTCAGTGGGGTAAGCCCTGTGCTATTTTGTATGATTTTGGATACATCTTTTAACTGAGTTCCTATGCCTGTTTCATTAAAAGGACATTGTATTTGTAGAATTCTTTGACAAAGTCTTCAATGAAAAGGCTATATAAGATATTTAATTTCAATTTCAGTTTGATGAACTATGCGAGATGAACTATGAACTATGTTCAGTTTGATTGAACTTTGTGAGAACTATGTGAACCATTAGACTAATGGTTTTTATGCTGTAGGCAGTTAGATAATTACAGACATACCCCAATTAAAACCCAGTCCAGAAATCTTTTATAAAAAGGATAGGTCTTGTTGTGTGTGTGTGGATAATGTTAACATAGGTTGTTTCCTCATACGGTTGCTTTTGGTAAGCTTTATAATTACAAATGACTTGATATAAAACATTATTTTACATTAAGCTTTGTGTATGTAAATGTGGCTGTTGTGTAAAGTGAAGTACATCTTTTTCTGAGCAATACATTGTATCCTGTTGGGCGCATATAATTATAACTAACCTTTATAGAGTTCCAGGTTGTTTTAACAATAGAGTAATAGCCTCAAGGTCACAAAGCTGAGATTCCTTAGAAGCCCATTCCCCTCTGCCATGATGCTCATTTCACTAAGCTGAGTACCACCATTTGGGTGGATTATTTTTATCTGAGTATCTGCTCAAATAGGTCTGGTCTGAGTATTAAGTATTTGTTAATATTATTTTAATTTAAGTCTGTAATAGTTTCATTTGCTTATTTAGTGGAGAACATTGCAAGCAGTTAGAACTTCACTTTGGAATAAACTACTCATGACCATATTTAGACTAGAAGATATATGTTTTGATTATATCAAAAGGGGAATAGTTAAAAATTTGAAAAGAAATTCCATATAATTAAGTCATGATTCTATAAATAAAAAGGCTGAACCAAAATCGAATACAAAGAATGTATACAGTGTAACCCATTTAGCCATTTTGGACTCATCAGGAGGGCATGTGCTTTGAGTTGGAAGTTTAATGATAGTGGATTTTCAATCTTGCCTAGTCACTGCCACCCCCCCTCCCGCTCCTTTTTAAACCAGTGAAATAACATGTCCAACTGAGGTTATAGATTTATTATGGTCTTTAATACTGATTGCGCTTGATCTGCAAATCACCCAGCAGGTGTTTCTATTTAGTATTACTTGTACAGTTAATTGTATTACTATGACCAGTGCCTCCAACTATAGCATGAGACTTGCTTGGAGCCGCTTATAACTGATTGCTAAATGTCAGATTTCAGTTGTAAACTTGCTTGTGTTAACTAATTGAACATGTCTGTCTATTGTTCCTTTTCAGCCTTACATTGAAACAACATTTTATTGTTTAAGTGGAATTCTGTTTCATCTAGTACCATAGTAGCTGTAACATTAAGCAGTAGGCTGATGCCACTTCCTTTTTGGAGCTTCTTAACCATATAGCTACTCAGGCACGTGCACATGTGCACACACCTCCACCTCTCTCTGCTTTTCTTTTTGAAACGGCACAGAGTCGATTAGGGAGTTAAAATAGTGGGACAATATACAGGCAAACATTTACGCCTGTACCTTTTAATGACTATTATTTTTTAAGATTTTAAAATAATGAGAGGTTGAAATCAACTTTCTTTGACTTCCTTTTCCCTTTGATTTGCTTTTTTCATAGTCAGTTTACTCTGTATATAATGCTTGGAACATATAACTTAGGTCCTCAGTAAATGTTTGAGCATTACTGACTTTTTATAGCTGGTACAGTGAGGTAATTTTGGCTCAGTCTGATTGTCTAATACTAGGTCTGTAAGGTTGTATTTTTTTGTGAAGTATCTAGACTCCCATGACATCAGGAATCTCATTTTGTTTTGGAATCCATTTGGCTCTTTCTTGTAGTATAATTCTTTCATTTATTCATGTTTCTAAAATAAGTGAAGCTCCAATTAGGCACAGTCTGGAATAAGGGAACACAAGAATGGATGAGACAGAGATGGTTCTGTCTCCTTCAGGAAGCTTGAAGTTTTCCTGTGCGGGTAGTTATTAAAGGATAACGATTTACTTAAAGAATTGCGACTGGTATTACCAAGGAAGAATGCAGAGTGTCCTGAGTCCACAGCATAATGTGAGATCCATACCTTGTCTTTGGTGTGTGGAAAGTAACATTTACCCTGCGACTTAAGATTCGAGGCGGGAGTTGGAGGGGAGGTGTGCGTGTGTGCATGGGTCTTGCCAGCAGAGACATACGTAGCAACAAGCTGCGGTGAGTGCTTTGGGCGACTTGACTTAGTGTTGTAACGCCATGCTAACTTGCAATGGTGTATTTATTTATCTCCTTACTTACTTTGATGAATTTGGAAAAATAAAGAAATGGGTTTTTGAGGGCAGTTATTTTTATGTCTACAAATAGCCTTAAATGACAAGGCCTCATTTCACTGTATGGGAAAATGGCATGTCTTAAAAACTATTTTTATGGATTGCTTGTCAGTCAGAGAGTATGAGTTGGCCAAGAATTTCTGTTGGGAGAAAATTGACACTATTGTAAAGCATTTAATCATTTACAAACATTTTGTAGTCTAATGAGACTTTTCCCAGTCATTCAATTTTAAGTGTAAATTAAAAGAGATGTTATATGGAATGTTAAGATTCTTTTTAAAGAGAGTTTAAGAAAACTTAATACTGAGTTTTCAATTAAGCTTATCTTTAATTTGAAGGCTCAGTTTTAGCAACTTGTTTTCTACTGAGTCTGCTGTGTCACTGTTCAACTGATAAGTCAGGGACGGATGCTTTAAACCCATTTCACAGGGTTTATGACCAATTATAAAATACTTTATGAAGGTGTATTTAATTTGGTGATGATCTTGATTAGAAAAAGAATGGATCTGGAAGTTTAAAATTTTTAAGCTGAGGATTCTACCCCAGAATACACTTTGGGTATTATCTAGTGCATTTTCTTAACTTATTTTTCAATATATTCACTTGTAAAATGGAATTAAACTTGATTCCTACTTTATATGGCCGTTTTGAGAATTGTTAAATTTGTATTCTTGTTCCATAAGTTTATACTGAGTATTACAAATGTAGGTTATTTTAAAAGTAGTTTTAAACACTTATATTCAAAGTGAAGTTATGTGCTATTGTAATTACAAAGGACCAAAAAGACTTTCTTGACCACAGGGGTGACTAAGTGTTGGAATAAACTACAAGCAAAGTTGTGTAATCTCCATTCCTCAAATAACATCTTAAAATTGGATCACCAGTTACTGAAGTGTACTGCCTATTTTCTTAAGCTTTTATGAGTAAACATATCTGTTGTTGTCCGTGTGCATTGATCAGATGCAGACGTAAATCCTAGCTCTGCCACTTACTAGGTGGATGACCTTGGGCAAGTCACTTAAACCTTTTTGAACCTCAGTTTCCTGTGGGTTGTTGTGAGTATTAAGGGACATTACATGAAATGATATACATCAGGGATAAAATTGGTACATACATAATTAGTGGTTTTTTTTTTCCTTCGAAGTCTACTTCAGTAAATAAATATTGTAGACTCATTGCTGTGGATGCTTTTATTCCTTTTTATTTTTTTTAAAACGTTTTTCTTATTTCGAGGGGAGTAGTGTGGAACAAACTATTGTGAAGCTTGAGAGCCCTTCTACATCTTCCTTTCAAAGTTGTCGCTGTTTTGCATTTAACTTAGTTGTTTGTAGCAGTTGCTATTTTAGAATTAAGTGATGTTTTTGAGATGTGTTCTGCCTGTGTGGTCATGTGATGTGCACATAACATAAAGTGTTTCTACAAGTTATGAGAGCAGTGGTCACTTCTTTAGAACTGCGTGTATTTTTAGGTTCTCTCTTAGTAACAGTCAGGCTTATAACCCCTCAGCACGTGAGAAGAACTCAGTCTTATTGCAAAATAAGAAAGCTACGGCTGTTTTCACAATCTAATCACTCAGTAAAATTTGTCTTAATTCTTACTAACATTTCTCTTTGAACCTCTGCTCAATTTACAAATGTTTGTCATCATTAGTCTTGTCATTTCTTCTATTATGACTCTGTGAGCATGTGTGTGTTTAACATACAGGTTCTGTCTTAACCTGTAAAACTTATGGGGATAAACATGCAGAAGTATTTAACTCATAATTTGTAATTTTTAAACACAATTTAAAGATACAGTTTTCTTGTTAAATGTGTGCTTTGGTTTTTACCCTTCAGGCATCAGTAAGTGCCATAATACCAACTCAGAAATTTTTCCACTTAATCAAGAGCTCTGTCAGTATTAGGTAGACTTTTGTTATTGTTTGGCAAAAATCAACCCTGGACTGGAGAAAAATAAAAAGCAAATTTGGGAGTAGTTAGTTTACATTAGCCACCTGGAACTCAGGTAGAATTTGTGGAAAAATATGTCAGAGAGCTAGTAATCTTTTATGCCCTGAAGTGAAGAAAATAGGCTAAGAATCGACTTCTTACCCAGAAAATTATTATCTATGACAATGTAATTTAATTTGGGAAATGTTGAGATGAGTTGCTTGTGCATGTAGAAGTAGAGATGTATAATAAGCAATCGGCTGTACAGATCTAAAGTTTGGAAGAGGCATCCGGGCAAGTGGTATAGATTAGTTTTCAGCATATGGGTGGTAATTGAAGCTTTTGAGAAATTGAGAGCACCCAAGGGGAATGTATAGAATGAGCAAGAAATGACATGCTCCCTGAAGAAGAGAAATATTTTAGAAGAAAAGATTAAAGAATAATCAAAGAGATGGGGGTGGGGGGGGCGCACAAAATCAGGGAAATGTGACATCTTGAAAACTATAGGAAAGATAAATATGTCAAAAGGGAGGGAATAGTCAGCATAATAAAGGAAATGGCCAAGGAAGGTGAGGTCTGGAAAAAATGCCCTTTGGATTTAGCATTGAGGATCTCAGAGCCATTTTAATGACTGGTGGTAAAAATAAAGACTGATTAGAGGGCAGAAGAGTACATGGGAGAGTTGAAGGTTTGTTTTTGTTTTCTTCCCTTCTGAAAGCTTGACTAGGAAAAAAGAATAGTAGTAGAAGGAGGATATTGTTTTATTACTTAGGTTTTTAAAGATGAAATAGTTTTTTAAGTTTTTACTGCTCATAGGAACAAATCAATAAAGATGTTGAAGATTAGAGAAAAAAAAAACAGTGCATAGTGTCAGTACTTATATCAGTATATTTTGCTGATGTTTTCTCTTATTTTTGTATAAAATTTTTCTTGATAAAGGCAGGAAAGACCATTAGGTATCTGTAAACCCCTCCTAATATTTTATAGATACTATTTCTTTGCTCAGATCCTCAGTGACTTCCTATTACTTCAAGTTTGACCTCCTGAGAGTAGCATATAGCGCAGTCTTAATGATTTGCTTTATTTCTAGTATCCTGCCTCATCTCCCACAGCTATGTAGTGTTTCACCTTATGATCCAGCAACACTAGGAAACTTGAAGTTCCTGAATATGTTTTGCCAATTCTTACTTTTCTGTATTTACATGTCATTATTTCAACATTGAATACTTCCCTACCTTTCCAAGTCTCCCCTCCTATGCTTAAGATTTCCCGTCTTTCAAGACTACTGTGAATTCTCTAGCCCCTACCATGCTGATAATTACGTTCTCCATGTTATCATTCTACTTCTGTCAAATCGGTCACATAATGATGTGACATGATTTTTACTGTTGTGTCTCTGACCTGCTGTAGTTCATTGAGAGGAGGCACCACGTCTTACTAATAATCTTTATATTGCCACACCAAACACAGTGCCTGGTGCATACTAGTTAAACAATAAATAGATGTTTGATGAATGAATGGAAACTGTGACCCTCAGAAGTAAGTGATTTGCCCATAACCACCAACTGAACTGGAACTTAGGTTTTGTGGGTAAATTCCCTCTGTGTTCTAATTAAGGCTCACTATGGTGATCACTATGTAGAAGGAGTGATCAATAGACGAAATCCTAAATGAATTCGTATATTTAGAGGGAATAAAACAAAAGCTTCTAATACTTTTAGTTAAGTATATTCATGAAATTCAGATCATTCCCTTTTAAGAAATGATGAGATTTCTGCAGTCTGGGTGCTTCAGAATCAGTCTTAAAAAAATAAAAGCTAAAACATCTTGGAATTTAGAAGTTAGACATACATTAATTTGTTTTTGGCATCAATTTATACTACACAGTATACTAGAATTCAAGTATTTTGAAACACTTGACCTCTTTAGGCATATTGTTATATGATATATGAAAATGAACTGCGGTTCTTTGAAGTGCTTAAGTTGTTTCAAGATGGACTGATTGTATGTAAAGTAAACTTGTTAAATATGTTTATTTTATGTATTTCATCCTGCAGTAAGTCAGTACACCTTTATGACTTGATTTATATTATTCAACAATTTTTAAAAATCGACCACTTTTTGCCTAACTTCTTATCTTTTTTCCATCTCAACAACTAGAGCTGGACTGGCCATTATGGAGGAGGAGCTGCAGCATTCACACTGTGTGACTTGTGTCAGTAGACGGTGTATGATCAGACCGGAGCCTGGGATTTCCTGTGACTTGATTGGTTGTCCACTGGTTTGTGGAGCAGTTTTCCATTCTTGTAAAGCTGATGAGCATCGACTTTTATGTCCATTTGAACGAGTGCCTTGCTTAAATAGTGATTTCGGATGTCCGTTTACAATGGCTCGAAATAAAGTTGCTGAACATCTGGAAATGTGTCCTGCAAGTGTGGTGTGCTGTACTATGGAGTGGAACCGATGGCCAGTTAGTTACGCAGATCGGAAATCGTATGAAAATCTAAGCAGAGATGTCGATGAAGTGGCACAATTAGATATGGCCTTGGCCCTTCAAGACCAAAGGATGCTCTTAGAGTCTCTCAAAGTAGCCACCATGATGTCAAAAGCAACTGATAAAGTGGCAGAACCTAGAGAACAAATCTCAGTTAAATCAAGTGTCCCGGAAATACCACATACTAATGGTTTGGTATCTGTTGATGAAGAATCTTATGGTGCACTTTATCAAGCTACTGTAGAAACAACCAGAAGTTTGGCTGCTGCCTTAGATATCCTGAATACCGCCACAAGAGACATTGGCATGTTAAGTACAAGTCTTTGTGCTTCCCCAAATGAAGTGAATGAAGAGCAAAATGCCAGAGAAAGCTTGCAGAATAGACACTTGAAAGACCAGGACCATCTTTATGAGGAGGAGATAGGAGCAGTAGGTGGAATTGATCATAATGATACAAGTCTGAATTTCCAGTCTGAACAAAATGGCTCAAGTGATTTATTGTATGACTCGAACACCAGTTCTTATGGCGCTTCTGCTCTTTGTAATGGCTTTTCTTTGGAAAATATATGTACACAGGCCATAGACCAAAGTCAGAAATTACATGGTGATTCAAAACAAAGTAACTTAACAAATGGAGAATGTATAGCATCAGATGGCACTTCAGATCCTTCCAGTTCACTTTCAGTAGCAGCACAACTTAATGCTTTGCCTAATGGCACAGTTCAGCACATCCTCATGCCAGATGGTGAGGATGAAGGAGAATTGTGTTGGAGAAAAGTAGACTTAGGGGACTTAAGGAATGTGGATGTCTTATCTTTCAGTCATCCTCCTTCATTCAAATTTCTTTCTAATTCATGTTGGTCCAAACCAAAAGAAGATAAAGCAGTAGATACATCAGATTTGGAAGTTGCAGAAGATCCAATGGGCCTCCAAGGAATAGATCTAATCACAGCAGCATTACTGTTTTGTCTAGGAGATTCTCCAGGTGGGAGGGGTATATCTGATAGTCGCATGGTTGATGTATATCACATTGATTTTGGGACTCAGACTTTTTCACTTCCATCTGCAATATTAGCTACAAATACAATGGTTGGGGAGATAGCTTCAGCTTCTGCTTGTGATCATGCCAATCCACAGCTTTCAAATCCAAGTCCTTTTCAGACACTTGGGCTGGATTTAGTATTGGAATGTGTCGCTAGGTATCAACCCAAGCAGCGTTCAATGTTTACATTTGTTTGTGGACAGTTATTTAGAAGAAAAGAATTTTCTTCCCATTTTAAGAATGTGCATGGTGACATTCATGCTGGACTCAATGGCTGGATGGAACAGAGGTGTCCTTTAGCATATTATGGTTGTACCTACTCTCAGCGTAGATTTTGTCCATCAACCCAAGGAGCAAAGATTATACATGACCGCCATTTGAGGTCATTTGGAGTTCAGCCTTGTGTATCTACAGTATTAGTGGAGCCTGCTAGAAACTGTGTGTTGGGATTACATAGTGACCATCTAAGTAGTCTTCCTTTTGAGGTCCTACAACATATTGCAGGCTTTCTTGATGGCTTCAGTTTATGCCAGCTCTCATGTGTATCCAAGTTAATGAGGGATGTATGTGGCAGCCTGCTTCAGTCGCGTGGAATGGTCATATTGCAGTGGGGGAAAAAGAAGTATCCAGAAGGAAATTCATCATGGCAAATAAAAGAAAAGGTTAGTTTAATCTCAACTGTATCATCTCCTTAATTGACATATGGTAGACACTTAATGTTGCAGAATTAATAAAATTAAGATCTTGTTGAAAAATTGACCATTCTTCAATCTGACAGACTTTTTAAACATAATGATAGTTAATAGAAAACTAGGCTAGAATTGTTTGTCATAATCACATATTTACTGCAGACATCCCAGTATTGAGTTCTAATTTGGCATTCTGATGTGTAAGAGGCCACTTGTGTTGTTTTAGTTGAGCAGTTCTGTCCTTATTCAATTCTTCCGTAACAACTCCTTTTGAATCCATGTTAACCACCTTCTATTTTGAGTTCCATCTGAAACATTTTCACTATAGGACGATGAAGGAAGCGAGGACAAGGTTTTTCACTGCTTACAATTGGCAGTTTCTCTCCATTCCTAGCAATTTCTTTCTTAGAATTTGGTTATTTCAGGTAGAACTTAAATAGGGAGAGATGAAAAAAGTTACAAGTGCTTCTATTAGTAAGTGATCAGTGGAGTATTTGGGGGGATAGAGAGCATAAATGGATAGATGTGGAAATGTGTTAGGTTGAAGTGAGGTAAGAGTAGGGTAGTTGGACTTGATACTAGGGGTGGGGGCTCTGGATGTAGGACTGTACAAGAGAGTGTTGCATATTGGAGACTTGTGCTGGGGATTGAGGCCGACCTGGGAACGAATCCTGGCTCCACCATTTTCTCTTGTGAAAAGTCTACTTTCATCCACCTTCTTTTTATCTTTATAATTTTTTAATTATTTTTTAAAGTAATTTTTATGCCCATCATGGGGCTCAAACTCACAACGTTGAGATCAAGAGTCGCATGCTCTACTGACTGAGCCACCCTGGGGCCCCTACTTTTGCCCACTTTCTGAGGTACCATCTAAGAGAAACTAGAAGGCATTACAAGTATCTTCTATTGCAGATTTTCATTTTAGAACATTTATAATGTGACATTTTGCATTTTATAAAGTGGAAGAATCTTCACCTTGGTTGCACAGGTTTCAAATCTCTAGCTACTTTGTTCTTATCACCCTTAGGTTTTCTCTGACTTTTATTCATTTGCTCCAGTTTTTCAGGATAGAATTCTACATCTTTTGTGCTCTCGTGAAGCTTTGACCAACAAATGAATACACTATTTTATCATTTTTTTCCCAAATGGGAATTCTAGTGGCAGAAGGTTTCATACTTGCTGTGTACCTGCATACACATACAGGTGACGTGGTGTCTTTCTCCCATTCGGGATGGGATACTCTGAGCGTGGTCTCTTTTTGTCCTTGCTCATTAGTATTGACCTATGAGGTAACATACTTTCTGGGAATTCTGTTCCTGCAGAAAATCTCATCTACTCTTGGAGTTTAAATTGCCATCATTTACGCAGAGTACTCACACATCTGTATCCTGGCTGCTTTCTCCTGAACTCTAGACTGGACAAGCATCTCCTGGACATTTCCACTTGACTGTCTCACAGGGCCATCAAACTCAGCATGTCCAACCTACTCTACATCTATATCTCTATCCCCCCTAATCTCAGCAGGTGGCCTTATCATCTATCAGATTGCCTAAACTAGGAGTTTGGGAGGTAGGGTTGACTTCTTTTTCCCCCCTTTATTTCCACGTCTACGTAATCACAAAGTCTTCCTGAGTCTCCCTTCTTCATACCACTCCGGTTTGTTTTATTGTTTGCACTGCCATTTCCTTAGATCTGTCCCCTTCAGCTCTCTCTTGCTTACCGCAAGAGAGCCTAACTGGGTTTCTGTTCCTAATTGGGTCCTTCTCCAGCGTATTCTCTCCATAAGGACTAGAGTGAGAAATATTTTCTTGTTTTAAGTATATTTTTTAATGTTTCATTGTTTGAGAGAGAGAGAGAGGTGGGGGGGAAGGGCAGAGGGGGGTGGACAGAAGATCCAAATTGGGCTCTGAGCTGACAGGTTGACAGGAGCAAGTCCAGTGTGGGGATCAAACTCACAAATGGCGAGATTATGACCTGAGCTGAAGTCAGACGCTCAATCGGCTGAGCCACCCAGGCACCTTAGAAATATATATGTATTTTTTCAAATGTTTATTAATTTTTGAGAGAGAAAGAGAAAGCATGAGCAGGGCGCGAGGGCAGGTTGAGAGGGAGACACAGGACCCGAAGCAGGCTCCAGGCTCTGAGCTGTCAGCACAGAGCCCGACGTGGGGCTCGAACTCACGGTGGCATCATGACTTGATCTGTCTCTGCCCCTCCCCCGCTCACAGTCTGTCTCTCAAAAATAAATAAACATTAAAAAATTTTTTTTAAAAAAACAAGATACTTTGGGACACCTGGGTGGCTCAGTCAGTTGAGTGTCTGACTTTGGCTCAGGTCATGATCTCACCATTCGTGAGTCAAGCCCTGCATCAGGTTCTGTGCTGAATGTCCAGAGCCTGGAGCCTGCTTCGGGTTCTGTGTCCCCCTCTCTCTCTGCCCCTCCCCTGCTCATGTTCTCTCTTTCTGTGTCTCTCAAAAATAGATCAACATTGAGAAAAAATTTAAAAAACAAAAAACTTCCATGTTTGTTTATTGTTCCAGGATAGAGAAAGATTCCTTAATGAAACAGTTAAGACTTTTTTATAATCTCAAATTGTAAGATTCATATTATAAATCTTATGTCTTCAGTTTCCACTTGTTCTTATATTCCACCTATGTTGATTTACTTACAGTTTCCTGATGTTTTCTTTCTTGCGTTCTTCACTTACAGCCTTCGAGTATGTTGTCCCTAACACAATACCTACATTTGAACATTTGCAATATGCCTGACAGTATGCTAATAAGCATTTTACTTCTGTTAATTTATTTAATCTACTGTCCCTATTTTATGGATGAAGAAACTGAAATTCAGAGAAGTTAAGTAACTTGTCCAACTAATTAATGCATTCAGACCTAGGGAACCTGTCTCTGGAACTTGCGTTCTTCATCTTCTCACTATATTTCCTGCTTACTCTACAGATCTTACTTCCTCAGGAAAGCCTTTTGGAATCCCCACCCCACACTGAAGCCTTCAGGGAGGTGCGCTGCTCTGTGTTTGTGTGGCGCCTGGTTATGTTCCCCTACTAGAGCACTCTGCTGTTTTGTAATTAACTGATGAATTGTCAGGTTTTTTTTCATCAGACTGTAAGTTCCTTGAGAAGTGAGACTCTAGGAACTAAAATATCTACTGCCTAGCACAGCACCGCCATATAGCAGGCACTAATGTACTTGAGGAATACTTTTGAAAGAACAATTGGCCCATGACTAAGAAACCTTGTCATCAGGAGGTGGGAATCATCCAGTTTTTCCTGAGTTTGTTTCCCCAGACTCTTAATTAATTGTGTGGAAGTAGGGAGGCTGTCTGCCACCATTGAATCTTAAACGAATTTGTTCTGCTGAAGTTTAACAAAACTCCTAATTCTTCCTCTAGTTTCATAGCTATAGGGGATTGTAAGGGATGCTGATGACATCTGTAATGTCTGTTGGTAGCTGCTCTCTCAGACTCATAGGAAATAACTCCATGCAGGAGGAATGGTTGGTATAACCCCAAGGGATACAGGGAGTAAGTACCCTCTGTGCTGAACAGCGGTGACCTCTATTGCCAGCTGACAACTAAGTGTTCCCACAGAATTTGAAGGCATCTGGCCACCCTGGAAGACATTGCCCTCCTTACCTGAGAAGCTCTAATGAGTGAGTGCTGAGGTCTTTTCTGAAATCTGTTACTTTCTAGAGTTATCTGCTGTTTATATTGTATTCAGTGTTCTTTCACATGTGCCTGTTGATGAGCTTAGCTAGAATGCCTAGGCCTGATCTGTCCCATTCATGCTTGTTACCCGAGTCTGTCCTCCATTCTTGCTTGTCACCTATGTTCAGGTAGCTTTATATTTAGAACTGTAAAGATGAGAAGGGGTCACAACTGTCATTGCTAGACCAATAAGGTAACATTGTTCAGGGCTTGGAGATGTTGAGTGAGCAAAAGGGGAAGTAGCCCATATTTTTGCCAATAGACACATGAATAGGGATAGCAAGTGGATATTTTGCCTAGAAATGCATTTTACAATGATCTGGAATAAAATTTGACTCATTTTACAAAAGCTTTTTTATGTAAATTTTTAAGAAACATTTTGAATAAATTGAAGTACCTGTATTCATGAATATTACGAAGTACCTTGGGTACTTCTAAATAGTGTATTTTTTGGCATATTTCATATAGTGTAATAGGAATGGGAGAAACACTTGGGGGAAAAAATAATAATGTGTGTTGTCAGCATCTGCAGACTCTGAATAGTTCTCTGTGGCCAATTGGATAGGATGAAAGAATGTACAATATATTATTTTAGGAAGTAGCTCTGAATTAACAAGGTTATGATTTTTTAAAAATTGCTTAATAAGTCTAGTTGGATGTAGTTTTTAATGTTGAGTTTTTTCTTTTATTATTTTTGGTTACTGCATTTATTGAGATCATGATGTCATAGAAGTGATTTACAGGTATTTGGTAAACAGATTTGCCTCCAAATGGATTTACTCATTTACAGTTTTGTAGCTAACTGCTTGAAACATTATATTGGCTATTTCTCTAACAGTACAAATGCCTGCAGTTGGACCAAGAAATGTATTTTGATTCTTGTAAATTGACTTGTTTAAATCTGAAGTAGAATTTTCTTTTAGGTATGGCGATTCAGTACTGCATTTTGTTCTGTAAATGAATGGAAATTTGCTGACATCCTAAGCATGGCTGACCACTTGAAGAAATGCAGTTACAATGTTGTAGAGAAACGGGAGGAAGCAATCCCACTGCCGTGTATGTGTGTGACACGAGAACTCACTAAAGAAGGACGTTCACTTCGCTCAGTTTTAAAACCTGTACTTTAGAGACTGTAACTCCACTTGCACATACATGCAAGCACCTAGTATAATTTGTTTGTCATATGTGACACTTCATTGTATTAAAGATTACAACTAGCTAAATTTATTGCCACTATGTATATAATGTTTTGAAGTGACATATATTTTTATAAAGTCCTGTTTAGTTGGAAAAAAGTTGCCTTAATGTTTGAAATGTGTGAAATTTTTGGAACTTGCTGGACAGGGTGATTTAATTTTTAGCTACATAATTTTCAGAACTAGTATTTTTAATGGTGTGCATATTTTGGTTTTTAAATTTTTTGCTTCTTAAACTAACAAGATCCTGACCAAACAATTTATTCCTCATGTTTTCTGTGGGTTATAGCCCATGCATTCAAAAAGCAAAACTTTGAATCAAATTTTTTCAGCATTTGTTTTTCAGATGAAAACATTCAATTGCTTAAGGACTGCCATAAGATCATTATAAGATTTTTATTTTCTAGTGCTCCCCTTATACAATTGTTGATACACAGATGATCTTTAATATATATTTAGGTAATATTTAAAATCATGACAGATGTTTGGTAATGCATTTATCATGTTTTAAAAAGACTCACAAAAATATTTTCACCTTATATATTTGCAGCTCTCATACAGAGAATGACCATATGCAACTTTTCGTTTTTGTTAGACACCGCATCCAAAGACTCATGGCAGTGTGTTTTATGACAGGTTAAAGTGAAAACAAAAAGCCTGTGAATTTATTTTAATTTGAAACTGTTCATCATATTCTGCATTTGCTAGGTTTCTGATATTTGGAGAGAAGAAAATATACCTCATTTAAAGTTTGGGTTGGGCACATTGTGTGAATAAATTTCAGATATTCAGAATGCAAAGGGCTTAACTAAGCATTTAAAATTTTGCCTTTTTATAAATCACAACTATATTGTTTTAAGACGTTTAACAATGTGAAATTCGGTGTCTTTGTAAGATGACAATCATGAAATGGAGAAACCTGTCTTGGTTGACAATCTCTTTAACACATTTCCAAGTTTATTTCCCGTAGACTTCTCTACCAAAATAGTAAGAATTGCATCTTTGTGTAAAGATCAAGGTATAACAGAAAAATACTCAAAGTCTTATTGTTGAGGTACTTTATTATAGTTTTCAAACTGATATACACCATAATTCACCTGATGTTAATTAATCAGTTTAAAAAAATGAATATACGGTGTCAGTATTTAGAAATAAATTGCAAAGATGGGGACATATACTTAAATAATTTGTTTTAAGTAACTCCTGGCATTTAGTAGTCTGAAATGGTGACAAGTTACTTTGCTATAAAACATCAAACTTCTCTTATGTTTTCTTACATTTGTCCCTGAGAATGCTCTATTGTTATTAGGGTCTTGATTACCATATACGGCAATCAGACTGGGCAGAGGTGTTCCTTGGGCAGTAGCAAAAAAACTCTCAACTACTTAAGACTTCTTTTGGTTGGATCACATCCTTATTACAGTTGGAAATCTAGCATTAAAGGCTAATCAGTTGTTTTGCCTCACCTGTCATTTTAATTAATAGCATAATTATTTCTCCATGTTGAAACTTCAACTGTGAGATTGAATTCTATACTATTTCTGTGAAAAAAGTCGGAAATAAGATATCAAATACTGTAAAATATAACTCTGCCTCTTAAAGTTTTGCTGAAGAATGTGTCTGGTTAGGATAGCACAAACATTAACTTTTTGTTTTATGGTTGTGCTTGTTTGGTTTTTAAGTTTAGACTTTTTGTTTCCACACTGGATCATGAGATATTTAACAGTTTTCCACCTTATATTTCTTTTACACATCTTTGGCTGTTTTCTTTTTTGTTTGTTATGCCACCATATGATTTTGTTAAAATGTTTTCTTTGTGCAGCATTTGTTCAAATTCTAATAAAATTAATATTTTCCCTTTATGTGGCTCAGTAACTTAAAAAGAAAAACTTTCTTTGAAATAAACTTTTAATACTTGTTTGAGAAATTCCAAACACAGTGTTTCTAATAAGTGTACATTTTGTGCATGTTGTAAAAGTTTGTTGATTATCATTGCTCACCTTTGTTTTACTGGTGGGCATTTTTTTTTTTTTTTTAATATGGAAAACTCATTGACTTTCTGTGCCTTTTCAGTGTCTTCCTGAAATTAGTCTCATCTAGGGGTATTGAAAGGCTGAAGAGTTTCTGGCTATATTGTTTTTCTAAAACTTGTAATGGGAACAATCTATCTAGGTGTTTAAGCGTGAAAAGGTTTGTGTGTCAGTTGTCATTTGAGAGTCTGTTGATTTCTTAGTTTGTTCTGACCAAGATAAAGGGCAGGTGTCAGGATGGAAGGAAATACCTGTATTAAATTTTATCTGCTGCCTCCTTCCCTAGAACTGCATGTCTCTGTTTTTCTCATTCTCTATCTTTTCTGTCTCTGTAATTGCCTTTTGAGACTCACAGGTCACTTAACAGTAGGGGTTCCTAGGATCATCTGGGAATGTGTTAGAAATGCAGATTCTTGGGTCTCTCTGTAGACTTAATCAGAAACTCTATGAAGGAAACAGCAGTCTGCTTTAACAAAAGCCTTCAGGTGATTCTGATGCACTGTAAGTCTGAGAACTTAGAGAAGAGCCTGGGACATGCCAGCTATTCTCCTGAATGATGTACTATTGGAGTCAGTATGTTTGAGTATATACACACGTGTAATCCAAAATTAAGAGTAATGGTAATTTGTTATTAATGGTTAAATTAAGTGATGTATGTTGTGTCAATCTTATAGCTGTATGACAAAATACATTGGGTGCCATGGTGGTTGGACATTTTTTTAAAAAACTAGGACTTACTAGTGTTTCAGTTTTACTGGTGTTATTACTAGTATTTCACTTGTGTTTCTTCTGTTCAAAGTAAATTGCAGTGCAACTTACAGTTCATTAGCATTAACCTTTAGCCTTGTCATCATCCATTCTTGTTTAGTGGTTGCAGAGTCATGTGAACATATTAGATTTCTAGGATAAACAAAAAGAGTAGACGTAGATATACTGGATTAAATCCTACAAAAATATTTGTAGGAATCCTTTCAACCCTATCATTTAGAGATATTAAAGGTTGATAATCTGGTAATCTTTTTTTAGTCTTTGAGCCTGTGCTACATATCCCATCAATGTAGTTGCTGTTATTGACAGTGGATATTAGGATCTTAGTAACTTCACAGATAATGAGGTTTTCAACAAAACTTCCGTATCCCTTGACGATATGGTAGTTTCCATTACTATATTGATAGCATATTGTTAACCTCTAGCAATTTGCAGTTTTTGGCATTTAGAAGCAAAATAGATTTCTTCATATTTTGTATCCCAACCTAAAAAGATCTAGGATTTATTAATTGTAAAAATTTTCTAAGGAATAGTTATGCAGACATTTAAAAATTGTTTCATGCATGACACACCATGTCAGAAGGTGACAGGATTGGGTCCCCTGCAGGTGGAGGTTTAGGGTTGCAGTAGAAGAAAGCAGCTAGCCCTCAGTCTCTTAGTAGACTGGCCAAAGGACAAAGTCTCCCCTGGGAAGGATTTCTCTCATATGTGTTTGATTATCTAAATACTCCTCTAAGTAGTCTTACCTAACAGGTTCATGAGGCCTAGAAAGTAAGGGAATGTTAGTTATCCCTTTAAAGAAAATCAACTCATGAGTGACTCATCCATTGTATTTAATTTAATTCAGTGATGGGTTTTGTTAGGATTTGACCTAAATCTGATTTCCAAACAAGTTTTGAGCTGTGTAAGTAAAGACCAATTCTTGTAAACTTCTTTCTAAATAAAATAAGGGAGAGGAAGGATGGTTTTGTTTTAATGTCACTTTTTATGTAATTATTTTCTTTGATTTAAAAGATCAAAGTAAGTTCAAAAGATAAGTCCTTTCAAGTTTCTGTTCTAATGATGACAAAATTGAGGTACTCAAAGTTCAGGTACTGATGATTGTATGGGGATATGATTGTATGGGGATATTTCAGAGAAATGTGTCCTCACCAGGTTTACTTTTCTACTTTACTAATTCAGAAAGAAGGGACATTTAGATATAAGGAAATTACTTTGGAAAATGTTGTTGCCTGGCATATTTGATTCCTAATAAGTGTTTTAGAAAGAAATATTGGGCAATACCAAGAGGAAAAAAACTAGAAAGAAACTAAGTATGTGTGTTTTTCAGAAAGTCCTTTGCAAAAACTAGGTTTTTTGCTGAGTTTTTGCCAAGTATTTTTTCGCATCTGTGATTGGTAAAATTCTATATAGGCTTATTGTTTATATATATATGTATATTTATTTGCACGTATAATCTTCACGAATTGGCCAAGTAGATTTTAATACATCTTGACCTATATTGATGGTACTTTTTGATATTGATGATACACCTTGAGGTACTTTTTTTTTACCTTAGAACATTTCAAAACTGACATTTTGTATTCAGAATGTTTGACATTCAAATATGTTATTTGGGGAGTGACTTTTCATTAATAACTGCAAAGAAATGGGCTACCAGGATGTCTCATGAATGTACTCTAAGGAAATACAGTAAAAAGTCATTGATATGAATCTCCTATAATTTTTTCTCTTTTTGACATTTTCTGGTCTGAGTATTGTTTACTGTGAAGAAAAGTATTTTTGAAGCAAACCGACAACATAAGTGTTTCTTTTCACCGATAAAATTTTGGGCATCCTCCAAATCACTTTATGAATCTATTTGCATGCAAGTATTGTGATAGGAAGTGGTTCTTCAGTACGTAGCTAGTTCTAGTGCTGCTAATAGTGCATGTGTTTGAAAGTCCTAAAACTGCATTTCCATTGAACTCTTAAGACCCACCAACTCATCGAATTATCTTTTCCCACTAAAAGCAAATTCATTACTTTTTACCATTTTCTATTATAAATTGCCAGAAGTATCTTTTTCTCAGACAAGATCCTTAAAGAGGTACATAGGTTGGTGTACATGTTGGTTCGTTCTTTGGCAAAGGTTAGAGGTAGCTTTCCATACCCCTTTCAAAGAGTAAAATTAATTGTTGCATTAATATTCAGTGATGTAATGATATAAAAACAGTAGCAATAATGTGTTATTGCTCAAAAGATTGAAGTTGAAGATCGGAGATATTGCCCTTTGCTGTCCTGCAATTTTTTTTTTCATTGAAATCCCCTTTTCCATGTTAATTGTCATTAATGCTTCAATTTTCTGACCAGGAGATCAAAATAACCTAGATGAAGTATATAGAGTTTTTAAAAACTTCTTCTAATCAGCACATGTTTAGTAGTTTGGGCCAGTAAGTTTAGATTTGATTAAGTAACATATTTAGCTTCTTTTAAAGTCTCAGTTGACAAGTTTGTAGTATCGAAAAACTGAAGTATCAGCATTCAGTTTTAACTACATTATTTGATTAAAAGAAATCAAACCATAGAAATAGAAGTGATCACAAGTATAACATCTATTCAAGAATAGAATTACCCAGTGAATATTTAATGATGTCAAGTGGGTGTCTTTTATATTAATTGATAACTTTAAAAAACTAGGACTTATATTAGAAAGGGATTTGAAATAGAGAATGGTATTCATTCCCTACAACATTCCAATAGCCTCGTGAGAAAAACTGACATGAAATAAATTGCTTTCAATGGTTAATAATTCAGTGGAAATGAATTCTTAAGATTTTAATGCTGCATATAAAATGTTAAAATTGTATTGTTCATTTGATCAGTGTTTAAACACCAGTCAGTCCTGGAAACTTGAATGCATTCTGAAAGATAATTGCACTGACTCATTCACTTACCTCAGGTGTCATTTAGTTTTCCAGTATATCCTTTTCCCCCATGGTTTACATTAATAGTTTCTCCTTAAGTGCTAAAGGATATGGTATTTCTTGAAAAATATGCTAAATGAAAGAAGCTAGATACAAAAGGCCACAAATTATGTGATTCCATTTACATGAAATATCCAGAATAGGTAAATCCATTGAGACAGGAATCAGTTTGTGAGGGGCGGGCAGGGAGGGGTGGGAGTAGTGGGAAGTGACTGCTTAATGGGTACTGGTTTTGTTTTAGTGATGAAAATATTCTAGAAGATAGTGTTGATTGTACAACATTGTGAATGTACTAAACGACACTGAAATGTACACTTTAAAATTTTATATGTATTTAACCACAATTATGAAGGGTAGGAGTAATTTTTACCAAAGCCAAAAAGTACCTTGTTCTCAAGGTTTATAAAATGCTCAAGTTATGGTTTAGAATTAATTTACAGCATTAGTAATCTGACAGATTTATTCAGCTTAAAGTCCTAATGAAATTCATGAATCCCATCACAGAAGTCCTGGTAACAGCACAGAAGTGAAGTTGTAATTCATCACGATTTCGTTATTTTCATAGAATTTGGACAGTGAAAAATTGGCTTCCATGTCAATGTTCATCTTTCATCTTTTACCTTTTCTTATGATTCCTTGGGGAACATCTCAATCACATTTTTTAAAGGTCTGTTTTTAAAATCATGCTTTGAAAACAATTTGTATAATTTTCAGGATCATCTTTTTATAGTTTTATACTTTGTGTTCCTTTTAAAGAGCAAATACATTGATGTATTACATAAGACTAAATTAATAAATTGAACCCTTGTATATATTTTGTATTCTTTCGTATTATCTCATGGGGAAAACATTTGAGTCTTGGGATTGGTAGGTACTTGAATGATCAGGTAGTGTCTCCTTTTCTGTTTGGAGAAATCAAAGCTGAGATTGTCAACGTGTTTGTTCATTCAACACACATTTATTGAACACTCATGCCATGCACAGTGGAGGCTAGATTTGGGAAGGTTGTGATGTGCTTAAGGTTACACAGGGAATTGCTACTTCTTCCATTTCATCTCCTCTTTCTCCTCCTCCCCTTCCTTCTCCTCCTAATACCTAGTAATTATGCCAGACACATGGACGCATGGACAAGTTCCAAAGAAGGAAAGGGTTTAGGCAGAGATTCACTTTAGATGGTTCTTTACATAAATCTTCCCCAAATAGTTTAAAGAGATATTCTTTAGTGCAGTAAAATACACATGATCACAATACATTTATTTATGTATTTAGGAACACCCTTATTAACAAATTTGCTTTCATGACTTTGGGAAGAAGTTATTTTCATATTCCTTTAAATTATTACAATTATTTTCCACTGTTTTCTAAGGAGCTGAATTTAGAAAATAATTGATTATATTCTATGTTAAAAAAATTAAATTGTGGTGTGCCTGGGTGGTTCGGTCAGTTGAGCATCTGACTTCAGCTCAGGTCGTGATCTCGCTGTTGGTGGGTTTAAGCCCATGTCGGGCTCTGTTCTGACCACTCAAGCCTGGAGCCTGCTTCCGATTCTGTGTCTCCCTCTTTCTTTGCCCCTTCCCCACTCGCACTCTGTCTCTCTCTCTATCTCAAAAATAAACATAAAAGAAATTAAAAAAAAAATTAAATTGCTTTGCAGATAACTGTGCCTCTGACATAATTGGGGATACATATGCCTTGAAGTGTGTATATGCTCCAAGCTGAACAAGTATAATTGAATTAACCGAATGACACAGGGCGACTTGCGCTGTAATAGCTTTTCTCACTGCAACGGAGTCTGAAGTCGAAGAGAATGGGAGGAAGAAAATAATTGTGATGATTCATACTCTTTGTTGTATGTTCATAACTTTGTTGTGATTTTTCACTTAATGATTTCTTGTTTACTTAATTTGATATTTCTATAATAGTTGGGGGCTTATTACCAAATACATTATTTGACCCGTATTTCCTTAATCCTCACTTCTTATTCCATCTCCTTGCAGGTTACATTTCTGTATTTCCCGAACACCTTATACGCTTTCATGTCTCTCAGCCTTATGCTTTTCTTTTGTCTAGAATGCCCTCTCCCCAACTTCTTTGGTAAAACTTTGGTTCATTGGTGAGGATCCAATTCTGATACCACCTGTTAATTCCTGAACTATCCCAAGCCACTGAGTCACTCTATGACCCCCCACCCCACTTTTTTGTTGTTGTTGTTCATACCTCTTTTCAGTATTTATCATACCGCACTGCCATTATCTATTTGCTGGTATCTGTACACTTACAACTTGCGGATCCCTCTGGCTAGAAACCACGTCTTACTTGGCTTTGGGTCCCTGTGCTTAGCAGAGGGGCTTACACACCTAGATGCCTGTTGAACTAATCATGAAAAATGATTGAATACTTTTTAATGCTGTTTCAGTTAGCTTTTGCTGCATAACATGCCACCCCAAAACTTCATGACTTGAAACATGTTTAATTACCTCATGATTACTTGGCTGGGCTATTCTAGACTGGCTTGACTTGGCTGATCTCTGTCCGGTTGGCTCACACATCCATGGTCAGCTGATGGGTCAGCTGGAGGTTAGATGATCTAAGACAGCCTTACTGACATGTCTGGCAGTTGGCGGGCTGTTGGCTGGGGTCATGGGGATGATTAGGCCGTATGTCTCTCATCATACATCAGGCTAGCCCAGGCTTATTTCCATGACAGTGGCAAGAACAGCGAGAGAGTACGTCCCATTGTGCAAACCCTTTCCAAGTCACTGCTTGCCATATTTGTTAAAGTCCCATTTTCCAAAGCAATTACACGTCCAAGCCCACATTCAAGGGATGAAGAAATAGACTCTACCTCAATGGGAAGAGCAGCAAAGTCATGTTGCAAATGAGCATGTATATGGGAATGGGGAGAATCGTGTCCCCTGAAGCCTACCACAAATGCAAATTTCCCAATTTGGTAGTCCCTCCTTCCCACATTAGATTTTTCTTATTAAAAAAACCCTGGCTATTTAAAACCAGGGACAATTAAAAACCAGAATTATCTTCTGGTTTTTTCTTTCTTGAAAACTGGAAAGAGAGTAAGAAAGTATTGAATTCTGGTCTTAAGAAAAATTTCAGGGGCGCCTGGGTGGCACAGTCGGTTAAGCGTCCGACTTCAGCCAGGTCACGATCTCGCGGTCCGTGGTTTCGAGCCCTGCATCAGGCTCTGGGCTGATGGCTCAGAACCTGGAGCCTGTTTCCGATTCTGTGTCTCCCTCTCTCTCTGCCCCTCTCCCGTTCATGCTCTGTCTCTCTCTGTCCCAAAAATAAATAAAGGTTGAAAAAAAAAATTTAAAAATAAAAATAAAAAAAAAAAAATTTCAGAAGACTTTCTTGAGAGAGAGAATAGAAGAATCATATTTTTGAAAGGCCTCTATGTTTCACTCCTCTGGGCTCAAGGGAGGACCGGGAAGTTACCACATCCTGTATTTTCCCCATACTGGTCCAGTGTGATGCAGAAACAGTGGGGAGATTTTCTATCAGGAAGGCTGGAGTAGTATGGGGTAAACATGCAAGGCATGGAGAAAAGAGAGTGGAGAAAAGTTTGGGAAAGTTTAGGGTCCAGGGTATCAGAATGGTAGGAGAGCCCCAGGTTGTTTTGAGAAATATTAATGTAGCTTATGTGTGACATGTTTTTATGTTCTTTGGCAGAGACAAAAACCGCTTGGAATTCTTACTCTAAAACCACTTTGACTTATGAATCATGCTTCCTTGAATGTAACTCAGTGTAATGACTGAGCCACATAGAACACCAATTACTTTCGGTTTACAAAATTAGAATAATAGTCCTGAGGATATAACGTTGATAGATTAGTAGGCTTCAGAGGGATGTTATGGGTTGGAGAATTTTATGACCAAAATTCATGTGTGGGGCTAATTCTGAACAGCAATGTAGTGTGCGGCTCAAGGGGACTTCATTCTCGAGGGCAGCTGCCCGGACCGAGGGGCAGAGGCGGAGGCGGAGGCGGAGGCGGGGGCGGGGGGGGGGGGTGGGTGGGTGGTGGGGGAGCACCGAGCCGGAAAGGGACACCTTCTTATGTTTGGGTTTCCAAGATCTGCAGTCATGGCTCATCTTTCATGGCTGATATTAGTAATTTGTGTATCCTTTTCTCGTTTTACTTTACCGCTTTTGATAGGAGATTAAGAATTTATTAATTTTTTCAAAGAACCAATTTTGCCTTTTTAATTTTTCTCCCTTGTTTGTCTGTTACATGCCACTGACTTTTGCTTCTTCTGTTTGTTATTTCCCTTATTTTTACCTGTGTTTAATTTGCTTTCTACCAGCTTCTCATCGTGGAAACTTAGATCATTGATGTAACCTTTTTCTTTTTTTAATACAGGCACTGAAAGACATCAGATTCCCTCTAATCACTACTCCTGTTGTATCCCATACATTTTGATGTCATTCCATGATCACTTAGCTCAAAACACCTTCTGGTTTCTCCTATGATTCCTTATTTTATTTATTTAGAACTATGTTATATTACATTTCCAAATGGGGGAATTTTATTGATATTGTTGGTACTGATTTCTAATTCCATTGTGTTCAGACTTCAAACTTTTGAAATTTTTCATGACTTTGATTTGATGGCCTGGCATGTAGCCAATGTTGATGAAAATCCGTGTGCACTTGGACAGAATGTGTGTTCTACAGTTCGGACTATAGCATTTGTAAATACCATGCAGATGTTATATTTTCTTAACTGATTCTTTTGCATTGCTCTAACAATGATTGCGAGAAGGATGTTTAAATTTCCAACTGTGAGGGTGGATTTGTTTCTGTTTTCGGTTCTGTTTTTGTTTCAGGTATTTTGAAGCTTGTAAAAGGTGTATACTTTTTATTATTAGGTCTTCCTGATGAATTGACCCTTTTGTCTTTATGAAATATTATGCTTGATCTCTGGTAAAAGATAGGCTATAGAAAGGAAACACTGTGAAAAATAAATAAAAATAGGAGAAAGAGAAATCAGGAAGGAGGGGATGAGAGGCAGCCTGCAGTTAAAAAAAAAAAATCAGAGTAAGCTTCCTTAAGAAGACAATATTTTTTTTTTTAATTTTTTTTCAACGTTTATTTATTTTTGGGACAGAGAGAGACAGAGCATGAACGGGGGAGGGGCAGAGAGAGAGGGAGACACAGAATCAGAAACAGGCTCCAGGCTCTGAGCCATCAGCCCAGAGCCTGACGCGGGGCTCGAACTCACGGACCGCGAGATCGTGACCTGGCTGAAGTTGGACGCTTAACCGACTGCGCCACCCAGGCGCCCCAAGAAGACAATATTTAAGCAAAGACTTGAATAAGTTAGCAGAGAGGTTATCCAGGGGAAGAGTGTTCCAGCCAGGCGGTCGTGGCAAGTACAAAGGACCTGAGACCAATGTGCTGAGTATTTTCAAGAGACAGCAGAAAGCCAGTGTGACTTGGGAGGAATGAGTAGTGGGGAGTGGTGGGGGGTGGGGGAGGATAGCAGGACAGACAATGAGAGAGGTAATGGGAGACCAGATCAAGAACCTTGAAGGTTTTTGGGAGACTTTGGCTTTTTGTGAAATGGGAAGTCATTACATGGCTTTGAGTCTGACTTACTCCATGCTCCGATGTACTCTTACTGGTGTGCAGATGTGCAGATCATTCTGGCTACTGTGCTGAGTCTAGGTTGTAGTGGAGCAAGGAAGAGAAGCAAGGCAACCTGTTTGCAGCCTATTGTAATGCAGGCAAAGGAAGGAGATGATGTGGGCCAGGCTGTCAGCAGTGGGGACGATGAAGTGTAAGAGAAAGGAGGGATCAAGGTTAAGTTCAAGTCTTGGGACTGAATAAATAAAACTATCATCCCCATTGTACAAGTTGGAAACTAAGCTCTACCTCGATTCATTAGTAACTCTACAGAAAATGGGTAATGGGGCAGTTAACATTTAGTGAGGCTTCTGTTAGAATAGCTGTTGTATGGATGGGGCTAGAGAGAATACTGCTAAGCAAAATAAGTCAGTCAGAGAAAGACAAATACCATATGATCTCACTCATCTGTGGAATTTAAGAAATAAAACAGATGAACATGGGGGAGGGGAAAGAGAGAGGCAAACCAGAAAACAGACTATTTTTTAAAAAAAATTTTTTTAATGTTTATTTATTTTTGAGAGAGACAGAGACAGAATGCAAGTGGGTTAGGGGCAGAGAGAGGAAGACACAGAATCTGAAGCAGGCTCCAGGCTCCGAGCCGTCAGCACAGAGCCCGATGTGGGGCACGAACCCACAGAGCTGTGAGATCATGACCTGAGCCAAAGTCAGGCGCTCAACCGACTGAGCCACCCAGGCGCCCCAGAAAACAGACTATTAACTGTAGAGAACAAACTAAAGAGTTCCTGGAGGGGAAGCGGGGGGTGGGGAGGCTAGATAGGTGAGGGCACTTGTTAGAATGAGCACTGGGTGTTGTATGTAAGTGATGAGTTGTTAGATTTTACTCCTGAAATTCATGTTGTACTGTTGCTTAACTGGAATTTATTTATTTATTTATTTATTTATATTATGAAATTTATTGTCAAACTGGTTTCCATACAACACCCAGTGCTCATCCCAACAGGTGTCCTCCTCAATGCCCATCACTCACCCACCCCTCCCTCCCACCTCCCATAAACCCTCAGTTTGTTCTCAGTTTTTAGGAGTCTCTTATATTTTGGCTCCCTCCCTCTCTAACCATTTTTTTTTCCTTCCCCTCCCCCATGGTCTTCTGTTAAGTTTCTCAAGATCCACATAAGAGTGAAAACATATGGTATCTGTCTTTCTCTGTATGGCTTATCTCACTTAGCATAACACTCTCTAGTTCCATCCACGTTGCTACAAAAGGCCATATTTCATTCTTTTTCATTGCCATGTAGTATTCCATTGTGTATATAAACCACAATTTCTTTATCCATTCGTCGTTGCTTAACTGGAATTTAAATAAAAACTTGAATAGCTGTTGTGGTGGCTGTGTCTGGGGCTCCCAGCCAGGAAAGGGCACTGGGTGTCTTTGGTCAAATGTGATAGAAGCACTGAGAGGCATGCTTAAAAGGAAACATTTCATAATGTGAACAAAATTGCTTACAAATTAAGTGCATTCTTTCATTAGTAACAAAGATGCATGCTATTATTTGTAATATTGCCTTAAAATCCATACAGATTATACTACCCAAAGGATAATGGACTATAATAGTACATGTGAAATATAGGAAAATATATAATACAGATAAACATGAGAAATGTTACCATCAAATTTCTATCACCCAACAATGACCGCACTTAACATTTTAGTTTTTATATTTCTAGATTTTTCCTACATGTATTTTTTTTACCCAAATGATACTATACTATAAATATTTTGTGATTTACTTTTTCCAATTAAAGATTTCTATTTTCTAGTTCAGTAAATTTTTGTTCTGCCTACCACCCAAGCCATATTCAATTTTATCCAATTCTGCAAAATGTGCTTTATAGTTGGTTTGTCCAGTGCAGTATCTTATCTAAGCCTGCATATTACATTTGGTTGTTATATATTATGAGTGTCTTTTTAAACTAACAATCCTTTTTTGTGACACTGACTTATTGAAAAATCCAGACCAGATTTCTGTGAGAGTCATCTCCTGCCTCTGACTGCTTCCTCATTTTGCCTTTTCCTGTATCCCTTGTTTTACCTGGAAACCGAAAGTTAAATTGAATTAACCATTTTTGACTAGACTCTATCATAGTAGATATTGTACTTATGATACCTCTGATCCTTTTTTAAAAACATATGATGACAGAGGATACCATTAACATAAAAAAAATATACATCAAGAAAATTCAACTCTTTCATTTAGTCATCAGACTCAATTCCATCATTATGAAATTCTTTACCACAGCCAGCCAGGAAAAGTCAAAGGTCAAGTTAAGTTTTATATCCTTTGCTTTTATTTTCTCTGTTTCTAGTGGAGGTGCACATGAGCAATGAAATGGTAAAATTGAAGAGCATTAGGAAAGAGAGACGAAAGTAAGAGATCTTGTCATTTATAAATTAGGTAATAGGTACCATTAGAGTAATAAGCACACATGAATTTATTTCATTATTTAAAATTTCAAAATATGAGACTGACATTATTGAGAATGCCAGAATAAGGACCTCAAATATCCTCTTTTCCATAAGAATAATGAAAATACTGGCAAATATTGTCAAAATAAACTTCTTTCAGAACTCAGGAGATTAACCAAAGAGTTGCAACAATCCAGGGAATATTTATTCAAGAAGAATGGCTGAATCTCACTAAGAACAACAAGCTTTGTAGCATTTTGGCCTACCCCAATCCCATCTTCCTCTCCTAAGCGCCATGGAAATCTTGGAAACCAACAGCTTTTAATCCTGGTGAAAAACTGACAGCCTAGCAGCACCGGGAGGGGTCAGAATCAGTTTGGAGGTACTTCAAAGTCCCATTTGCAGAGAAATGTAATTATTTAACCTATCTGGCTGTTCCCTGGCAAACTCCACTTGCAATGCATATCTTTATTTGATCTGATGGAGAGATCAACCAGGTGAACAAACTTCATCCAGGGGCATTTGTTGGAAATAACCAGTGGTAGCTTAACTTTGTAGCTACGTGAGGCAGTGATAATAGCTGGTGCAAACTGTAGTCTAATGAAAAAATTTAAAAGGAAAGGCTGAGAAATGTTATGTTCATAGAGGGTGTTGCAGAGCTCTGATATATTGTTGGGAATTTGTATGTGCACATGTAGGTCTGTGTGCATGCTCCATAAAGACCCAAGAAGGCCATAAACCCTTACCTTTGCCTTTGAGGCTTTACATGGAAGGCTGAATATTGAACTCACGTCCCAACACCCATATGGGGACCTTTGAGAAAGAGTGGACTTCTGAGGAAGAACCTAGATAGTAAATCAAATTCACATGAGGAAATAAAGAGCACTAGTAAAAGTAACTATCTAGGTAAATATAAAAAAAAAAAACCAATATAAATGCAGTTCTTGCTTGTAACTTTTTTTTATCCTAAAGACAACCATATAAATTAATAATTAGAAATCTGTGTTTATGGGCATACAATGTATAAAATGTGATTTATATAAAATAACAGCACAATGGAAGGGGAAAGAAAGGAGATATATGGGAACACAGTTTTTAATACTCTTGATATTATATTGGTATTAATCTGAACTAGACTATTATAAGTTATGATGTTGTATTAGTTTCCTAGGGCTTTCTTATCAAATCACCACAAACTGAGTGGCTTAAGACAGTAGAAATTTATTCTCTCATAGTTCTGTAGTCTAGAAGGTGTCAGGAGGGCCATGCTCCCTTGAAGGCTATAGAGAACAACGCTTCCTTGCCTCATCATAGCTTCTAGTGATTTTTGAGAGTCCTTGGAATTCTTTGCCTTATGGCTGCATCACTTCAAGACCTGCCTCTGCCATCGCATGGTCTTCTTCGCTGTCTCTATCTCTTGGGTCTTCTCTTCTTACAAAGGCACCAGTCATTCAATTTAGGGCCCATCCCAATCTAGTCTGACATCATCTTAACTAAACTAATTGCATCTGCAAAGACTCTATTTTCTGAGATTCTGTGTAGACATGAATGTCGGGATAGACATTCAACCTAATGCTAATTGTAATCTGCCAGGTAACCTTTTAGTTGGGAAAAAAAAAAGCTAAAAAAATGATAAAAGAGATCAAAATGGAATAGAAATGGTACACTGAAAATATTCACTATAAACAAAGGCAATAATGGAGGAATAGAGAAACATAAAAGATGTAAGACATTTACAAAACAAATAGTGAAATGGCAGACATAAAGAGAAGAAAGAAATTAACAAAATCAATATAATCCAGTGATACGCTCTTTACAAGAAACACTATTAGGTTAAAGGAATACATAGATTAAAGGTAAGAGTACAAAAAAAGATATACCATGGAAACAGTAACCAAAAGAGAGCTGAGTTGCTATACTAATATCGGACAAAATAGACTTAAATTTAAAAAAAATTGTTAAGAGATACAAAGAGGGAAATTTTGTAATGATAAAATTGGCAGTGCATCAAGAAGATGTAATAGCTATAAATATATATGCATTTAACAAGGGATGGAAAAAATACATGAAGCAAAAACTGTAAGAATTGAAGGGAGAAATTTACAATTCAACAATAATAGTTAAACCTTCAATAATCCTTTTACAATAATGGACAGAACAAGTATCAGAAAATCAAGGATATAGAAAACTTGATTGACGCTATTAATCAATTAGACCTAACAGATATTTATAGACTATTCCCCCTGGCAATAGCAGAATACCCCCTTTTCTCAAGTGCACAGGAGCATGCTCCAATATAGATGACATCTTAGACATCAAGCAATACATTTTAAGTCACTGAGCATACATAATATATTCTCTAACCACAATGGAATAGACTTAGAAATCAATAATAGAAGGAGATTTGGAAAATTCACAAATATATGGAAATCAAGCATCACCCTTCTTTTTTTTAATGTCTATGTTTGAGAGAGTGAGAGAAAGCATGAGTGGGGGAGGGGCAGAAAGAGAAGGAGACAGAGGATTCGAAGCATGCTCTGTGCTGACAGCATAAGCCTGATGTGGGGCTCGAACTCACAAATGGTGAGATCATGACCTGAGCTGAAGTCAGACGCTCAACTGACTGAGCCACCCAGGTACCCCAAACATCACACTACTAAATAACCAATGGATGAAAGAAGTCACAAAGAAATTAGAAAATATTTGCGATGAATAAAAATGAAAACACAAAATACTAAACCATATGGGATGCAGCTAAAGCAGTGCTACAAAGAAATGCATAGCTGTAAATGTCTACATTAAAAAAGAAGAAATATCTCAAATTAGTAATGTAATCTACCTTAAGAACCACACTCAAAAAAAGAGCAGACTAAAAGCAAACAAAAGGAGGAAATAATAAAGACTAGAGGGAAAATAAGTGAAATGTCAAATAGAAGAAAGTAGGAAATATCAAGCAACCCAAAAGTTAGTTCTTTAAAAGGATCAACAAAATTGACAAACCTTTAGCTAGAGTGACCAAGTGAAAAAAAAAAAAAAAAAGAGAGAGAGAGAGATGAGTCAAATTCCCAGAACAAGGGGTGGAAGAAAGGACATTGCTACCCACCTTACAGAAATAAAAACAATTATATTGGGAACACTGTGAACAATTTTATGGCAACAAGTTAGATAGCCTAAATGATATGGATAAACTCCTAGACAGACACAAGTTAAAAATGACTCAAGAACAAATTGGATATCTGAGCAGACCTATAACAAGTATAAGGGATTGACTCAGTTATTTTCAAACTTGCCACAAGGAAAAACCCAGTACTATATGGCCATGCTGTTGAATTCTATAAAGTGTATAGAGAAGAACTGACAATAATCCTTCACAAACTCTTCCAAAAAATAGAAGAGGGGAGAACATCATGAGGCTACCATTACTCTGACACCAAAACCAAATAAAGACATCATAAGAAAACTATAGCCCAATATCCTTTATGAATATAAATGCAAAAATCCTCAGGAAAGTACCAGCAAATCAACTCCAGCAATATATAAAAAACACGCACCACATCATGTGAAATTTATCCCAGGAATACAAGGTTCTTTCAACATCAAAAAATTATTTTATGTGATACGCCATATTAGTAGAATAAAGGACAAAACCCGCATGATTAACTCAATAGCCACAGAAAAAGCATTTGACAAACTCCAGCACTCTTTCATGATAAAACCACTCATCAAACAAAGAATTGAAGGGAGCTCTCTCAACCTGACAAAGGGTGTATACAGAAAATCCACATCTACAATTATACTTAATGGCAAAGACCGAAACTTTTCCTAAGTTCAGCAACAAGATGAGGATGACTCTTCTCACCATTTCTCTTCAACATCATATCAAAGGTTCTAACCAGAGCAATTAGGCAAACAAAACAAAACAACACACGTTAAAAAAATCCAAATTTGAAAGGAAAAAGTGAAACTCTCCATTTATAGGCTGATATGATCTAGTATATAAAAAATTCTAAGAAGTACACTGCAGAACTATTAGGACTAATGACCTGTGTTCACCAAGTGTGCAGAATACATGATCAAGTTTAAATAAATTGAATAAAAACTTAAAAAGTCCATTGTGTTTCTAGGGGTGCCTGAGTGGCTCAGTCAATTAAGCATCCAAGACTCTTCATTTTGGCTCAAGTCATGATCTCATGGTTTGGAGCCCACATTGGGCTCCGCAACGTCAATGCCTGGAATTCTCTCCCTGTCTCTGCCCCTTCTTCATTTGTGTGCGCTCTCTCTCTCTCTCTCTCTCTCCCTCTCTCTTTCAAAATAAATATTTTTAAAAAATCAATTGTATTTCTATAAGTAAAAATGACAAATCTGAAAATAAAATATGAAATCAGTTTAATTTATAGTGGCATCAAAACAATAAAATACTTAAGAATAAATTTAACCAAAGAAGTTTGGCCTGTATGCTAAAAACTACAAAATATTGTAAAAAGAAATGAAAGAAGATCTAAATAAAGAGAAAATATCTCAAAAGACTTAATATTGTTCAGATGGCAGTACTCCCCAAATTGATCTATGTATTCAATGTACATTCAATTCAATCTTATCAAATCTCCAAAATGTCTTTTTTTGTATAGAAATGGACAAGCTAGGATCCTAAAATTCACATGGAAATGCCAAAATAGAATAGCCAAGACCATCTTGAAAAAGAGCAGCTTTTTTCTCACCTTTTCCAATTTTGAAGCTTACTATTAACCAGTCTTACATTAACCAAGACACTATGGTGCTGTCATAAGAATAGACATATAGACCAACAGAGTACAACTGAGAGTCCAGAAACCAACTCTTACATTTACACATTTTCAACAAGCATGGTAAGACAATTCAATGGGAATAAAGATAGTTTATTTCAATAAAGGGTTTTGGGACAACTGGATATTCACGTAGTATAGAAGGAAGTTAAACACCTTCCTCTTACTACACCTAAAAATTCACGCAAAATGGACCAACAATCTAAATGAAAGAGCTAAACTATAAAGCTTTGAGAAGAAAAAAATAACACAGGCACAAATATTTGTGATTTTGGATTAGGCAATGTTTCTTGCATATGACATTAAAAACTCAAGCAATACCATTAGAAACAGAAAAATTGAATTTCACCAAAATTGAAGAGTCATGTGAAAGTATACTATCATGAGAGAGAAAAGACAATCTACAGAATGGGAGAAAATATTTGCATATTATATATCTGATATCTGCACTATCAAGAATGTTAAAAAACTTGGGGCACCTGGGTGGCTCAGTTAAGCTTCCGACTTCAGCTTAGGTCATGATCTCGTGGTTCATGGGTTTGAGCCCAGCATCAGGCTGTGTCCTGACAGCTCAGGGCCTGGAGCCTGCCTCAGATTCTGTGTGTCTCTTCCTCTGTCCCTCCCCCACTAGTGCTCTCTCAAAAATAAATAAACGTTAAAAAAAATTTTTTTTTTTTAAATTTTTTTTTTCAACGTTTATTTATTTTTGGGACAGAGAGAGACAGAGCATGAACGGGGGAGGGGCAGAGAGAGAGGGAGACACAGAATCGGAAACAGGCTCCAGGCTCTGAGCCATCAGCCCAGAGCCCGACGCGGGGCTCGAACTCACGGACCGCGAGATCGGGACCTGGCTGAAGTCGGACGCTTAACCGACTGCGCCACCCAGGCGCCCCCTAAACGTTAAAAAAATTTTAAAAAGAATGTATTAAAAACTCAAAACTCAACTATAAAAAGACAACTCAAATAAAAAACTGGGCAATGGGTTTGAATAGACACTTCTGCAAAGATCATATACAAATAGCCAGTAGCATACGAAAAGCTGTTTAATGTCATTAGCCATTAGGGAAATGCAAATCAAAACCACAATGAGATGGCACTTCACACCTATAATTAATGAAAAGTTAATATATAATTAATTGAAAATTATACTTAAAAGTAGAAAAATAACAAGTGCCGGCTATAATTAAAAAGTAGAGCGGGGGTCTGCGGGGGGCTCAGTCGGTTGAGCATACAACTCTTGATTTCAGCTCAGGTCATATTCCCAGGGTCATGGGATCGAGCCCTATGTTGGGCTCTGTGCTGAGCACAGAGCCTGCTTATGATTCTCTCTCTCTCTCTCTCTCTCTCTCTCTCTCTTTCTCTCCCTCTGCCCCTGTCCCCTGCTCACACTCTCTCTCCCTCTAAAATTAAAAAAAAAAAGTAGAAAAATAAAAAGTGTTGGTAAGGATGTGGAGAAATTGGAAGCCTCATACACTGCTGATGAGAATGGAAAATGCTGCAGCCACCTCACAAATAATAAAATTGTTTTAATTTTAATTTTTTAAAGTTTTTAATTTTAAAAGGTTGAAAAATAGAACCACTCTATGGCCCAATAATTCCACTCCTAGCACACACTTGAGAGACTTATGGTTACACAAAAACTTGTACACAGATGTTAGTGGGAGCTTTATTTATATTTGCCAAAAAGGGATCAACACAAATGTCTGTCAGTGATAGATGGATAGACAAAACATGGTTTGTCCAAAAATCTATAAAGAACTCACCAGGGGTGCCTGGGTGGCTCGGTCGGTTAAGCGTCTGACTTCAGCTCAGGTCATGATCTCACGGCTTGTGGGTTCGAGCCCCGCGTCGGGCTCTGTGCTGACAGCTCAGAGCCCGGAGCCCACTTTGGATTCTGTGTCTCCCTCTCTCTGCCTCTCCCCTGCTCATGCTCTGTCTCTGTCTCTCTCTCTCAAAAATAAATAAACGATTAAAAAAAAAAAAAAAGAACTCACCAAACTCCACACCCAAAAAAACAAATAATCCAGTGAAGAAATGGGCAGAAGACATGAATAGACACTTCTCTAAAGAAGACATCCAGATGGCCAACAGGCACATGAAAAGATGCTCAACGTCACTCCTCAACAGGGAAATACAAATCAAAACCACACTGAGATACACCTCACACCGGTCAGAGTGGCTAAAATGAACAAATCAGGAGACTATAGATGCTGGAGAGGATGTGGAGAAACAGGAGCCCTCTTGCGCTGTTGGTGGGAATGCAAACTGGTACAGCCACTCTGGAAAACAGTGTGGAGGTTCCTCAAAAAATTAAAAATAGATCTACCCTATGACACAGCAATAGCACTGCTAGCAATTTACCCAAGGAATACAGGAGTGCTGATGCACAGGGGCACTTGTACCCCAATGTTTATAGCAGCATTTTCAACAATAGCCAAATTATGGAAAGACCTTAAATGTCCATCAACTGATGAATGGATAAAGAAGATGTGGTTTATTAGGGCGCCTGGGTGGCTCAGTCGGTTAAGTGTCCAACTTTGGCTCAGGTCATGATCCCACAGTTCATGGGTTCGAACCCCGCGTTGTGCTGACAGGGTCTGTGCTGACAGCTTGGAGCCTGGAGCCTGCTTCAGATTCTGTGTCTCCCTCTCTCTCTCTCTGCCCCTCCCCTGATCACACTCTGTCTCCCTCTGTCTCAAACATGGATAATAAAACCTTAAAAAAATAAAAAAAAAAAAGAAGATGTGGTTTATATATACAATGGAATATTACTTGGCAATGAGAAAGAATGAAATCTGGCCATTTGTAGCAACGGGGATGGAACTGGAGAGTGTTACGCTAAGTGAAATAAGTCAGGCAGAGAAAGACAGATATCATATGTTTTCACTCATATGTGGATCCTGAGAAATTTAACAGAAGACCAGGGGGGAGGGGAAGGGTGGAAAAAAACTTACAGAGAGGGAAGGAGGCAAACCATGAGAGACTCTTAAATACTGAGAACAAACTGAGGGTTGACTGGGGGGTTTGGGAGAGGGGAAAGTGGGCGATGGGCACTGAAGAGGGCACCTGTTGGGATGAGCACTGGGTGTTGTATGGAAATCAATTTGACAATAAATTATATAAAAAATATGGTATATCCATACAACGAAATGTTATTTGGCAATAAAAAGGGACGAGTTACTAATACATTCTATAACTTGGCTGAACCTTGAAACATTGTGTTATGTGAAAGAAGCCACACACAAAAGGCCATATACTGCATTATTCCATTTATTTTTATTATTATTTTTAAAAACATTTTATTAAGAATTTTAAAACATATACAATGGTAGTAAGAACATGAGTAAGCCAATATGTATCCATTACCCACTTCAATAATTATCAAATCATGGCCAATTCTGTTTCACCTCTACCCCCAACTTCATTGTAAATTATCTGGAAGCAAATCCCAGAGAGAATACTGTGTCATCAATGTTATCAGTAAAAGAGAAGTCTTAAAAATATACATACAGTAAAACCTTGGTTTACAAGCATAATTTGTTCTGGAAACATGCTTGTAATCCAAAGCACTTGTATATCAAAGCGAATTTCCCCATAAGACATAATGTAAACTCTGATGATTTGTTCCACAACCCAAAAATATGCATATAAAACTTATCACAAAATTATTATAATGCAAAATAATAAAAAAAATACAAGATAGAAAGAAAAATTAACCTACACTTACCTTTGAAAACCTTCGTGGCTGGTGTGAAGGAGACGAGAGAGAAGGTTATTGTGTAGGACGACTTTCACTATCACTAACGGATGTTGACTACAGTACAGTATTAATAAACTCTTGTCATATACTGTATTTAATTTAACTGGCAGTAAGGTAGCAGAGGAGAGGGTCTATGTCTGCAGGCAGCCTGACCTAGAATGAAGCAAAGCATTCCTAAGCTTACTCTTGTATGGAAAAGCAAAGGACTGTCCACAGGTGCTTTGAAGTGACAAAAAATATATTAGTTCCAGTTGTGGGCACTTTCCAATGTTCTGAAAAATCACTGCTTTCTGCCAAACACCGCAGCCTGAGACCGAGCATCTGAGCATGGGAGATGATCACCCACAATCCTCAGGGGGAGAGAGAGAGAGAGAGAGAGAAGAACCAATGGCTCAGTTGTGATCATGTGACATTCAGTGTCACGTACTACTCGCATTCCAAGACATCGCTTGGTTATCAAGTTAAAATTTATTAGAAATGTTTGCTTGTCTTGAGGAACACTCATAGAACAAGTTATTTGCAATCCAAGGTTTTACTGTGTTGCATTATTCCATTTATATGAAGTATCCAGAAGAGGCCTATCCATAGAGAAGGAAAGTTTGTTAGTGGTTTCCAAGGGCTGAAGTTAAAAATGGGTGTGGGGAATTACTATTTGTGGGCATAGGGTTTTAGGGATGGCGAAAATATTTTGCCCGACTAAGCCACCCAGGTGCCCCCTTTGTGAATCTACTATAAAGCAGTGAATTTTACATTTAAAAAGAATGAACTCTATGGCATACATTTACATATACCTCTCAATTTAAAATATCCAATATGCAAAATTCACAGAGTTTAATATCATTAACCTAAAGATAGTTTTCAAAAATTTCACCTGTGCCTTGTTGTCTGCTTTTAATTTGATCATCAACACTGCTGTTACAAACAGAAATGTTCGGAGCATTAATCTCACTCATGTGTGTGCTGTAGGGTAGATCTACCACTCATAATTTCCTCATTTATCTTTACTTTTGTCTGCATTAAAAATTTATCCATGTGTAAAATTAAAAATAAAACAAAACTGATTACAACATCACAACTCATAAGCACTTTCAATAATTCGTTAATCCTGCGATGTAAATGTTTCAGCAGCAAATAGCCATCCATTAATGAGAACAGCATAGAAATAGACGGGTTATTTACCATTCTCTTCATGTTGACTGCAACTTCCTCTCCTTTCTTGCCCACTCAAGCAAACATTTTTGGAAAGCCAGTGAGTGGAAATGATGTTTGTACAGGGATGAACTTTAAACAGTGTGTTCCTGTCAAAATTCGGGTCTTTGACACTAAGAGCAAATTAGTCGTCAGAGATGCTGGAGCTGGGAACTTGGGAACAAGGCAAGTCTTAGGTTAGTGAAATATATACCTCCTAAAATAACCTCCCCCAAGTAGTATCTCTTTATTGGATTGTTGTATTCATATCGCCACTCTACCATTATTCAGCTCTGCTTTACCTTTAATCAGTGTTTTGGAGTTGCAGTCACCACCTTGGGGAGGTAAAGGCAGGCTCTAGGAAGGTCTGAGCGTGCAGCTCACGGTCCTCCGCGAACGCTGCCAGGGTGCCGATAAGACTGAATGCCAAAAACATATTTTCTAGACAAAACACTGTAGGAGTGTGGATCCACCCAGCCACTCTGCATTCCTGAGCTGTCTGGAGCGTCTCTCCAGCATTTCCTTCCTTGCGGGGACACTTGGTTCTCACGACACAGAAAACAGAAGACTCGATAAGACTACCCAGCGTTTTCCTACCCATATTTACTGCAACTTTTTCTGCGTGTCTACTCATCTTTACTCCTCCTCCCTTTTTATTTTCTCCTTAAAATACTTATTCCTACTTGATCACAGAGCTAATCCCCTGTAGCTTGTGACTGGGATTCCGTCTTTCTCTCCTACCCCTTGGTGGAAAGGTGCTCCATCCATCAGCGTTTGTTACTCTGTACATTCAAATTCTTTCCCCATCCTAACTTCCCCTCAGCGCGTAAATATGATCATCTCCTCCATTTTATTTGAAAGCAGAAACTTCCGTATGTGCTTCACTGCCGTCCTCACTCCCCTCCAGCCCATCCTATCTCTCTGCTCTTCAGGTCAAGCCTCTTGAAAGAGGAGTTTGCTCTCACTCTGTATTAGCTCATGTCTGTTCATTAGCCATCTTAAGCCATTTGATTTCCCTTCAACAATGGCAAAGAAATCATTCTCAGCAAAGACCTTTTGAATTTCCAGTTCCATTAGGGTATTTTTCTGTTCTTATCTTACTCAAACTCTCTGTGACACTTGAAACTCTTGCTCCTGTATCTTCCCTTAGACTACATCCTCCTACTTTTCCTTGTGTTGATTTCCGCTGCTCTTAGGCGGACTTCTTAAGGGCATGGACCACATCTTATTTGTTTTCCCATTACTAAGCTCCGTGCATCAGACCGAGCAGACACACAGATATTTGTCAAATGAATGAAAAAGGCTTCTTCTCAGTCTCAGGGCTCTTCTTTCGATACCAGAGGACACCAGAGCTTCATCCTTGTTCCTCTTCTTCACTCATTCTGACCATTTAACCAGACAATCCCATTTACTTCTCACATTCAGGCACATCAGATTTGGTGACCTCCAGATCTAAACCTCTTCTAAATTCCACGGTGATTGACCCAAGTGTCTCCTGGGTGGCCTGCCAGTACCGGTTCAACACAGTTCAACACAGTTCAACACAAAGCCTTCTTCGTCTCTTCTGCCCAAAGCACTCCTTTATGTCTATGAGTTTTGATCAGTTGTTAGCAACATAGATGCTGAGGTCAGACTACTTCTGTTTCATTTACTTGCTCCCTAGGTGGGGGTGCTTTAGTTACTTTAGTTCTCAAAGAAAAACATTCAGGAGACAGACAAACCTTTTTCTTACCAATAGACTGCCTTTTTTATAGCATAACCTACATGGAGCCTCTGAATCTTTCCTTTGCCAAAGCCTGAGATTCTCTCTTTGATTATTCTAGTTGGGATGAACTAGAGCTTGAAGGAATCAGTGGGAAAAGGGTGTGTGTGTGTGCATGTGCACGTGTGTGTATGAGTCCCATTACGTGAACAAATTTGATAAGACAAAAGAGAGAAAACATTCCATTTTGCCACATATATAACATAAAATAAATATTAAAAAATCTTTTTATTTATCAAAAGACACAGATATTGAGCATCAAAAAATGTTTAAATTTATCAAGCACAAATGTAATAAGTTTATGTTACAATCACATTGCTAGCTCCTAATAATTGGCAGTTGCTAATAATTTCACTTTCTGCAACATATTCAGCTTCATGTCATTGACCTATCTGCTTGTCTAGAATCGCCTTAAATATTGATTATAATTTTTTTTTAATGTTTATCTAGTTTTGAGAGAAAGAGAGACAGAGTGTGAGCAGAGGAGGGGCAGAGAGAGAGAAGGAGACACAGAATCTGAAACAGACTCCAGGTTATGAGCTGTCAGCACAGAGCCCGATGTGGGGCTTGAAGTCACGAGCCGTGAGATCAAGACCTGAGCTGAAGTTGGATGCTTAACCCACTGAGCCACCCAGGTGCCCCACCTTAGACATTGATTATAAATAACCACTGGTTTAATACTAATATACCCAAAGTTTTACCATTTACTTCTTTCAGTAAAAAGTAAATTTGTTTGCAGTTTATAGATTTGTACAAGGAACAGTTTAATATATCATTGGTTCTAGGATATTTTACTAGTTACAACATTTTTGTTTATTCAGTGGTTTTTTTGCTTTGATACTAACCTATCAAAGTGTTAAAAATTAAAAGATCAGTAATTATACAAACACATTTATTTAATGTGAAATATATCTATAATAATGCAGAAAGTGGTTGTGTAATTAGGAAGTCAAGATCAGCAAAGAACAAAATTAGTCTTATGACAATGAGTGCTGGGAATCAGTATCTACTCATTATGCTGTGAGGTAGGCAGGGGAGGTACGGTACACTGTCATTGTCCTTATTTTAAAGATGATACAACTGAATCAACGTGACAGAAGGTGCGAATTCTTTAGTAGGAAGTCTCATGAGTAGGCAGTACCCCACAAAGTACTTTAAAGATATTCAACCATCTTCTGGCTTTCATTTTGGCTACGGGAAAGCAGCTGTCAGTCTAGTTATCTTTCCTCTGTACATTACCTTTTATTTTCCTGCCTGCTTTTAAGATGAACTCTTTATCCCCGGTGTCCTTTGTTTGCATTATGATAGATCTGGGTACAGATTATTTACGTGTCCTATTTGGGATTCATCATAATTCTTGAATCTGAAGATTTGTATCTCTCCAGAAGATGTACTGTAAATGGTTACCAAAGACATGTGAACAGTAAACAGAAGGAGGTGAGAGAAAGAGAGAGGTTGAGCTGGTTTGTTTCAAGATGAGAGAAATAGTAACATAAATGTTACTGATGTAACTGATCTAGTAAAGAAAGAAAAAAACTGGTGACACCGTGGGGAGGGGCCGTAGTCTCACGCCCTTGAGTAGATGAGAGGGGCTGGGATCATGCAATGGTGGAGTTAGCCTTAGACAGGATGACTGGCATGTCCTCTGAGAGAGGGAAGGCAGAGTGTATGGGTCCACGTATGTTTTATTGGGTAGAAGAGGTAGAGGCAAGAGCTTGTAATTCCTTTTTGATTATTTCTGTATTTTCAAGAAAAATTTCTTCAAATTGGCTTTTCGTATGTTGCCATATAAGCCAACGTGAAAGAGCAATTTGTGCCAGAAATCTATAGGGAGTTTGGAAAAACTTGTCTAGAGCAGTGGTTCTCAATCAGGGGTGCTATTACCCCCTAGGGAATATTTGGTGACATCTGGAGACGTTTTGGTTGGCATAACTGCAGAAGTGCTACTGGCATCTGGTGGGTGGAGGGCACAGACGCTGTTACATATTCTCCAATGCACAGAAAAGCCCCGCAAAATAAAGAATTATGTGACCCAAATGTCAGTAGTGCCCTGGCTGGCAGACCCTGGTGGAGAGCCCTGGTAAGCCAGCTTTTTTGTCAAGGGTAAGATAGTAAACATTTTAGGCTTAGAGACACTTTGTTTTCTGTTGCATCTACTCAACTCTGCCATTGGCGTGTGAAAGTAGCCAAAGACAATATGCAAATGAGTGAGCCTTCCCGCGTTCCAATAAACATCATTTACAACAACAAGTGAGCAGCCCATTGACCAGTTTCCTGACCCATGATCTAGCAGAAACCTTTCCATTGTCTGCAAACACCTAAAGCATAGAAGCAGAGTTTGAACTAATCGTAGTTGGCAACCGTGATTAAAGACTCCGCAATCCTGATGAATATTGGTGCTTTGATACGTTGGCTATGTACTTAGTTGGTGCTTAGCAAATATTTTAAATCCAGATAAATAACTGTAAGTCAGTGAGTCACCTATTTTTTTTATTTCAGACTTTAAATATCTTCCTATCATCATTTCCCTGAGATGATCTAGTAGCCACTGCTCCTACCCACTCCTCGTGATCACACACACACGCACACACACACACGCACACACACGCACACACACACACGCACACACACACACACGCACAGACACACACACACACACACACGCACACACACACGCACACACACACAGCCAAACTACATTGAAAGGTAATTATTACTGACTTCATTACTCATCTCATGGTTTCTTTTTCTTCCACTCACACATACTAAATAGATACAGTTTTTCATTTTATTGAAAAAGACTTACTAATTCTCTTTAGGATTTGTCAATCCCAAACTTCATGATATTATAGTTTAACCACATCTTTAAGTCATTCAAAATCAAATGTTCACTGATCAGGCATTGGAATGATATTCCTTACAGAACTATACAATTAAATTAAATTTACTTTATTACTTCACAGTTTTCAGAAATAAAGAAAAATGCTACCATTCATCTCTTCTTAAAGTCGTTAAGTTTCTTAGAAATATACCTTTCTTGATTTTGAGACACTAAGTTAGTAATATCGTCCAGAGTTTTATTCATATGTTATCTTTAGCTTAGCTAGCAACAAAATAACCATATCTAGATAGTGAGTAGAAAAGTTATCTTGACATTTTTAATATTTTCCACTGAAGATGTGGCTCATACCTGTTTAGGAACTTAGATGTAATTTGACAATTGAAAACTTTTTTCCTCATACCATACTAATTAATTTTATATTTATTCTCATTAAGGCTAAAGTTCACAATACGTAGAGATCTTTAAAGTATGACTTTTCTTTTTTTTAAGTTTATTTTTGAGAAAGAGACACAGAATGTGAGTGGGGGGAGGGGAAGAGAGAGAGGGAGACACAGAATCAGAAGCAAGTTTCAGGCTCTGAGCTGTCAGCAAAAGAGCCCGATGAGGGGCTTGAACTCATGAACCACGAGATCATGACCTGAGCCAAAGTCAGCCGCCAACCAACTGAGCCACCCATGCGACCCATAGAGTATGATTTTTTTTCTAATAAAGGATCACTTTTAATGTACTGTGAAAGGAGAAACATAGCTAACATGGCTCAGGCATTTCAAAAGAATTTGCTAGAAGTTAAAAACTAAGATAAATAAAAGAAGGTAGGCCAGAGGGCAAGAAGAGTAGAGGAAAATAGTGATTCCCTTATGGAAATTAGATGGAAGAGTGAAATAGAAAACAAAAGAATTCCTGTGTGTGATGGGCAATGAAAACAATCAGCAAGAATACTTTTTTTTTTTTTTCAATTTTTTTTCAACGTTTATTTATTTTTGGGACAGAGAGAGACAGAGCATGAACGGGGGAAGGGCAGAGAGAGAGGGAGACACAGAATCCGAAACAGGCTCCAGGCTCTGGGCCATCAGCCCAGAGCCCGACGCGGGGCTCGAACTCACGGACAGCGAGATCGTGACCTGGCTGAAGTCGGACGCTTAACTGATTGCGCCACCCAGGCGTCCCGCAAGAATACTTTTAAAGCTTCTACTTTCTGTGCATCTTGGAAAGGTTAGGTTGCACAGGAACACTACTCCAAAGATTTCAAGTTTTCTGCTTCAGAATAATATCATACTCATACAAAATGGGTTAAAAATTTCTCCACTACAGTGAACTTTTATCATAGCAAAAGTTGGATAGAGTTGAGAGGCAACCAGAAAATATCTTACCTCTGTGAATTTGGGGGTTAAATTCCTCCTACTGGATTACCTACACTATCATACTAATTAATACATATTTTTTCCTAAATGTACAATGTTTAAATTGGCTTTCTGAGAATGTGAAATTCAACGTTTTTAAAAAACAGTATCTATTTTTTTTCTATTTTTTTTAGATTAAGTCAAACTCTTTTTAGTGTTTAAATATTAATAATTACTTTGTTTTTATTTAGAAATACATTTTTGGGGCACCTAAGTGACTCGGTTGTTAAGTGTCCGACTTTGGCTCAGGTCATGATCTTGTGGTTTACCAGTTCGAGCCCCACATCGGGCTCTGTGCTGACAGCAGCTCTGGAACCTGCTTCGGATTCTGTGTCTCCTTCTCCCTCTGCCCTTTCCCCACTTGTACTCTGTGTCTCTCTTCAAAAATAAGTAAAACATTTTTAAAAATTAAAAAAAAAGAAATACACTTTTAAGGAAGGTATAGTTTCTACTTTTTAAAGTGGGACCCCAAATCTCTACTCATATATCATTTTGAATTGCTTTGAAAACCTAATACCCTCACGTCTCAGTACTGTATTTGCTGTCTCAATTAATTTAATGTAATTTGAACTGTAACATTTTTTAATGAGGTGGTAACAAAATCAAAGTCTCTAAATATTTTATGAAAAGCACAAGGACTTGGAGTCAAAAAGCTTTGGATTCAAAAGTCAACTCAGCCACTTGCTAACTTGCGATGGAGAAAACATTTAAGTAACAAGTTAAGTTTCAGTATTTTAACCGGCAAAATGGAATCATAATTTTTAGTTCAGGGGATTTTATTAGATAATCTGACCAAAGCCTAAAGCTCAGTGACTGCCACAGCATAGCTCCCATTAAACAGTCATTTCTATTATTATTACCAAACTATTGGAGAACATTCAAGTATTTTTGAGGCAATTAAGCTTTTTCCTAAATATTTTGCATTTTTATTCAAACGTTTTGCTTATCTGAACAACGAGGTGCGTTATAGACTGTTCTATATAAACAAATATACTAACCCTGTGAGATTTCTTTATTTCACAATAAAGAATGGCTAAAATAGCTGTGTTTTGCCTATTTCTGCTTGTAGAAAAATGTCACACTACATTTTCCAAGAACAAATTGTCAAACAGTTTCTATCTAAAAGACAGCTGTTTTGTGAAGCCAGTAAATATACGGGAAATTAGTAAAATTTTCCCAATTTTACCTTTTTTCCAATGCTGCTTAGCAAACAGTTAATGCTTTTGAAAAATCTCCTTTTTGTACTAAATTGCCATTGAGATTTGTGTCTATTGCCAGACTGAAGATCAAATATGCAATCACAATTTCCCTGAAGGACACGGTTGAAAACATAGCTAATATTACCTTACTGCCACGAAGAGATCAATGTTTTACCCTTCCTGTTTAGAAATATCATGTGTATTGTTACTTACGCATAATAAATTAATAATAAAGTCTCTGAGACTGGGACTGTAATTGGGAATGTGTCATGTAGTCAAGCACGCCTCTTTAATACTTACTATGTGTCAGTCCTCCAGAAGCCTTCCTTATTTGCTTTGAGAACACATTAATAAAGTCTAATATGAGTAAGGTAACAGTACATTCTGGCTTGCCTGGGATGAATCTAGTTTACGTCTGTTGTGAATCAATTAACACTGTTAATTATTTTAACACCCCTTTTCATTCTCAAAATTGATCTGCTTTGGACAATAAATTACATGGTCATCCTGCATCTGAAATATTTGGAGGCAGTTCAGTTGAAGGTAATGGAAATAATGGAAGGCATAGGGAAAGCTTCTATGAAGCAATGACTAAAGGAATTGGATTTATTTATCTGTTGAAGAAAAAGGAAAGATTAGGGAGATTACAGTCTTCAAGAAGAAAATGTAGGAGGTACTCTAGGAGGAATCAAAAGCCTCTGCCTTCTTTCCAACTCAGGTCTGCATAGAATTAAAACTCTTACACTGAAGGTATACTGTGCAGAAAATAGGGAGGGACTGGGAAGATGTGCATACTGGATTGCAACCCAGTAAAGGTTATTGTTTCCTATCTTGAATATTATTTAAAAACCAAATAGAATATGAACATACTCTATGGTTTCGCAATTCTACTTTTAGTTACAGATCCCAGAGAAACTTGTGCAAGTGTACATCAGGTTGTACAAACCAGGCTCTTCATAGCTTTATGTTTGTAATAGGGCCATACTGAAAATAATTCATCCAACTATTAACAGTAAGATTTATAAGGTATGGGATATTCAAACAATGCAAAATGCTGCACATCAACAAAAATAATTGAGCTATACTTACATGCCACATGTATGTGTTTCAAAAACATAGTCTTGAGCAAAAGACTTGTTACAAAAGAAAACATGCAGCGTGGTTTTATTTATTTATTTATTTATTTATTTATTTATTTTTTCTTTAAAAAAAATTTTTTTTCAACGTTTATTTATTTTTGGGACAGAGAGAGACAGAGCATGAACGGGGGAGGGGCAGAGAGAGAAAGGGAGACACAGAATCGGAAACAGGCTCCAGGCTCTGAGCCATCAGCCCAGAGCCCGACGCAGGGCTCGAACTCACGGACCGCGAGATCGTGACCTGGCTGAAGTCAGATGCTTAACCGACTGCGCCACCCAGGCGCCCCAGCGTGGTTTTATTTACACAAAATTCAAAAAATAGGTGAAACTAAGTTTCTTTGTACAAATGTCCCAGAAGCAAACCCTAAATCAAGGATTCAAGTTCAAGTATTAAGTTGAAACATATGAAACTACTGATACTCCATAGTTTGTGACCTACACAAATGGCAAATATGGTTCGGTGGAATCGTTTATCTGGGAAGGAAAGAAAAATAGCAGTAGAGATGGGGAAATAGACAAGGAACAAAAGCAGACAAAATAGGGTGTATTTTCCAGCCAATTACCAGTGTGGATGACTAGAGTTTACTGCCATTAAGGAAACTCAAAGGAGCCAGAATTCTGGAAACACCAGAATTAACTTATTTGGGGGAGGGGGGCAAACAAATTAAGATATTTATACATCATTTTCTGTTAATTTTTGTGGGAGGTCTTGCAGTGAACATGATGTAGGGCAGATACACAGCCAACCCAAGAAGGACATGTGAGATGGACACAGAAACTCTGGTCATGGATACTTTGAGGACATTTGTTACCAAAGCGTTACCTAATCCCGACTGGACACCTACTGCCTCAGCCTTTCCCAAAAGGACATTTGAAGGGAATGTAGACAAAGAGAAAACAATAGGGAATATTTCATAGGTTAGAAGTTAGGAGAGCAATAAATTGCTCTCAAGTTAAGGGTGTGTGCTAGTTGTCTCCTGGCTGAGGAGATAAGATCAATCCCCATTTACCATGAGGTGCTTGGGGGTGAGGGGGTTGTCCACCTGGGAGGTAAAGGAACATATATTGAGAATGATACACCTTCAACTCCTGAGCACAGAGAACATTGTATTTTATTGCGAAGTGTCAAAGATACTTTTCCTTTTTTTAGATGGGTTAACTTGGAAAGAAAGCAGTGTAATAAATATCTCTACTCTAAAAAATTTTAAGATGGCTCTTGAACATAACCCAGAATGGCACAGCTTCTTGGAATATCTCAAGGCATGGCGTGGGTTTAAAATGCAGATGATATAGGGAAATGTTCTCTTGGAAGAGTAGTAGAAGATGCTCCTAAAAAGTTCTACAATTATATTGGCCACAAAACCAAAATAGCACTAATATAGCTATTTTCTTAAAGAAAATCACTTTTACCAATCTTGGATTGTGTATGTTCTGGTGGATGTATCATTGACACTAGAGGTTACCACGTGGAGGGAGGAGGAAGAGCATGGAAACAAGGGGAAGTGTGTCTCTTTCATAATCCTTTATGTTTTAGAAATTTAGATTTGTAGGTGAAAACAAATAAACGAGAAACTTAAGAGTATCAGTTTCCTCATACATCAAACAAAGAGGCTGAAATAGAGAGTTCCTTCTGGCGGTTGAAACTCTGATGTTTCAAATGCAATTGTTCTTTCTTTGGATTTTCTAAGGGCAATACGGTGAGCAGACTATATTAAACTATTAATAAAGACTGTTGAAGGCTTTAATCTGGCGAAATAAATTATGTTTTCATTTATTCTATGGAGGAATTTCTAAATTGATCATTGAATCAATGGCTACCCCACCTGGGACATACACACTTAATGAAACCACAGTATGTTTTCCAGGTGAATTTACTGGTCCTGCAGTGACTGTGCTGGGCCTGGACATTTAGTGAAAATTAAAGATTCTGGAAAATCAATTCTTTCCTCCCAGTGATAATAAATCACACTTTCTCAAAAGAATGTTACTGCATCCCAAAGATATTTACTTAAAAAAAGCAATCTCACGTACCTAACATAATACTTCAAAGAGTTTGATAACTAAATGAGATTATTAAATATATATTAGCCTTGCCATGATTAATACTCTTTGCCTGGTAAGCTTGTGGGTGGTGCACTCACATACTCACTGCCAAAGGTAAAACAAACAGATTGTAACAATTTATAATATACTAAGTTTTGCTGTTATGAAATGGCATAATTGCACTCGTTCGTTCCTTCATACTGAACTAAAGTGTATGAAATAGTTCACCTTTTGATTTTAAATAAGTTTGATATTCTCTCTTTGGAGAGTAAACACCCAAGATATTTTCTTTTCTCTATTTTCCATTTTTTAATTATAGAACTACCATAATACGCTTGTTACTTTATTTATTGTTTTTATTAAAAACTGTGAAACATATACATGAGAGCATATTACTAGTCTAACATGTAATTTATTAATATATAACATGTTTGTCATATAGTTATCTTAGAAACACAATTTCTGGGGTCCTTATCCTCTGTGAATCTGAAAATTCAAATGACTTAAAGAGGCCCACGGCTGGTGTAATAGTTGACTTGCTCTGTTTGGTAACAGTTTCATTGAGATATTATTCATAAAAGTAATCATTTAAAGTGTACAATTCAATGGTGTTTAGTATATTCACAGATTCAGGCAACCATGACCACAATCACTTTTATTTATTTTTATTTATTTATTTATTTATTTCTTAAAAAAAAAAATTTTAACATTTATTTATTTTTGAGACAGAGAGAGACAGAGCATGAACGGGGGAGGGTCAGAGAGAGGGAGACACAGAATCTGAAACAGGCTCCAGGCTCCGAGCTGTCAGCACAGAGCCCGACACGGGGCTCGAACTCATGGACTGCGAAATCATGACCTGAGCCGGAGTCAGCCGCCCAACCGACTGAGCCACCCAGGCACCCCCACAATCACTTTTAGAATATATTATTTATTTTTAAATTGAAAAAAAAATTTATGTTTATTTATTATTTTGAAAGAGAGAGAGAGACAGAGTGTGAGCAGGGGAGGGGCAGAGAGAGAGGCAGACACAGAATCCGAAATAGGTTCCAGGCTCTGAGCTGTCAGCACAGAGCCCAACAGGGGGCTCGAACTCCCAGATGGCAACATCATGACCTGAGCCGAAGTCAGACGCCTAACCGACTGAGCCACCCAGATGCCCCTTAAATTTTTTTTTTAATGTTTATTTATTTTTGAGAGACAGAGCACAAGTGGGGGAGGCACAGAGAGAGGGAGACACAGAGAGAGAGGGAGACACAGAATCCAAAACAGGCTTCAGGCTCTGAGCTGTCAGCACAGAACCCAACGTAGGGCTCGAACTTGGGAACCGTGAGATCATGACCTGAGCCAAAGTCTGACGCTCAACTGACTGAGCCACCCAGGCGCCTCTAGAATATATTTTTTAAAGATTGTATTTTTAAGCAATCTCTACAGCTAACATGGGGCTTGAACTCACAGCCCCAAGATCAAGAGTCACATGCCCACAGTCTGAGTCAACGAGCCACCCCAGTTTTAGAATATTTTTAACACTCCCTCTCCCAAACTCCATACCTTTTACCGCCACTCTTCATTTGTCCTCATTTTCCCGATTTCTTTCAACCTGAGACAACCACTCCTTTCCATCTTGTAGACTTGCCTGTGTTCTGGACATTTCATATAAATGGAATCATACAATAGGTGGTCTTTTGTGACTGGCCCTTTGACTTAGAATAATATTTTCAAAGTCAGGCCAAGTTATAACATACCTCAGTACTTCATTCCTTTTTATGGCCAAATTATATTCCATTGCATTTTGTTGATCTGGCCATCACTTAATAGACATTTGGGTTGTTTTCAATTTTGGGCTACTAGGAATAATGTTGCCATGCACATTCGTTTACAGATTTTTAAATGGACGTATGTTTTCATATGTTTCAAGGAGTGGCATTGCTAGGTCATATGGTAGCATGATGTTTAACCTTTGGAGGAGCTGTCAAATTGTTCTCCAAAGTGGCTGCACTATTTTACCTTTGCATCAACAATAAATGAAGTTTCCAGCATCTCCACATACTTGCTACTTTGTTTTTAATGCTATCATAAAGACTAACAAACAGAAACTCTTGGAGTGCATGGGTAAACAGCAACTTGGCCCCAGTTTCAGGGAGACTTTGTGGGTGTGGTGGAGACCTAGTGTCAGGAGTTCAAGCCCATCAAAGGGGCGGCAGTCCCTACTCGGTTCCAGCCCTTTATGCCTTGGAGCCTGGGGCACCTTCTTGCCAAATCTTGTTTTTCCAAGAGAAGACAAAAATTTGGATATTCCTGTGAAATTTCCAATATTTATATTTTGGCAAACTAAATAAAAGTTCATGTCTGTCTGTCTGTCAGGTATGGTCTGCTGTTTTGCGTCCTTTGCTATAGACAGTACCAGAGGCTTCTAAGGTCACAGACCAATGAGATTGCAACAACCATGTTACTTCCCTCAGAGGGAACAACAGGTGCTATTGTTACAATTTCTTTATGGGAAGGAGCTCCTCCCACCCTTATCCCTTTCTCCCCACCCCAGGGTGACTTTGGAAATTCTGCAAGCCCTTTTCTGTGTAGAGGCATAGAGACAAGGACACTGCAATCCATTTGGTCACATTTCTGGCTGAAATTGAAGGGAAATGTGCTAAGTCAGGTTACAAAAACTGTTTCATAGTAGCAGTCTCTGGCCTCCTTCTAAGGAAGTATATATTTTTGTTTCCTGTTTCATTCATCTCTTGGAGATCCTTGAGCTAAAGAAAGGCTGTGGAGTTTCTGGTGAAGTTCCTGCAGAACTAAGTCTTAGTGCAGAATCTCCCACATGGCAGACGCCAAAGACAGACAATATCCACACAGTGACTGTATATAAAATCTAAGTTACTGTTTTAAGTCTAGCCAGATGCATCTGTATTTGTCCAGGCTGATGCATACAATCTGTTTACAGCTGTAATTTTACTAAGGATCTGTCCCAATGAGTAAAAATATTGAAGTTTGCCAACTGTATCTAAACAGCTATCAATTTTTTTTTCTTACACTATTGGAGTCAGGGCTTTAGCTTATATATGCCTTTGTGAGAACTGGCAAAATTTTCTCCTGGGAGAAGGAAATAGTGAAATGTGTTACCCTTGAGCAATCACAGCCCTTATGGCTTTGTACGTAGATTTGCCATGCAGCACGAAGCTTACCTAGGAGCAGATATTTTATGGGAGGAAAAAGGCACCCAGAACAAAAGGCTTTGCAAGTGGAGCATGGATGGAGTTTCAGCAGCCCCCTCCGTTCATCCCTTCAGCCTGGTGCTTCTGCGTAGTATTGAGCTGCACAACCATGTGCTGAATCCCTGCCTGGAGACGTTACTAGGTCTGGCATTTCCGTGTGCAATTCTTGGCTCTGTCATTTATTAGCTCTGTATGGCTTTAGGCAAATCAGGTAATGTTCAGACAATTTGTGTCCTTCTTCTGGATAATGGAGATCATGACTACCTCATGGAAATGTGGACAGGATTAAATAAGGTGTGTTTGACACTCAGCACAGTGCCCAGCCCGTGATAGACAGGAGCTCAATAATGGGGATATTATTATTATTAATTATTGTCATACACTGTTAAGAAAAAGTATCCAAAACCTAGAACTGAGGTTGGAAGGGTGACTACCTGTCCTGCAGGCTGGAGCAGTGCACTCCAGGTTCATTCCAGAGTTATTTCATTCTCTACAGGATATTCGTGCCCAGTTGATGTTACTATTTCCTATTGGTTCAGACCCTCCTACTAAAGTTATAAATTCAATATTGTAGATTTTATCCATTTAGGATGCCAGTGATTTCTGTGTGGTAGGATAGACAAACCAAGTCTTTCATTGCCCAGTAGTAAATGAATCCATTTTGTATCTAACCTAGTAATCTTCTAGGAGTCTTTCAGAGTCTGTATACATTAGATCTTGAGTTCTTTTTGAACCATCTTTACCATCCTGCTGGTTCCCTCATTAATTTATACGACAGTCATTTTGGAAAATTAGACTTTGACAATGTCCATAGTGCATGCTTGGACAAGTATATATTTTTGTATAAGTGGCTAGTTCCACTAATTAAAAAATTTTTTTTTTAATGTTTATTTATTTTTGAGAGAGACAGAGATACAGCGTGAATGGGGGAGGGGCAGAGAGAGAGGGAGACACAGAATCCAAAGCAGGCTCCAAGCTCCGAGCCGTCAGCACAGAGCCTGACACGAGGCCTGAACCCACCAACTGTGAGATCATGACCTGAGCTGAAGTCAGCCACTTAACCAACTGAGCCACCAAGGCACCCCAAAAGTTTATTTATTTTGAAAGAGAGAGATAGAAGGAGAGGGAGAGCTCGCATGAACAGAGGAGGGGCAGAGAGGGAGAAAGAGAGGGAGAGAGAGAATCCCAAGCAGGCTCCATGGGGTCAGCACAGAGATCGACACAGGCCTGATCCCACAAACCGTGAGCTGATATCCACAAACCCCATGACCTGAGCTGATCCCAAGAGTCGGATGCTCAATCCACTGAGCCACCCAGGCACTCCTAAAATACTTTTATTCTTGATATAAACACATACAAGGGTTAGGAAAAATAAGCAAAGAGTGAATTACAGATTGTTCAAATTCTTTAAAAAAGTTTTTTAATATTTATTTTATTATTTTTCAATATGAGATTTATTGTCAAATTGGTTTCCATACAACACCCAGTGCCCATCTCAACTGGTGCCCTCCTCAATACCCATCACCCACCCTCTCCTCCCTCCTACCGCCCATCAACCCTCAGTTTGTTCTCAGTTTTTAAGAGTCTCTTATGTTTTGGCTCCCTCCCTCTCTAACCTTTTTTTTTTTTTCCTTCCCCTCCCCCATGGTCTTCTGTTAAGTTTCTCAGGATCCACATAAGAGTGAAAACATATGGTATCTGTCTTTCTGTGTATGACTTATTTCACTTGGCAGAACACTCTCCAGTTCCATCCACGTTGCTACAAAAGGCCATATTTCATTCTTTCTCATTGCCACGTAGTATTTAATGTTTATTTTTAAGGGAAAGAGAGAGAGACAGAGACAGAGACAGAGACAGAGAGAGCGAGCGAGCTGGGGAAGGGCAGAGAGAGAGGGAGACAGAATCCCAAGCAGGATCCCGGCTCTGAGCTGTCAGCACAGAGCCCAACGCGGGGTTCGAACCCATGAACTGGTAAGATCATGACCTGAGCCGAAGTCAGATGCTTAACTGACTGAGCCACCCAGGCACCCCAAGATTGTTCAAATTCTTAAAAAGTACTTGTGACGTTTGCCAGCCCCCTGTCCCACCCCCAGTGTCCCCCTTCTCCCCCACCTCAGTCTCCATTCCCCATTTAAGTCTAAATGAACCAGCTCGGCTTTCAGCTAACCTCTTTCCCCTTTCTCAAACGCTTTGCAAGTTCCCTTGGGAGTTTCAAATCATCCCTTCCAGCCACCACTCTTTTATTCCTAGGGGTTGAGTTATCAAGCCCTCTACCCCTTTTGAGAAGGGGTTCAACTGGCCTGCCATTCGAATTCCCCCAGACCTAGGAGGATCTTCTTACATCTGAAGGAAGCTCTGAGCTGGTGTCTCTACCCTCAAGGTCCAGTCACCTGGTTTGGCTCTCTACTGTCCCTAGGAAAAGTGAGCTGAGGTCATTGCCTGACAGAACCCAGGCTTGGTTGACCAGTCGGGAAGAGTCTCTCCTTTGAGAGGTGTGGAGAGAGGGTGTGGGTTTTGTAATGCTGATGGCAGGTGGGAATGGGCTGTGTCAGGGAAGGGGTAGGGCAATTTCTTTTGAAAAGGCGTATGCTTCTTTTAATATTTTACTTTTAATATTATACTCGGATCATTTAAAAAAATCAATCTTTCTATGGCATAAATTACAGGAAAAAATGCTTGACTAAACTGACTGTTGGTGACGCACTACAAGTGCAGTACTTGTCTGCGGTGGGATGGGGTGGGAAGAGGAATTACTGGAATCTTCTGCAGATAGGAGATTTTTACATGTATCATAAAGGGACATGCATTTTTAAAATAGTTGAGAGATGTGGAATTTTGGGACGAAGCTCTGGTGTGGATCAAATCAGTCTGTTGTTCCAGAGCCTCCAAGGGATTTCAAGTAGCTTAATGTACAATTTTCCAACCCAGAGAAAAGTCAGTTGCAGTATGCAAAATTTCTAAGCGATCATCAAATTCTCTCTGGAAGGGTTTGTTTTTATTTTGTTTTTGAAGCCACAAAATTGGGAATAGTATATGTGGCACGTGTAATTCTTAGTGTGTTCTGACAAGCAATAAACTAATGCTCATAACGGTCCCTGAACTATTTCAATGAAATATGATTTGCAGCAGTGAGTGTGTCTGTACATATACAATATTATGAGGGAAGATTTATGATAACTCACTGACTAGTGAAAGATTGTTTCAGAAAACATAAATTACCATAGTTCCAAATAATAGCTTTCCCTGAGGGAGCTTTCAAAGAATTTACATTTGAATTGGATCCTGAAACTCTAAATGTGAATTTATCACCCATTCTTCAAGAAATATTGCGGTTATATATGAGATAGCACTATACAAATGAAATTCAATGACAACAAATTAGTTTGGTCTTTCAAAAATTATTATCAGAATTATGTTTCTTTACTGAGCTGATTCTTGCTCTAAATTCAGCTGGTCTTAATAGCTTCAAGAATCTGACCTCAAATGGATCCCATAAATAATCCCTTCCAATAAATACCATGATTCTTTGAAATGCAAAAAGAAATCTCACATGGAGAACTCAACCAGGAAAAAAAAGCTGGGAATGACACAGCTTAATGCCTGGTAAAATTCTTCACCTTGACTTTTTAAATTTGTATTTCAGTGTCAACAAGATAGGTGTATAAAGGCATTAACAGTGACCATTTTCTGGGGCCTGAGGTCAAATCCACTCTAAGTACCAAGACATTTATGCCTTTATAGACTCATTGATTGGTTTAGCTTCATCTGTTTCATCATTCCTAAGGATGAAACTGGTTATTGGAAATAATTATAGGAAGTTCATTTTTCATTCAGAGCTAGTGGTGAATAACTCCTTTAAATACGCTGGGATTTGAAGGCATTCTGTAAATGATTCTCCTAGAAATCAAATTATATATGTATGTGTGTGTGTGTGTGTGTGTGTGTATACACATCTTTAACTGTAAATGGATGAATTTTAGCAATGTCTCTGTCCCTTCCTTGCTGTGGGCTGCTTACTGAAACTTTCTGTGCCTTTTTACTCACACATAAAAATGGAGAGAACAAGGTTAGTTACCTCATAGGATTGGTGAGAGAATTAAATGAGATAGTAAGAGTTTGAAAACCACGTGCCTGGTTCATAATAATGGTGCAATGGCCGTTATAATTTTCATGGTTAATACATTCAAATGATTGACAAAGTACGACTGAGGCTTTGGTGTATGTCCTTTTGATCTTGTTATTTCCGACTGCATTTTACTCAGTGCACAGTGTAGCCATAATATTTGTATTATATTTCAATCCATGCCATAAAATAGGCTAGAACAGATTTTGTTCAGGGGATTAAAGGAGTACTTTCAACTGTTAAAATTACTCAACTTCTTTACCATAAGAGAAAAGGAAATAATGCTTCTTAAATATGTTGTTTCGTCTTCCTTCCTTCGTTCCTTTCTTTCTCCTTCTTTCCTCCCTTCCTTTTCTTCCTCTCCTTGTTTTATATACCGGAATGGGCAGTACTTTGGAAGAGCTGGTAGGAATAATGCCATTTGGACAGTGTACAACACAAGCTGCCCAGGAGAACACAAGAAAGTCCTCAACTGTCAGCTCCCAGGGTCCTTGCATGGCCCAATGACTCTCAATTTCCTAAAATGAGCGTAAGAATATTTTGTAACAGCAATTTGAATAAACTGACTCACATGCCACTGTGATTTAGTGTCTGTTTTGCTACCGAGTCAGCCATGTTTGGCCAGCCTGGCTGTCTTCACGTTTTTCTTTGTGTTTACCGTTAAGCTTAGCAACCAACCAAACACTCAGTGGAATACATCAATATTGAAGAGTCAAGCATATTCGTTTACTAGATGTTCCACTAAGACACCGAGTTTGTATGATTAACATTTTTGTACTTTTTTTGTTTTACTAAGGATATTATGAACACGTGAAATTTTGGCTCCCCCCCCCCCCCCCATTCACAAGCTTTCAAATAAAAAGCTGGTAAAAAAGTGAACTAGAGGGTATTATATGGGTCGAATGGCGCCTCTTCCAGCAATCAGATCAACCTTCAAGAGCTAGCAGCGTCTTTCAACATAGGTTATTTTATACCTTCGATTTACAAATAAGCAGAGGCGCAGGGCGAGTTTAAGGGACGGAGCTCTCCAGATACCTGGTCCGGGATCGTCCCCTAACTTCACTACCGGCCACTCCTTTGTTCTTTGCGACCCGCACAAAGATAATTTTGGGGCCTGGGGAAAGACGACTGGAAACTCCCGGGGCTTCTGATACGTTTCCTAACCCGGGTTGGCCTCCCCTGCCTTCCCTCCGCCGCGTCCCCAGCCGCCCCGCGGAGCCGCGCTGCAGGACCAGGCGGCCGGCCAGGGCAAGCGTCCTTCCCCGGCGGAGCCCACTTCTCCCGCCGCCACAGGCCAGGCTGGAGCAGGCCACGGCTCCTGGGCCGCGTGATGCAGCCCAAAAAAGGTGCATCCTCGCACGTGTCCCCGCCGGCGCCCCGGCCCCTGGCGACCAGGCCCCCCGCGCCGCCGCCCAATCGCCGCGGCCGCCTCGCGCTCGGGCCACGTCCGCCGGCCGCGGGGACTCGGGGACCGCAGCCGCGCCGCCCGCCGCCATGCGGTTCCGGTTCGGGGTGGTGGTGCCGCCCGCGGTGGCCGGGCGGGGGCCGGAGCTGCTGGTCGTGGGCTCGCGGCCCGAGCTGGGGGGCTGGGAGCCGCGCGGGGCCGTGCGCCTGAGGCCGGCGGGCACGGCTGCGGGCGCCGGGGCGCTGGCGCTGCAGGAGCCGGGCCTGTGGCTCGGGGAGGTGGAGCTGGCGCCCGAGGAGGCGGCGCAGGACGGGGCGGAGCCGGGCCGCGTGGACACGTTCTGGTACAAGTTCCTGAAGCGCGAGCCGGGAGGAGAGCTCTCCTGGGAAGGTACTGGAAGTCGGCGGCCGTCCCCGAGCGCGGACCGGGGGCTCGGGGCTCCGCCTCGGCCTGGGGCGTTCGGCCGGGGCCCGCTGCGCGCCCCCTCCCGGCCTTCGAAAGCCGCCCCGAACTCCCCGGGTGCCCCGGGCTGACCCTTCGCGGCCGCCCGGCGGAGCGGGGCCCGGCGCGCCCCTTTCGCCTTTGCTCCCCGACCCTCCGCCCTCTTCCCCGCACACCCAGCACCCAGTGCCCAGTGTGTGTCCCCCGCGCCCCGGCCGCTCCCGGGTTCGCTCGTCAGCTCCGCCTTAGTGGTTTCTGTGTCCTCGCTTTCCCGCCTCGTTCGCCGAGACATCACCCAACCGGAGGAGCTGGCCTGCTGGCTCATCCTCGCGCTTCCTTCCCCTCTTAGATCTGAGAGTGAGCGAGTTGCAAACACGTTGAGGGTTTCTCTTTTCGGCCAGACTCTCATTTCTTAGGCTATACACACAGTATACGTAGTTGTAAAAACAGCCAACTTTCAAGGTAAAAACTTACTGTTTCCTCCGCACACCTTAAGCCCACTGCCAACTGCCCAGTATATGCGTCTGTCAACCTATCATGTATCTATCTCAAGCGCAGATCGTGTAATAGAGGATTCTACGCCTTGCCTTTTCTCGCCTAACGATATGTTGCGGATGCTTTTTAGCGTCACTCCATAGAGATGTATTTGGTTTTTTAAACGGCAACAAGATAGTCTGCATCTAACTTGGGTGCATTTGCGTTGTCTCTTTCTCCTTTGCTATAAACAGTAATAGCTTAATGTGTGCAGCTGTCTTTGAGTGTTTGGGAGTGTTGCGGGTGGGGTGGATTCTGCCAAGGGAAATTGTTGGGTCAAAGTGTGGCCATATTTTACGTTTCAAAAAGGACTGCCAAATTATACCCTGAAAAGGTTCTACCAATGTGGACTCCCGCCAGCGATGTGTGAATTCAGATGGCAATTTCTCTCAAGTGTGGTGTGCAAAGTACAGGATTGGAGTATGTGCGATTCAGGAGTTGTCTAACGATGATGAAATGAATGTCTCTGTAGAAGTTTATATGACAAAAATGGGCCATTTAGTCATAATGGTGTGGAAACAAAGAATCAGTAAAGAGCTTGAGTATTCTGTAATACGTTTATATATTATCCTTGTCCCACTGGGTTTTATGGCCCGGTGGCATTTATTGTTACTTTGTATTACCATGCCAGAATTGAAAGGTAGCCTCACCAGTTTATATGCCCTTCTTTATAGGACACTTCAGTAGGATACTACTTTAGTAGGATACTACTTTTATTAATGATATTATATAATAATTTTTCACAATAAAATATCTGGTCATTTTATTAAAAATTAAACTTACCCTTCCCTAGTCCCTCTCCTTTTCTGTTTTTAGCTCTTCTGATATTCCTTTCAGAGTTCGAAATAATTTGCTTATTATTGCTATTTCTTAATGTATTAAGTTTAACTTTTCCGAGCTTAGATTTTCTGAGTTACTAGGTAAATCGTATGTAATATTTTAAAATTAGAAATCGACAGCCACTGTATACCCATAAATTTAGCCATCATACTGTGAAATATGAAGAATTTAAGTTCATTATCTTTCTCATCTTTGCTGATTTTTATATTATTCTTTGATATAAAAATTATATATTTATATCATTGTTGTCTTTCTATTACATAGAAATTTCTGTGTTAGAATTCTATTATATGGAAAGTTACTCCTGTGTAAGAGGATAAGAAAAATAACTGACTTACACATGCTCCTCTCTCTCCTTACTTTGGTTAATTATTTTCTCTACACTGGTAAGTTTTGTATAATTTATATTTTGTTTTATAATTGTTACTATTCCTTCTTGTTTTAGATTGGTAACTTGATTCTAAGAATGGTAAATTAACAAACAGCATTATGAGACGTGTTGTAGGATTCTGGAGCCAGAATGCCTGGGCTCACTGACCTGTGTGTGACCTTGGGCAAGTTACTAAACCTTACTGTTCTGTTGTTGAAAGAACCAAGCTGACTAAAATCTAAAGGAATTAGAATAGGACTTACATGAAGTGTTAAGTAAGTGTTAGTGATTATTACCTTTACTGTTATGATTGGGAAATAATTACTGCAGAACCAAGTAGTGCAATTAGTCTCATTAAAAAGGAAATATAATTTTGTGACACGGAACCTGTGCCACCGGAAGGAAAAATTCTCTGCTCTTCTGCTATAAATTACGATTAGAGTTTACTTAAACTTTGTATTTGGGTGGTAATGTTCTTCTACAACTTGTTTTAAAATTTCTAGTTAATTTTTTTTAACAGAAGACCCACACTGATCATTTCAGAATTTCCCAGCTTGATTAAGTATTTGATGGATACAGATTTCTCACTCTTTGAAAATATTTTTCCTTGAAAAATTGGGGTTATTCTAATTTTCACTGATACATAGCTTTCTGAGCACAGCTATCTGGGACTTTTTTCTTTTTTTTTTCTTAGTTGAACCCCTGTGTTAGTTACATTGTTTGGGATTCCGTGTCTTCCTCTTTCTTAAATATCTTACTCATTTTGTTGGATTGTATCCTAAAATAATTTTGAAGAAACAGTAAATGAGAGATAACCCATCTGAGAGGTTACATACCTGAATACTTAAATGCCTGAGGATATCTTTATTTTGCCCTCACACTTGATTATTAGGTAGAGTTTTCTAGTCTCAAATTAATTTTCCCTTAGAAGCCGTTGCCTCAGCGCCTTCTAGCACCCATTGTAATTGACAATTGTGATGCCAAACTAAGCCCGTTCCTTTGTAGGCAGTCTGTTTATTTTTTTCCTCCCCTTTTGAAGCTTTACAAGCTTTCCTTAAGTTATTTTACCAGGATTTATCTGAGTCTCTTTTGTTTATATTCCTTGACAGTTAATTGGTTGGCTGTTTCAGCTTCAGGAATTCTTTCTTTGAACTCAGGGAAATTTTTTATTTTTTCATTTCCTCCCCTGTTTTCTTTGTTCTTCCCTCTGAAGTATCTGTTACCCATATATTGTACCTTCTGCATATATGTACGTATCTCTTAAGTTTTGTCTTGTATTTTCTTTTTTTTTTAAAAAAATTTTTTTTTCAACGTTTATTTATTTTGGGACAGAGAGAGACAGAGCATGAACAGGAGAGGGTCAGAGAGAGAGGGAGACACAGAATCTGAAGCAGGCTCCAGGCTCTGAGCAGTCAGCACAGAGCCTGACGTGGGGCTTGAACTCACGGACCGCGAGATCGTGACCTGGCTGAAGTCGGACGCTTAACCGACTGCGCCACCCAGGCGCCCCTTGTCTTGTATTTTCTATGTTTTGTGTTTGGATGGATTTTCCTGACAGTGTTTCTCAGATCACTGTTTGGTTTTTAATTAAAAAAAAATTTTTTTTTAACGTTTATTTATTTTTGAGACAGAGAGAGACAGAGCATGAACAGGAGAGGGTCAGAGAGAGAGGGAGACACAGAATCTGAAGCAGGCTCCAGGCTCTGAGCAGTCAGCACAGAGCCTGACGTGGGGCTTGAACTCACGGACCGCGAGATCATGACCTGAGCCAAAGTTGGACGCTTAACTGACTGAGCCACCCAGGCGCCCCTGGTTTTTAATTTTTTTTTAATGTTTATTTATTTTTGAGAGGGGAGGGAGGGGCAGAGAGAGGGACACAGAATTCAAAACAGGCTCCAGGGTCTGAGCTGTCAGCATAGAGCCCTAGGTGGGGTTTGAACTCAAGAACTGCAAGGTCATGACCTGAGCTGAAGTCAGACACTTAACCCACTGAGCCACCCAGGCGCCCCTCAGTGTTTGGTTTTTAATAGTAGCCATTCCATGATTTAGTCCTTACACTGGAATTTTTTTTTTTTTTTTTTGGCAATCATATTTTTAATCTTCCACATTTTTTCTGTTATTCTCTGATTTCTTTTTTAGGAACTGCTTTTCTTCCTATATGGATACAATTAATAACCGAATCTTTCCGATGATGACATTAGATAGAATTGATTGAAAGTTGTTTCTGTCTTGCATTTATTTTTCTCTATAGGCAATTGTTTTTTCATACTACAGGTTTTTCTCAAATATCTGGTAATCCTTGGATGACCATTCATTTTTATGAATAAAGGCTATGTGGATTAGTATAGATAGTTGGGCTGGTTTTGTTTTGAAGTTGCTTATGCTTACCCCAGATCCCCTCTACATGGGAGGTCATGCATGGGATACTGTGTAATTTGACAGATTTTGCACAGAGAGGTTTCCTTCCTTAGGGTGTGAGGCTGGGGAGCCAGCCAGCTCCAGGTCCTTACAATTAGCAAGTAAAAACATACAAACAAGCAAACCAAACTTTACTATGTGGAAAGATATTTTAGCTTATTTATTCCTAAATGGAATTGCTTTTGTTTGTTTGTTTTTGTTTTTTTGTTTTTTTTTTTGGTTTTGTTTTGTTTTGTTTTTACCTTTACCTCTACTGGGTGGATCCATAGATGTCTCAAGATCTTTCCAGAAAAACCTCTCCTTTCTATGTTTAGGGCATACTGAATTCATGTTGCTGATAGGGTGGGCTGGGAGGAGCCATGTGGGAAACCTTCTTTCCTTCCAGTCTTCTCCAGGTTTGCATCTGTTTATTTGTTAGATCTCTTCTTACCTGTTGCTTTATTTTAGAAATCTTCCCTAACTCCTCTCTAAATCTTTCTCACAGTACCTCTTCCTTTCCTCATACTTCATCTTATAATTTAAAATCACACTAGTTATATTGGCCTAGACTCTTTGATTGCAAGGAATAGAAAACTGAGTGTAAATGAGCCTAAAAAAAAAAAAAAAAAAAGAAATCATCATTAACTCATTTAACCAAACTAAAAGAAGCATGGAATTTAACCAGACACAGGTCTCCTCACTTGCTCTCCAGCTCTCTCTCTTCCCCCTTGGGTTTGCTTTACCCTGGTTTGGACTTCATTCTCTCAAGCAAACTCTACCAAGCTAGACTTCCCCACAGGGAGCTCCAGGCTTACATACTCAAAGCCAGAGAAGAAAAAAATGTTCTTCCCTGACAGCTCTAGTTCGTAAAATGTGTGGGAGGGGCGCCTGGGTGGCTCAGTGGGTTAAATGTCGGACTTTGGCTCAGGTCAAGATCTCACAGTCCGTGAGTTGGAGCCTGTGTCGGGCTCTGTGCTGACAGCTCAGAGCCTGAAGCTGCTTTGGATTCTGGGTCTCCTTCTTTCTCTGCCCCTCCCCGGCTCAAGCTCTCTCAAAAAAACGAATAAATGTTAAAAAGAAAAAAAAGAAAACTGTGTGGGGAGAAAACTGGAATTCACCTTTCTTGAACCAATCCTTCTTGCCAAGGAGGTGGGAGTACAATGAGCACTGTCAACAGCAAACCCTTCTTGGAGTTGAGGAGGAACACGTCCCCCCCAAAAGTGTGTAGTGTTTCAGGGACAGTTTAGAATACGGTGGTTAACGGGAGGTTATCAGGAAAACACAGCAGTTGCTTAAACAAATAAGAGTTACATTTTCCGCTACAGAAAGTACATAGATAGATGGAGGTGGTGATGGTCCACAGCTCATGGATGTCAGGAGAGGGGTCATCATATTTCCTTGGCTTTTTCCTCAAGACACCAGCTGCCGCTCTTATCACCACCTCTGCATCCAGTGGAATATGGGAGGAGAGAGAAGAGTGGAAGTGTCAGCCATGAGTATCCCTTTTATCTAGAAAGCTGTAACTTCAGCTCAGTCCTCTCCTGTCCAAAACACACACTTCTTTTGACTTGGTGATTGTGAGTAAAGCCGCCGTAAACAGTGATGTGCAAGTTTTTATATACACATAATAAAGATTTTGAAAAATATTTAAGAATGGGTTTGCCAATCATATAAAGCTAGAATGAGCTTTAGAAGAAACTGCCAAACCATCTTCCAGAGTGATTCTAGCATTTTTCATTTCTACCAGCAATGAATGAGACTTCCTATTGCTACACATCCTCATTGGCAACTGATTTTGTTAATTTTTTGGATTTTAACTATTCTCACAGGTGTGCAGTAGTCTCTGAGTTTTAAATTTTTACTGTTTATTTTTGAAAGGGAGAGAGCGTGAGTGGGGGAGGGGCATAGAGAGAAAGAGGGAGACACAGAGTCTGAAGCAGGCTCCAGGCTCTGAGCCATCGGCACAGAGCCCCATGTGGGGCTCGAACTCACAAACTGCGAGAACATGACCTGAGCTGAAGTCAGAGGCTTAACCGACTGAGCCACCCAGGCTCCCCTGATTTTTAAATTTTTAAAAAATGTTTATTTATTATTTTTGAGAGAGACAGAGCGTGAGCAGGGGAGGGGCAGAGAGAGAGAGGGAGACATAGAATCTGAAGCAGGCTCCAGGCTCTGTGCTGTCCCATGCAGGGCTCAAACTCATGAACCATGAGATCATGACCTGAGCCAAAGTCGGACGCTTAACCAATTGAGCCACCCAGTCACCCCTCTGATTTTTTAAATTAGCAATTCCCTGGTAATAAATGATGTGAAGCATCTTTTTATATGCTTATTTGTCATCTGTAATGTCTTTAATTGGGTGTCTGCTCAGATCTCTTCTCCACTTTTTGGGTAGGTTGTTTGTTTTCTTATTGCTGACTTTTAACAGTTCTCTGACTATTTGGATACAATTCTAAAGTGATAGGTGATTTGCAAATATTTCCTCCCTGTCACCTGTCTTTTCATTTTCTTAACAGTATTGTATACAATGTAAACCTTTAAACTTTAATGCAGTCCAACTTATCTTTTTTTTTTTTTTTTTCTTTTATGGATTGTGCTTTTGGTTTTGAATAAAAAACTCATTTCTAAGTCCAGGTTACCTAGATTTCCTTCAGTGTTATCTTCTAGAAGCTTTCTGTAGTTTGGCATGTTCCATGTAGGTGTATAATCCATTTTGTGTTAATTTTTATTTATGATACAAAGCCTGTGTCTAGGTTCTTTTTTGGTTTTCATGTGGGCATCCAATTGTTCCAGCCCTATTTGTTGAAAACTTTGTCTTTCCTTTTTTGATGTGCCTTTTAAAACTCAGTTGACTGTATTTGCACTACTCTATGTGCCCATTCTTCCACCCACATCACATTGGGTTGGTTACGGTAGTTTTAGGCTAATCTTGAAATATCAATAGTATGGGCCCTCCATCTTTGTTTTCTTCAGTATTGTGTTGAGTCTTTTTGATGTTTTGCCTTTTCACTTACATTTTAGAATCAATTTGTTGTTATTACAAAATAGCTTGCTGTGATTTGGTTGGGATCGCATTGACTATATATCAAATTCAGAAAAACTGACATCTTAACAGTACTGCGTCTTTTAATCTATGAACCTGGAATACGTCTCCATTTAATTAGGTCTTCTTTGATTTCTTTCATTAGTGTTTTGTAGTTGTTCACATACAGATCCTGTACGTGTTTTGTTAGATTTATGCATTGTTTTGTTATTTTAAAGGGTGTATTTAAAAACTTTTCCATTTTATTTTATTTTTTTTATTAAAAAAATTTTTTTTAATGTTTATTTATTTCTGAGACAGAGAGACAGAGCATGAGTGGAGGAGGGGCAGAGAGAGAGGGAGACACAGAATCAGAAGCAAGCTCCAGGCTCTGAGCTGTCAGCACAGAGCCCAAAGTGGGGCTCGAACCCATGAACCATGAGATCATGACCTGAGCTGAAGTTGGTCGCTCAACCGACCGAGCCACCCAGGCACCCCAAAACACTTTTCAATTTTAAATTTCAATTGTTCATTGCTGATACATAGAAGGAAATTGACTTCCATATCTATTGATGCTTGTTTGGATGCTGGACATTGTGGTTTTACATTGTTTTAGAATTTCAGATTTTTTTCTGGCAGTTATTTGTGAATTAGTTTGTTACCTTTGAAGTTTATCTTGAAGGTTTATAAGGTTTATATAGATATATAGTAGTTTTTAGTGTAGGGCTAATTTAGCCCCACTACTAAACAATGACCCTTCTATATTCTCTTTTGAATGCCCCATGTATTAAATAAGATCTCCTCACCCTGATGGAAATGCAAATGTTTCTCGGTTCTGTATTAGCTCTGCCAAGTCTTTAGCATACAATATTCAGAAATGTACTCTGTTTTTTGTATGGCTTGCCATTTGTCCTTTGTATGGCTCTATCAAATTTCATTTTATGCATCCACAGATTGGCACGAAGCCGAAGAATCTAGGAGACTTTTGTGAAGATTTATCGAACTCTTTCTCTTCATTGCTTTCTCATTTCTGGAATTTGTTCTTACAAATTCTACTCACCCTGTTCTCCCCATATTTGTATTTCTGTTTTCTCAATTACAGGTACCATTAAGTTCTATTTGGAATCCTGTCCCTGTGTCATGGTTCAGAAATTCTCTATAAGTAGAAATCCATGGCATTCATGTTGTTCGCCTTGTTTCTTTCTCTTCTCTCAGAAATTATAGTCCTGTGCTGCCTTTTGTTCAGCATTTGAAAGCCGTTGTTTCGTATATTGTGCCATTGTTTTAGTTGTTACTTTAACAGGAAAGAGAAGAAGTCTTGGACTGATTTTTAAAAGTTTGCAGGTAGATATTTTTCTAGCATATTTTTAAAAATTTTGCAGAACAATTCTTTTTTAAAATATGTTTATTTATTTTTGAGAAAGAGAGAGAAAGAGCCAGCACAGAGCCCGACTTGGGGCTCAAACTCACGAACTGTGAGATCATGACCTGAGCTGAAATCAAGAATTAGATGCTTAACCAACTGAGCCACCCAGATGCCCCACAAAATAATTCTTGATTTTGTGGTTTATTTCTAATGTATTTATGTGTGTGTGTATTTATATGTACATGGATTCACACACATACAGAGTCTAATATATGTATTTTTCTTGTTAAAATTAGGTTGTTTTCCTGGTTTTCTTTTTTTTTTTTAATCAAAAAAAATTTTTTTTTTTAACATTTCTTCACCTTTGAAAGACAGAGAGAGACAGAGTGCGAATGGGGAAGGGGCAGAGAGAGAGGGAGACACAGAATCCGAAGCAGGCTCCGGGCTGCAAGCTGTCAGCATGGAGCCCAATGCAGGGCTCGAACTCACAGACTGCAAGATCACGACCTGAGCTGAATTCAGCCGCCCAACCGACTGAGCCACCCAGGCACCCCTCCTTGTTTTCTTTAATGCTGAAGATCCTTAACTCTTTACTTAGAACCTGGCATTAAATTTTGTCCCTACTCAGTAACACTCTGTCTCAGTTTACAGTTTCAGATGTTAATGGCCGTAAGTTCAACATTCAAATTATCACTATTTTTACTCCACTCTTTTTTTCTCTTCAAAAATTAATTTATCTTCATTTCATATTACTTTTTGTGCCACAACAATGATTATGTTAAAGTAGGAATGACATGGGGCTCCTGGGTGGCTCAGTCGGTTAAGCGTCCGACTTCAGCTCGGGTCACGATCTCGCGGTCTGTGAGTTCGAGCCCCGCGTCAGGCTCTGGGCTGATGGCTCAGAGCCTGGAGCCTGCTTCTGATTCTGTGTCTCCCTCTCTCTCTGCCCCTCCCCCATTCATGCTCTGTCTCTCTCTGTCCCCAAAATAAATAAACATTAAAGTAGGAATGACATGAACATTTCTAATTTTTAAATAATCTATTATAATTTAAGGAGATTAAACAAATCAACATGCATAACTTTATATTTTAAGATAACGTATTAGTTTTCTAGGGGTACCATAACAAATTACCACAGACTGGATGACTTAAACAACAGATTTATTTTCTCATAGTTCTGGAGGCTAGAAGTCCCAAATCAGAGTTTCAGCAGGATTGGTTTCTTCTGAGGTGTGTGAGGGAAAGATCTGTCCAAGGCCTTTCTCCGTGGCTTGTAGATGGTCATCTTTTCCCTAATCCTTACTTGATCTTCTCTCTGTGCATCTCTCTGTCCAAATTTTCGCTCTTTATGAGGACACCAGTCACATTGCATTAATGCCTATCCCAGTGACTTCATTTTAAAGTTGACTACTACTATAAAGATACTGTTTTGAAATAAGATAATATTCAGAAGAACTGAAGGGTAGGATCTCAACATACGAATTTTTGGGGACACAATTCAACCCACAACATGTAGTAAATTTTTTCTAATATCTAATTCATTATTATTGACATTCTAAATTATTAAAGAAGGTTATCAGTTGTCTTTGGGTGGGAAAACTTGCCCTATGCCTACTTCACTGTTTTCTATATTCTAGATAAAAGACATGCATTTAGAAGGTAATATGAAGGGATACCATAGCACAGTGGAAAGAACAAGTGTTTGGAATAGGATAAACTCTGATCAGACATCAGATTCTGCCACAGACTTGTATAACCTTATATAAACTACTTAACCCCATAAGTTTGTTTGCTTCCTTTCTAAAAAGGGATGATTAAAAACTGTACTAGGGTTGTTATGAGGACTAGTTCATAAAGTGCCTAGAAGAAAGTAGTAGCTATCACTTTAAGATAGCCAACAATTTATAGCAGCTGAATTACCTTGGTCTTTCCATTTTCAATAAAAAATTCATTGATCTTGAAGAAAGTTTATGTTCACAGAAGCAGCAGTTTTGTGTAATATTTGACTAATCCATACAATGGATTATATTCTAGATTATGCTACATCTTCCCAATATTACTTGCCTTTCCTATTTCTACTTCTGCTTCTACTCCAGCTATGCTATACCTTGGGGAAGACTTGGTTTGAGTGGAGGATAGATGGACATGTACTGAATAAGGGATATCATCCACACTGCAGCTGAGTTTTGTGGATACAGTGCACTCAATTTTAATTGGATAAACTTTGAGTAGAAGAACAATCTCCTAAGTATGACCTTCGTCCTTTGTTTCATCCATTATGAGGTGAGAGTCTTTCAAGAACATAGTTTTGCTTACTACACTCAAAGGAACCATCAAAAAGGAAGGAATCAAACTTAAGGAGTCATTAAAAAGGCAGTACACACAGAGGGGCCTGGTAGAGCATTACAGGAGAATAGTGTAATGAGATATGAATGACAAGGATAAGGAAACTTTTGAAGAGTGACCTATGACATGGTCAAGAAAGATTTATTTTGGTAATAGTTTATTACTGTTGAATGAAAAATTCCACCTAAAAATTATAACGAAACTTTACTGTTTCTTGGTCACCTGAAATTACTGTACGATTATTTCATTTTATGATGGAGAAAGTGGGGTCCAAAGAGGTTTAGTGGATAATCTAAGCTCACACGGTGCTAACCTATGGGAAACGCTGGCTGTGGGAAACAGCTTCTTTTAGGCATGATTCAGCACTAAGCAGGGCATGGGAATTTGGTGAATGAATTTTAATATCCCGTCTACAAACTCTTAACTATGGGACTTCACAGATGAGAAAGAGTTCCTGCTGGCTGTGTAAGATCTGGGATGTCTCTGTATTATCGGCGAGAAGGGAATTGACAGAGAATGAGAAAGAATGGGGAAGTGAGTTGATACTCTACTTACTCCAAACGATCCTTCTCTTGACATTGTCTCGGTGGCTCCCCAACTCCTTTTTCTTGAGAGCATTCTTTTTTGTGTTGTATCAGCCAAAATGACCCGAATTTTTAACAACATCAAGAAGAATCTTCAAACCAAAATGGCAAGCATTTCCTTGCCTTGTGGATCCAAACCAGTTGTACTAGACAGGAGGAAAATAATCCAGGAGTAGATATTATTGCAGTTTTCTTATTCCATCTCCCCCAGTACCTGATCCTCTATCATTTGCCAGAGAGTTAATGAGAGCTGAAATGAAAATTCTTGCTGCTTTTATACGATTTGTTCACGTCCCCTAGAAGCAGAATGAGGTTCTAGTTTTAGGGTAGGTTAAAGAAAAAATATTGTCGCATGCTCACACAGTGTGGAGGGAGAAAAGTTATGAACTTTTTCTTTTTAAAGGTGGTACATCAACTACAATCTTAAAAATGTTCTTTGCTGCTCCTAAAGAAACAAAATAATCAGTTGGATAAAGCATTAATTTAAACAAGTGTAGGGGCGCAAGTATAGGGTTAAGCATCCGACTCGATTTTGGCTCAGGTCATGATCTCATGGTTTGTGAGTTTGAGCCCCGTGTTGGGATCTGCATGGGCAGTGTGGAGCCTGCTTGGGATTTTCTCTCTCTCCCTATCTCTCTGCCCTTCCCTTGCTTGCTCTCTCTCTCTCAAAATAAAAAATAATAAGAAAATAATTTAAAAATTTTAAACAAGTATAACATACTTTATGTTGTTTAATTTGGGAAAATAAAATGCATATAGTGGAGATTTTATATTTCACTGTGTTTCTTTGTGTAAAAATAATGCTCATGAGTATTTGGGATGCGAGAAGGAGTGAGGAAAAGATTTACAGTTGGACTTAATGAGATGAGAAACGTCAGAGGAGATTTCAACTTTCTGCAAAAGACTCAGGCTCTGCTGGCAGGTCAGGTCCCCCTCGCTGGGCGTCTCTTAGGTCTTGCTATCGGCTTCTGCACAGAAAGGCTCATTAAAACGTTCTGTTATTCCGAGATCCTCAACTTGGATATTGTTATCTGGACAGTTCTCTGTTTTTTGCTCCGATGGTGGGATCCTGGGCTGCGTCCAGCTAGAGTTGGTCTGTAGTACAGCCAGTATGCACCGAGTGAGAAGCTTAACATTTTCAGTTCTATGACCTTCATGTTTTTAACTGTTAAATCATAATGTCACGTTAACATAACATAGAACTTTATCCTGAATTTTAGCTAATTAAACCATAGAGAATTAGATAAACGGTTACTGTGAAATCATTTTCTTTTCAGCTTAGTATAGTTTTATATTATAGTTATTATATTATATTATATTATATTATATTATAATTATATTATAATGATGTAATACATTATATTATATTATGTTGTCATAATTCTATATTATGTCCATGAGCAAAGAAGATTTTTATCAACATTTCACTTATGATTGCCAAAATTTCTAGATGCTATATTTGTAGATTTTATGAACTATTTGTGCCTTTGGAAAAAGTTACTATAGCATTTAGATTCATGTCTTTTGCTATAAAGTACCAATTTATTACCTTCATCATTGACTGAAATCACTAAAAAATCTATTTGAGGAGTGTGACAACCGTTACCTAGAACAATTCCAGAGCTGGAGAAATTTTGGACTCCCATTCACCGAAGATTGTATTTGGAGGTTACACTGTTATTTCCATGATCTTATATTCAGAGCTAATCTCAATATACTCTATTAAGTTCTGAGGTTGTGCGGATTCTGAATGTTGAATACAGAAACATATTGGCTTAAAGCATCGCTTTAACACTAGTTCAGAATAATTATGAAGAAGTATTGAGCTAATACATATGAATATGCTTTGTAAATGGAAGTAGTAATTATTTTATATTAAAATATTGACAGGATTTTATCACTGGCTTATTTATATTTATCGTTTTTTAGTGATATTTCGCATTTATTTGCAATGAGGGAGTATCCTATAAAAATTTTCTTAGAAAAGCACTTTACCCCCAAACTGTGTATACATTTTTGCAAAAGCTTCAGTCTTTACTTATTCTGTTTGGAAATTTGAATCTGCAATTTTTACTTGATGATGTCTTTTGATTGTAGTTGAAGAGGTTTTATTATTTTTCAGAGAGATGCACTTAGAATTCATTAGTGAATCGATCTGATTAGGTGTGAGGAATGTAGAGAGACATAATCCAAATCAGACTTAAAACAGGGAACTCTTTTAGGTACTCTGCTATTACAAAGATGAAAAAAAATACTATGAAAATAAAAATGTATTAATTTCACTAAACTTCACATTTTAGTCTTGTTTAAAACCTTATTTTGGTATTAGCCATTGAGAAAGGATGTATATAACTTTCCCTTCCTCAATTAGAAAAAAATCCTAACAAATCAGAATAGGTGTTTGATTCACATATTCAACTCAACACAATTTTGAGGCTCAGTTATCCACCTGGAATTGTAATAGGTGCTTGGAAACAACAGTGAAAAATTCACAGCTCTTGAACTTAACAGATTTATATTCTAGCTGAGAAGACAAAGATTTATAATCAAGGAGGGACCGTGACAGAAATCTGAAAATCTATATGAGTGATGCGGATGAAGTCCATCCCAGTAAGAATTCAGGAATGGGAGAGGGGTTAGGGAAGTCTTTATAGAAGGGATAGTGTTTTAAACAAACCTGGTATTTAAAGAAAGATAGGATCTTCCCTCATTATTTTTTTCTGTAATTGTGAAAGTAAAAGCATCAGAATTATTTTAGAAATCAGCCAGATGTGAGAATCATGGTTTTATTAGAGTGACAAGGGAAAAGCCGAAGTCTGGGGTTCAAAGGCATTTAAGTGGTTAGGCCTTTTGTGATAGGACTCCCTGGAAGGCCTGTGATGGGTGGCTGAGCTGTACAGGGGAGAGTGCTTTGGGGGCAGCTGGTGAGGGAGGTGGGAATGGGGACTGCAGGAGGGAGGGGGGCATCCTCTGTGGGGGGGGTGAGTAGGGCCTTCTTTCCTGAGGCCTGGAGGACTGAGGCAGGGACAGCCTTTCTCTCTGCTTTGTTCATTTTGAGCCACTGCTGTTGGCATCTTTTCTTTTTCTGCAAGTGTAATTCAGGGAACTCTGTAGTGAATTTTCTAGATGCATCAGTGATTCCCTAACCTGACTGAGCATTAGGATCACCTGGTGCATTAATTAGTTAATATACAGTGCAATATTGATTTCAGAAGTAGAATTCAGTGATTCCTTATTTATATACAACACCCAGTGCTCATCACAACAGGTGCCCTTTTTAGTACCCATCACCCATCTAACCCATTCCTCACCTACTTCCCTCCATCAACCCTCAGTTTGTTTTCTATCATTGAGTCTCTTGTGGTTTGTTTCCTTCTCTTCTCCCCCCCTCCCCCGCCCCCACGCTTCCCATCTGTTCATCTGTTTTGTTTTTTAAATTCCACATATGGGGGCGCCTCGGTGGCGCAGTCGGTTAAGCGTCCGACTTCAGCCAGGTCATGATCTCGCGGTCCGTGAGTTCGAGCCCCGCGTCAGGCTCTGGGCTGATGGCTCGGAGCCTGGAGCCTGTTTCCGATTCTGTGTCTCCCTCTCTCTCTCTGCCCCTCCCCCATTCATGCTCTGTCTCTCTCTGTCCCAAAAATAAATAAACGTTGAAAAAAAAATGTTTAAATTCCACATATGAGGAGGGATACCTGGGTGGCTCGGTCAGTTAAGTGTCTGACTTCAGCTCAGGTCATGATCTCATGGTTCCTGAGTTTGAGGCCTGCATTGGGCTCTCTGCTGTCAGCACAAAGTCCACTTCAGATCTTCTGTTCCCCTCTCTCTTTACCCCTCCCCGCTCACATTTTCTCTCTCTCTCTCTCTCAAATATAAACATTAAAAAATAAATTCCACATATGAGTGAAATCATATGATATTTGTCTTTATCTGATTGACTTATTTCACTTAGCTTAATACATTCTAGCTCCATCCATGTCATTGCAAATGGCAAGATTTCATTCCTTTTGATGGATAATTTCCAGTATGTATATGTGTGTGTGTATACACACACACACACACACACACACACACACACACACACGCATCTTCTTTATCCATTCAGCAGTCGATGGACATCTGTACTCTCTCCATAGTATGGCTATTGTTGATAATGCTGCTATAAACATTGGGCTGCATGTGTGCCTTCAAATCTGTATTTTTGTATCCTTTGGGTAAATACCTAATAGTGCAACTGCTGGATCATAGCGTTGTTCTATTTTTTTTTTACATTTCTTTATTTTTGAGACACAGAGACAGAGCATGAGCAGGAGAGGAGCAGAGAGTGAGAGACACACAGAATCCGAAGCAGGCTCCAGGCTTTGAGCTGTCAGCACAGGACCCAACACAGGGCTCGAACCCATGAACCAGGAGATCATGACTTGAGCTGAAGACAGATGCTTAACCAACTGAGCCACCCAGGCACCCCTACTTTTAGTTTTTTGAGGAAACTCCATTTTGTTTTCCAGAGTGGCTGTACCAGTTTGCATTCCCACCAACAGTGCAAGAGGGTTTCCCTTTCTTCGCATCCTTGCCAACATCTATTTTTCTTGTGTTGTTAATTTCAGCCATTCTGACAGGTGTGAGGTCGTATCTCATCATGGTTTTGATTTGTATTTCCCTGATGATGAGTAGTGTTGAGCATCTTTTCGTGTGTCTGTTAGCCATCTGGATGTCTTCTTTGGAAAAATGTCTTTCACATCTTCTGCCCATTTCTTAACTGGGTTGTTCATTTTTTGGGCGTTGAGTTTGATAAGTTCATTATAGATTTTGGATACTAAAATCATATATGTTAATGCAAATTTCTTTTCCCATTTTGTTGGTTGCCTTTTAGTTTTGTTGATTGTTTTCATTGACCTAGTGAGCTTTTAAAATGTTAAAAACATTTAAAAAATGTTTTTATTTATTTATTTATTTATTTATTTATTTATTTATTTATTTATTTTTGAGAGAGAGAGAGAGCGCAAGAGAGTGAGCGGGGGAGGGGCAGACAGAGAGGGGAACAGAGGATCTGAAGTGGGCTTTGTGCTGATAGCAGTGAGCCCAATGCAGGGCTCGAACCCATGAACCATGAGATCATGACCTGAGCCACCCAGGTGCCCCAACCTGGTGAGCTTTTTAAACATACAGATTCTTGGGTCAATTGCAGATTTATGGAATCTCCAAAGGTGGAATCTAGAAATTCATTTATTAAAAGGAGTTTTATTGAGATCTAAGTTACATGTCATAAAATTCACCCCTTTAAGCGTAAAATTCAGTGGTTTTTAGTATATTTACAACGTTGTGTAATTAACATTAATTCTCCAACATTTTCACAACAAATCAATCCCCATTTCTCCTTACTCCATCCTCTGGCAAATGCAGTAATATATTTTCTGTCTCTGTTCATTTGCCTATTCTGAATATTTCATATAAATGGAACCATACAATATGGGGCTCTTTGAAACTGATTATACATTCTTCATTTGTACTTTCGTGATTTAAAGACACTAGCTCAGTCACTTAAGTAAGTTTGTAGAAGCATAACTTCTTAGGCTGGGCTGATTACATCATGAACCCCTGGGGTGTGACCAGCATTTCCTAGTCTACATCCTTAAGAGATTTTGATTTAATAGTTCTGAGACTGGCCAGGGAATAAGAATTTTACAGTTTCCCAAGGTACTTTTGAAAACCAGGTGGTTTGGGAGACCACTGTAAGGGATCTTACAATTGCCAGTTGCAATAGTTCCATTCAACCCATACCCCACCCCCAGCCACCTCTTTTTATTTTCATCCTACTGCTTCTGTTATGGTTTGGTTTCTTGGCATTTCAGTGGCCTTTTACAAGATCTAACTCCTTTGTGTCCCTTCTCTATTCAGTCCTTCCTCCACGCTGCTACCAGGATTATCTTCCTAAAATACAAATTGGGTAGTGTCACATCTATGATTAAAAATTCTTTGATGATTTCTTATTTCCTACAAAATGAATCCAAACTTCTTACTATGACCTTTGAGGCTCCTCACAATCTGTCAATTATCTACTTTTGTCTGCACTCCTGCCACTTGCTGAAAACAATCGAGAGTTCCAGCCACCCGGACTCTTTATTTCCCCCCAACATTTCATGCAACTCTTTGATAATGCTATCGCTTTTCTTGGATTTCTGTCACAGTTGTGGCAGTCTGAGATCTGCAATGAGCCATGCTACATTATTCCATTGGCTTTGGTGGAATAATATGAAAATCAGAGGCGGCTTCTTCAAATAATTTATACTTAAGATACAGTTCTTAAATACAAATGATTATATGATGTAAAATTATTGAATCTATCTAAACCAAACCTTCTGGTTAAGGTACAACACCCATACAGACATATACTTATTTCCTTGGATTAGGGATACAGGGGATTAGTATCTTAATCTCTATGGGGTGTCTGCCATGGTCCATTGGTGGCATTGTATGCCAGACTGCTTTCTTTTTCTCTGGCAGCTGCCGAGGCCATCCGTGTTGGTTGGATTCAGTATGAAGGCTTTCATTAGAGCTTCTGGTCAGAGGCTCAACCTTCCAGCATTAGCAACGGGAAGGAATACTATGCACTCTTCCAACTGGAGATCTTATGGAGCTATGAAAATAGTAGCACACAGTTTAGTGAACTCACATAGTTTTAGTCATATACAGTAAAACTTTGGATTGCAAGTAATTTGTCCTGTGAGTGTTCTGCAAGACGAGCAAACATTTCTAATAAATTTTAACTTGATAAATGAGCGATGTCCTGCAATATGAGTAGTATGTGATGCTGAATGTCACATGATCACAACTGAGCCACTGGTTCTCATTCTCTCTCTCTCCTTCTCTCCTTCTCTCTCTCTTTCTCTCTCTGTGGGATTGTGAGTGATCATCTCCTATGCTCAGATGTTTGGTCTCAGGCTGCGGTGTTAGGCAGAAATAAGTGATTTTTCAGAACATTGGAAGGTGCCCACAACTGGCACTAGTGTATTTTCTGTCACTAAAAAGCACCCATGGACTGTCCTTTGCTTTTCCAGACAAGAGTAAGCTAGGAGTGCTTTGCTTCCTTCTATGTCAGGCTGCCTGCAGATACAGACCCTTCGCTGCCTTATTGCCAGTTACATTAAACACAGTATATGACAAGAGTTTATTAATACTGTACTGTAGTCAACATCCATGAGAGCGTGTACAATGGCCCTCATGCAGAAAAAGGTTGAAAAGAAAGGCAGTAAGAAGAAGGAGATGATTACAGTGGAAGTTAAGAAAGAAAGAAATCAAGAAGTACGAATGAGGTATGCAAGTGGCTGAAATTGCAAGATATTATAAGAAATCCACATCTGCATCTTGTCTGCAGAGGAGGAGGAGAAAAAAGCGAACGAATCCCTTACTTCAAATGAGATTAGGGAGATATATAAAATGTGGGAAACAGTGCCAAATTTTGTAGAAAAGCACCACCTGAATAAGGCCATAGTAGTGTGAGCGATGAATCTATTCAACAACAACGCAATGTTACATTTTCACAAAATCCTCGAAAGGAGGCAAAAACAAATGTCGTTGGGTAGATTCCTTGTTAACGTTGCAAGAAAAGAAAAAGATTCCACTGGGCCAATAGACAGCAGTGATTTCTGTGAGTGATAAAGTTGTCCTACACAGTAACCCTCCTCTGTCTTGTCTCCCTCACAGCAGCCACGAAGGTTTTCAAAGTTAAGTGCAGGTTAATTTGTTTATTTTTCTTTATATTTTGTATTTTTTATTATTTTGTATTATATTACAGTATTGTAATCATTTTTAAGTGTTTTTTTCTTACTTTTTTGAGAGAGCATGAGTGGGGAGTGTCAGGGAGAGAGGGGGACGGAAGATCCAAAGCAGACCTGGTGCTGACAAGCTGACAGTAGCAAGCCCAATGTGGGGCTTGAACTCATGAACTATGAGATCATGACCTGACTCAAAATTGGACGATCAACTGACTGAGCCACCCAGGTATCCCTATTGTAACCATTTTTATATGAATATTTTTGGGTTGTGGAACGAATCATCTGAGTTTCCATTATTTCTTATGGGGAAATTTGCCTTGATATAGAAGTGTTTTGGATTACAAGCATGTTTCTGGAATGAGTTACGCTCGAAAACCAAGGTTTTACTGTATACGATTAGTGCCTGTACTGGCTCTGTTGCCCCACTCAACTGGTGGTGGGTTTGACATACATTTGAGTTAGGCAGCCCTGACTTGTTGATCCTGGATAGAATTTGTGTACCACTCCCACCTCCATGGCTATGGTTTTATTTATAGGTACATTGAGCAACCCTGCCATATTGCTTCTGATCAGATGTGGTATCCTGCAGTAGAAACAGGCAGCTTTCAGGACTTTGTGCTGATAAAGTACTGTGTCAGTACTGGGATTTGGTACCATAAATCAGAGTTATAAACATTCGAAATACGTTTCTACTTGTCTAATACATACTCGTGTAGATCTCATGTGTCTGACATCTACATACTCCAAGTCCTCTGGCCTTCTATGATAACCCTTTCTTTTAACTGCTTGAATTCCCATCTGGCAGACTGAGAGATCTGACCTCTGTCCTTTATGTTACCCAGAACCACCTTTCCTCAGCATATTTGGAAAAGGTGGGGTAAGGCATACTGTTAATTGTTTGCCAGTGTTCACATCCTCTCCTTCTGGGTGAATTATTCTTCTTTGCTCTGTTGAAGAAGAATATCTTTGTCATATGGCTTGCTTTGGCTAATAAAATATAAGAGGAAATGATGTGTGTCACTTCCTATTGCTTTGCTGCACTCTTTTCTCTCTGCCAAGAGATTACTATTGATGTTCCAAATAGTGACTGCTCTGTCTGATGATCCCAGCCTGAAGATGATGAAATGTGAAGAATGGCCCTTGCTTAGCCAATCCACAGTGAACTCCAGCCCAGGCAAGAAATAAACCTTTGCTCTTCTAGGAGACCTGATAACTTAGGTGTTTATTATCATAGCATGCCTTACGATCTAAAACAATGGCTAGCATTTGGCGGGTGTTCATTAAATACTTGAGCAAGGTACTTTCCAGGTGTCTCAAACTGGTATACTAAAACTGTCTTCTCATCTTCAGTGTGGTCCTGGACTAGTGAATAATAGAAATACACTATTGTCTTAAAGCAACAGTGTCTAAAAGACATTTCAGGGGGACAAAAACATTATTTCAAGTTGAAGGAGACATGCATATGATATGGAATAGAGCACAAATCTCACAGGAATTTTTAAGGGAAAAATACAAGTCTTCCAAGAATTTTCATGACAGTATGGGGTACTGCTTCAAGCTATGTTCCCAAGACCCCTTGGAGATGTTTGAGAAGCTTTGATAATCGCCAAGTCTCTGTTTTCTCTTCTCTGAAATACTTTCTGGCTGGAGACCTCACTGCCACCATCTCTAAGACGGCCGTGACCCTGATCAGCGGGCTCAGTGGCTGCTGCAGGTGCGAGCAGATTGCCGCCAACCAGCGGTGCAAGGGCATCGCAGACTGCATCGTGCGCATCCCCAAGGAGCAGGGCGTGCTGCCCTGACCTGGCCAACATCATCCGCTACTTCCCCACACACGCCCTCAACCTGGCCTTCCGGGATAAATACAACCAGATCTTCCTGGAGGGGGGAGGGGCGTGGACAAGCGCACGCACTTCTGGAGTTATTTTGCCGGTGATCTGGCCTCAGGTGGGGCACCTGGAGCCACCTCCCTCTGCTTCATCCCCCCCCCCCCCCCCCCCCCCCGCTGGATTTTGTCAGAACCCAAGTGGCAGCCGACATGGGGAAGTCCGAGCAGGAGTTCAAAGGCCTGGGGGACTGTCTGGTAAAGATGACCAGGCACCGGGGCCTGGACCACGGCTTCAGTGTCTCAGGGCAGGGCATCACCATCGTCCACCCGGCGGCCTACTTCGGCGTGTACGACCCAGCCGAAGGCATGCTCCCGGGCCCCAGGAACACCCCCAGACCGTGACAGCCGCGGCAGGCGGGCTCTCCTGCCCCTTCGACACCGTGCAGCTGCGGGTGATGATGCGGTGGGGGCACAAAGGAACTGACGTTACATACGAGGGGACCCTCGACTGCTGGTGGAAACCTTCCATGACGAAGGGGGCAAAACCTTATTCAAGGGCACATGGTCCAATGTCCTGGGGGCCAGGGTGCGCCTTTGTGCTGGTTCTGTACGCGAGCTGAAGAAAGTCATAGCGGTGTGCTTCCCAGACACGGGGACCAAGGCCATCACGTAGAATACTTCTGTTAGGGACCACTGGTATTCGAGAAATTCCAGTGTCCTTGTCCCGGCCAGATCACGTATAGAGGACTGGGGAAGGTTGTAAAAGGAGCTCTTTGCGATGGACCATTGGCACCAGATTCCATGTATTGGTTGTGGAGGCTGGGGGTGGGAAGGGGATTGAGGACCTCTTCGTGAGTCCACAGGCAGTTCCGCCACACTGACCCTAGAGTCCAGGTGCTTGTGGGACCTTAGTTGTGTTTAAGCACTTAATTTAAGAATCCTGTCTCCGTTTGTACTTAAGCACTGTTCTCTTTTGCACAGCCGAATGTTTGCAATTATGTTTCATGTCCAGCATTCTCCTGCAAAACCATAAAAACTGGGACACAGAGAAAAAACAAAACAAAAGAAAACAAAACTCTTGTTTGGACAAGAGTAGGCAGAGGGTCTTTCAGGGGGGCTCCGTGGTGTAAGCAGCCTTGACCTGGGAGCCGCATCCTTGGGCTCCAGTGAACATAGGGCTCTGTCAAGTCACTTAATCCACTAGAACCTCAGACTCAGGAAAAGATGTGCTTGCACAGTTGCTGTCTGTCCCACTGGACTTTTATTTTTGAGGAATAATATATTTGAAAGTACTTTGAAAATCACTAAGCTTTATCATTCCAATTAAAAATTGATAGGGAATTTTTGCAGTCTTTTCAAATTTCAAGATTTTATTTATGCTATAATTCCACTGGGTGGCAGTATTTCACTTGTACTCTACTATAATTCTATAGTTTGTATATAATCTCAGGAAAAAAAAAAGAATTTAATCACAATCTCATTATCTCCCCAACTTATCTTTCCACTTTCTCCTCCTGTGTACTCCCTATCTCCCAAAAGAATTCTGAGAAACAGTCACCATTCATTTAAAAAAGATTTAATGACATAAATGTGAGGACAGTCACCGTAAGAGAGAGGTTTGTCCAGAACTTCTGCTTCATTTGGGAGGAAGTGTTAGATAGCTTAATTTTGTTCAGATGTAAGCAAATTACTTTGATGTAGGTAATTAAAACCAGTTGAAAATCACCTATAAAAATCTTGCCACTGGCTTTTTTGTGAATGCTTTAACAATGATTTTTTTTTTTTAAATTCATTTGGACATTTTTGACTGATATTATCATGAATGCTTGCTTATTTTATCCTGTGTATCATAAGATCATAAAGTTGTTGTGCAGATTCCTTTGATGTCTATGACGTGTTTGAGAAACACTTTATCATGGTTCCATATCAGTTAACTTTGTGTCAGAATTTCTTAGAGAATCAATTCTACAAGATAAGTTAAATAAGACAAGTACCCTTATAAATCTTGGTAAGTGATTCCTTGCTGACTTCTGTTAATATTGAGGCTTCAATGTAAGTGGCAGGCTAGGTCTCCTGGAGTAGTCTTGTTCTGTAGCATGGAAAAAGTAAAAATTCTTTAGCAACGTGGTGGAATGCTAGTTTTCACTTGTAAAGAGACCGTCCATATGATTTTTATATGTCCGCAAAGACTACATTCTGTATGTACATGAGAAAGCAGCTAGGTGCTTTGGAAAAACTAGGCTGTTGAAAAGCTGTTTATAAAACTTGATGTAGATAGAGAAATCTTCATTTTTAAATGGTGATTCTTGATGTTTAATTTAAATTTTGTGCCAAATAGATCTTTTCTCTTTTCAGGGAGGAAAAATAAAAGAATAAGTTAAAAAAATATTTATGTCTAAAGTTGAATTGATATGTTAATGAAAATTTCATCTCTTTCTCTGATGGCTATAATTATAAAGCACAGTTCCTTTTTCCACTATACATAATAATGATAAGCTGTATGCACTGTGTGCATGAGCATTTAAAACATTTTTTGAGGGGCACCTGGTAGCTCAGTTAGGCATCTGACTTCGGCTTAGGTCAGATCTCACAGCTCATGAGTTCGAGCCCCGCGTCAGGATCTGTGCTGACAACTCAGAGCCTGGAGCCTGCTTCCGATTCTGTGCCTCTCCCCTGCTCATGCTCTCTCTCTGTCTCTCTGTCTCTCTGTCTGTCTCTCAAAAATAAACATTATTTTTTTTTAATTTTGAGGAAGATTATTCATAGCTTTTCACTGATTCTCAAAGGGACTTATGACTCACAAAAAGATAAAAAAAAAACAACCCCATCTTGGTATTTCGCCATCATTACATATTTTTAAGGAGCTTTAAAATTGCTTTAGAAGTCTTACCTCATCAAATAATAATCCTCATTTATACAAGGGGAAAAATGGAGGAACGTTGCATCTTAGTTTCAGTAAAGAATTTTAGAAAAATTTCCCAATTTTTTTGTCCGCAAATTGGAAAATGACTGGCTGGCTAATAGACAAGTTAGGTGGATTCACGCTAGTTGAACAGCTGACTGATGAACCAGTAGAACATGAGGGTGAGTGCAAGTGGCTTTTTACAAGTCACTTTATTCTAGATCCTTTCCTGCTAAATCTTTTTATCAGCAATTTAGGACGCATGCTTACTGAGTTTCCTGGTAAGAGATGAACTGGGCGAGATAGTAGCTATTTTGTTTGAGAGAAGCAATATTCAAAATTTGAAGCCCCCAAAGTAGGAATAAACCAACAAGAAGAAAATAAAAGTCAAGTCTTATATTTGCACCAATGAGCTATTTTTAAACAGAGAGAACTAAGAGAAATTTGCCTTGAGAACAATTCAAAGTGAAAAGATTTGGATGTTTCAATTAGTTTTAGTTTTAGGGAGAAGCTGGCATGATTTGGGCAGAAATTGGTCAGCATTTATAAACTAGGTGGGTTGTTGAAAAACTCAGTGGTCCCGTCTTTGGAACACATGAGCCCATGTGGAGTCACTGTTACTATAGTTTTGTCTTGAAACATATAGGTCTGGACAAAGCTGTTGTTAAAACGATACGAGCTTCTTTTCGGGGCACATGTGTTTTGTAAGTCAGCCTACAGTTTGCAAACTGACAAGAAGGACTGGAAGGGATATGAGAGGAATAGTAGTTAAGAATTCTTACTGAACACCAGCTGTGGTGGGTCCTATGTTACATCCTTTGAATGGGTTATCTAATGGAATTCTCTCATAACAACCCTGTGAAGGAGCTGGTACCAGGATTCCTTTTTCACAAATGAGACGATGGAGGCACAGATTGCTTAAAGGGATTTCTCATTCCTGTTTACAGATGGTAAATTCATGTAACTTGGAATGGAGTCCCCGTCTGGATCATGAGCCCACGCATTTAACTGTTCTAATATACTGCCTTCCAGAAGAGGAGTATTATGGAGCCAACAGGGGAAAGATTAAACAGAGAGTGGTCACTACCTTTAAATGCTATAGGCAGGTAAAGAAAGATAAAAAATGAATCTGACAGGAGATGACTTCATTTCAAGTCTTTTTAGTGGAGTGTTGAGGGCAGATGTCAAATTGTAGTGCCCTGAAGATTGAATATTGAAGAAGGGTGTATTTGGTGAGGACAGGGCTAGTTAGGGGAAAGAGAAGGTTATAAGAGATGATGGCAGGGCAGCCCACAGAAAAGCTGGAAGAGGAGGGATGGGGAAGGTGTATGGCTAGAAGCAGGAGGAGATTTTGTGTTACAGCAAAGAGGTTCTACGAACCAAACATATCAAGAACTGGACAAACAGTCTGTTCCTCTCTGTCTTTTGGGCAATTTTCAAGTTTGTAAAGTGCATTAAAATGCTTTCAGTTTTACTGTTGATTTATTTAAAAATACTTTACAATTCAAATGTAATGCATTGGGTACTTTTGAATAAAATCAAGTAGAGACACGTGATACCTAAACCAACGTGGTTCCTTTTCCAAAATGGTTTGCTGGGAAAAGATGACATACATGCTCAAGCCCATCACAGCCACTATCAGTGGCCTAATTAGCATTTGTCCCCCCATGCTTTGTCTGATTTGTCTTGAGCGCACTGGGATGAATCATTAGTGCTTTAATCTGTGTGGTTCTCTTATCCCCCCAGGGCTAGCAGTTGGTCTCAGGAGAGCTGTGTCATCTAGTTCTGGTGAATGAGATGCAAAAAGTTTTTTAGGTGTGGCTCCCAGGAGAGCTCTCACTTTTCCCATGAAAAGGAACCTAGGTCCCTCCCCCTTTTTATGACTGGGAAGTGGAGTGTCCGGCCAGACGTGATGCCTAGGGGTCAGCCTTTGAACATGAGGTGACAAGTATGACAACAAGATCAATGTGTGAAGGGTGGCAAAGCGGACAGTCAAAAAGCACTTGGTATTACATCAGTTCTGGGCTGCCTGGCTTTATGCCTCTTATGAGAGAGATAGACCTGTATTTGTTGAAGTCCCTGTTGGTCAGATTTTCTGTTGCTTGGAACCAGACAAAGTCCGGAGACCAGCAAAACCCTTCTTCAACTATTTGTTAATACAGACGTAGTTTATGTTTATAGCTATGGTAACTTCTAAGATAATGTCTCTGATTGGCCCTCTTTTATTTTTCACAGCCTGTAATGTCTCACTAATATCACATTGAAAACACTGTGGCTTATCAATTTCAGAAACAATTTCGTCTTTAAAAATTATATTTGACCACTCTATTTGCTATTTCTGTTAGCTGTACATGTCTAGTTTCTTTCCAGTAACTAGAGTCATGCCTGCATGATGTTTGCATCAACTCCGTAATATCAAAAAATACTTTTTCTGTGGAGGAAAGCAAAACACAAAGCCACTAGAGATGGTTCTCACTTCAGAACTAGATCAGGGAATACTTTATTAAACCATTTGATTGACACTCTAGAAAATCTTAATTGAAGAGAGATTTTTATGCCAAACATTTACTTACTATGGAACCGCTAAAATGCATGTCTGCTTGGTTAGGAGGAGGTTAAATGTAAAATAATCCTCAATGTTCTTCAGAGTCCTGGGGTGAATATGATTATTTTGTGTTCTTTGCATCTAAATGTTCACAGTCTTGAGATGTGCCTTCTAGGGAAGGTTATCACCTTCTGCCTCAACATTATTTGTCTTAAAGTACACGAGGTGGCCCAGGAGCTTTTGTAGTGGGCATGGAGCTATGAAAAACAAAGGGGTGAAATCTGGTCGGAAGCATATTCTTCTATATAGGGAGTCTAATACTAATATAGATGCTTCCTCTATTTTTAGAGTGACTTGGATTTGTGTTCAGATGATGAAACACGATAAAATTTCTACTCAATTCTGGGAGTGCTATGGTGAGAAAAATTGACCTGCCAATTTACAAACAGCAAAAGTCTAGACACTACCATAAAAATTGTTTAAATGACAGTGGGGAAATCAACATTAAAAATTATTAGAGCAATTAAGAAAAATTTTATTAAACACATGAATAAGCATCTCTGCATGTGACACAGAAAATAAATGCAATATCCAGAAAATATGTCCAATTATGCAGAGATGGAGCATTTTAATATGCTGATCTGCTTGTTTAATCCCTTGAGTCAAGGCATAATTAGCTACCAAAAGATTTGATCACTTCAAATCAGATGGTCAAATCTTTTGGCTTTGCTCTAGACTATCATCACATTGAATGGATTATTAATAATTCAGTCTTGGTGCTTTGAGTCAAGCCTATTAATAACAATCTTAGTTTTAGATTTTCCCTAAAAATTTTATAAGAAGGAGAGCTCTGTTATTATATTTAAATTTAAATGGAAGTATAATTGCCTGGTTATGCCATTGTTTGGGATACTTTTCAAGAGAGGCTTCAATCCTTGAGATGCTTCCCATTTCAGATGTGTGTACCATCATGAATCCCTAATTAGTATAAATCTTCTGCATTAGAAAAAAAATCTGAGTTCTTAACTAATGGCTAGAGAAGTGGTAGTTCTGTTCTCTGCTTTTTCAAGTCAGTTGTTTTACTGTGCTTACTTTAGAATTTGGTAAGTAGGATCAACCCCCTGAGTCTATATTGTGTTGTCACTCTACCCACTGGAATAAACAGATTTGTTGCTGTTATCTACTTCCTGCTTTGAATCATACTCATTCATACATTGCTGTCCTCTCTGTTATGTATCCAGAACATACCCTGTTGTCAGTCACAACTTGAGAGCCATCCCCTCCATTGCAAATCCTTTCTTGGTAATTCTGGCCCACACGGATACAGCCGTCTCCACTTTTCAGTCTTCCACATCCATGTACACATCATAAATCTATCATAGTTTTCTTTCCCAGTGGGCCAGTTGCCCATTAAAATATATCTTAACATAACATTTCAGTCACCATACATTGAAAATCGCATTGGAAAGGAAGCCTGTTTGCCATTCTTGAATATTTCGTTTATGTGTTACTATTTTGTCATATGGTTTTACAATTATTTTCATAATTTAAGGTAGCTTTGTTTCATTCACTAATTGCTTTGTGTAACTTTTGTGTAACTAACAAGGGTCCATTAATCGGGAATCATGTTTTAAATTTCATTTTTCAACCTCAGTTTACCACAGAGCTGGATACATAAGCTCTCAATAATACTTGGATATGTATTAAACTCTAGGATATTTCTTGGGTATGAATGCATTAGTCTGCTCATGCTGCTATTGCAAAATATTCTAGATTGGTGGCTTAAATGACAGAGGTTTATTTTGTCACGGTTCTGGAAGCTGAAAGTCCCAGATCAGAGAGCCATCAAATTCGGTTTCTGGTGAGAACTCTTTTTCTGGCTTGCAGTTGGCTGCCTTGTCACTGTATCCTCACACTGCCTTTCCTCTATATGTGCATGGAGAGAGATCTCGGGTGTCTCTTCCCCTTTTTGTAAAGACACGAGTCCTATTGGTTTAGGATCTCACCCTTATGACCTCATTTAACCTTAATTACCTCCTTAAAGGCTCTGTATCTAGATACAGCCCGCATTGGGGTTTTAGAACTTCCACATACAAATTTGGGGGAAACATAATTTAGTTCATAACAAGGAGCTCTTAAATTATTAGTAAATATTTTAAGAAAATAACTACTGAATTTTTCTTTTTCTGTAAGTTCTTTTTTTTTCTGTTATATTTCTTCAACCTAGCTTGATGTAAGCCTCCATTTCACCTATATTTTTCTATAATCATGGAAGTTTTCCCTTGTAATGTTTTCAGCTTTCTGTGGCTTGGCAGGTGTTAACTTTTTTCCTTAAAGTCTTAGCTGGAACTGGTCAAGACTCTTCTGGGAGTTTTACCTAAAAGGTCCCTGCCTGGAGGCTTGGCAGAGAGTGGGCCCAAGGCTGAGCTTTATTAATCACTCCTGCTGCTCCCCTTTTCTGTATACCTCAAGTTCACCTTGAAGGGACCAACACATCATACCCACCTGCTAAACAACTGTCTCAAGGACTTTTGTTGATGATCTCATAGGATTGGAAGCATATATGAATGGTCTTAAGTCTGATTATTAGTGAGGCCAGATCTATTATGTGCAGAGGTTAGGGATGAGCCTGCTGACTTGTAGTTCCCTCAAGTAAATGTCTAAGTGTGAGTGGCTCATTTTTGACTAAAAGGAATGGACAGGTTTGTATGTCCAGATATACAGAAAGGATGATATTGATGTACCCCACATTTCAACTTACTATTTGCCATAAAAATAGGAATCATAATTAATCCTCAGTTTTCTACTTTGAAAGACAGTCACACACACAAGTGCATACATGCACATGTGCCCACGTGTGCACACACACACATACATACATACATACCTGAGCCAGATGTTTGACTCATTACCATAATCATCCTGTCACATTTGATATTTTCTTTCTTGGTTCTCCAAACTCTAGCCTCCTTAACAAATAGCATTTTCATATCTCTAAGTCTAACTCCTGTTTTTTATCATGGCTAAGGGGCAACTTTTTTGTGTTTGGAGTTATTATCATTTTTAATCAAAACCCTTGGAACTCTTTCCCGAATTTGTTGGATTGCTTTTTACTGGATTTTTCTTAGATGTTATTTCAGCTCTAACTATAGGTATGGCACTCTTAACTGTATGAACTTCCTATTATTTTAATGCAGTATTGTTCTACAGGAATGAGGTTTTGTCTGTGTGCCTGAGTTAGTATAGAAATTTCTTCATATCCCCAGGTAGTCATTGATTTCCTAGCTTTCATTAGCCAAATAACATTATTTTTGCCAGTAGCATGAAATGTTGTCTACTTATATTTTTCACTTAAGATTTGTGCATTTCTTTAATGAACTAAGACAAAAATCTTGTAAGTAAAAATGTTCTATGTGTTGTATTATGTATCATTTTCTTATTAGATCTTATTGTTTTATATCTTAACACTTTATTCTGTTGTGTGTGTGTGTGGGTGCTGATATTTATTTATTTATTTAATTATTTAGTCTATTTGAGAGAGAGAGAGAGAGAGCGTGAGCCGGGGAGAGGGGCAGAGGGAGAGAGAGAGAGAATCTTAAGCAGGCTCTATGCTCAGCATGGAGCCCAACATGGGGCTCGATCCCATGACCCTGGGATCATGACCTGAGCTGAAATCAAGAGTTGGGCATTCAACTGACTGAGCCACCCAGGCACCCCCATATATACTACAGATTCTATCCAGGCCCTGTTGTGTGAATTTGGGAGGTTGGAACCTCTCTAAGATGCCTGTGGAAGCAGGGAAGGTTTATATCCTCGTGGTCATCCTTGAGTTTGCTTTCCTGCTTCTGCTCTGCTTAGCAGATGCACCTTCTTGTGGCCTTGCTTATGTTGCCCTGTTTTACATGAACTCAGTGTAGGCGAGGAATCCAGTTTTTAAGTAAATTTTTCTTAGTGGACTGTCTTCTTTCTGTCCACATAAGAAATTCATGTGTGAATGTAGTAGATAATTTTGAGGGTTGAGGAAGAAGAGAAGAGAGGGATGTTACAGGAGGGCAAACGACTTCAAAATAATATTAAAATGCTTGCCTTTAACTGCCCTTTGGTGTTTTCACGACCAGCTTGTTTTGACTATCCACTTTACCTTACGTAGCTTACCCCTGAACTGTCTCTTCTCTTTCCTCTTTCTCCATTTTACCTTTCCTTCTTAACCTTTACATCCCCCGCCCCCATCCTCTCCTTTAATTGCCTCTGAGTCCTCTAGTCTATGAGGCAGTTCAGCTGTCTCCCACCACTGGCCCCCAACTCAGCTATTTTCTACCATTGCATATTGCAATTTATCAAAGGGCTCAACTGGAACAGGATCCACTCTTAAAGAGGCAATTCGCTGAACAAAAAGACTTTTTATGTTTTATTTTGTTTTACTTGTGCCATAAGAACAGAATATCAAAATGCTGAAGAGTTGGTAATGGTTATACCATGTTTGTACAACTTTATGCACCAATAACTTTTGAGGTAGTAACATATGGGGCATGAGAGAGATTTGATTTGGGTGAATTACTAGCTAAAATTAGAGATTAATGTGTTAGGTTCAGAATTTATTTTCATGTGCTAGAAATAAAAACTTCAAAGTAGTCAAATTCCAAAGAGGATAGATTCACATAAAATAACATGTGCATAATAATTATAATTTTAATTTTAAGTAGACTACACTATCCAAATAGTTTTCGCTTATCTAATATAACTTCAAAACTTTTGACTTTGTAAAGAATAAACTTCTTTTAACCTGCACTTCAAACTGGTAGAACTATTTGAAGTAATGTGTTATGATTTTAAATTCTGAGGTTTCTTCTCTGGTTTTTACTGGAGTGTCAGAAAGCAGGCATCTTACTCCTTCACATTTATTCACTTTATGTTAACTTACCAAATTTGCCTTGATGAACAAATAACATGATAGCCAAATTTGGTCCCAGGAAATAGGTGTTTATTGTTCATTAAATCAATCCTTTCCCACTTTTCTGCCAATAACATATTAGTTTATCCTACTTTAGTGAGCTATTTGTATGTTTACTTACACTAAATTAATGCTAATGAATAACTGGCAATGACCAGCTCCAATCTGGAAAGATAATTCACTTTTATTTTGAGGTAATTGTATATTCACATGCGATGGTTAGAAGTAATAGGGAAAGATCCCGTGTAACTTTTATTGTTTCCCTCAGTGGTAATATTTTCATTACCACGAGGATCTTCATGTTACTCTTTTATAGCCATGCCCACATTCCCCCTCCCCCCCAACCTTCCAACCCCCCCAATCCTTGGCAACCACTAATCTGTTCTCTGTCTCTATAAATGTTTTCATTTCAGGAATGTTAAATACATGAAATCCTAGAGTATGTATAACTTTTTGAGATTGGCATTTTTTCCACTTAACATAATTCTTTGGAAATTCACCTAGGTTGTTTCACATATCAATAGATCATTCCTTTTTATGGATAATTATGGTATAGATGTATCACAAATTTGTTAAAGCATTCACACACTAAAGAACATCTGTGTTATTTCTAGGTTTTGACCATAATAAATAAAACTACTGTAAAAATTCTTCTACAGGTTTTTGTGTGAATGAAAGTTTAGTTTCTCTGAGATAAATGCCAGGAGTACAGGTGGGTAGTATAGTACTTGCAAGTTTAATTTTTAAAAGAAACTGCCAACATTTTCTCAGAGTGATTGTACCATTTTACATTCCCATTAGCAGTGTATGAGTTATCCAATTTCTCCCAGCTTTGTATATAGAAGTTGATGTCCTATTTTTTCTTTTATAAAAATAAAAAAAATTCTTATAGGTGTGTAGTGATATCTCATTGTGGCTTTAATTTGAATTTTCCTTAAGGCTAGTGATGTTGAACATCTTTTCAAGTACTTATTTGCCATCTGTATATCTTTTTTGGTGAACTGCCACTTCTTGTCTTTTCCTCATATTCTAATTAGATTGTTACTTAATTGTTGAGTTTTGAGAGTTCTCTAATATTTTAGATATTAGTCCTTTGTTGGGTATATCGTTTGCAAGTATTTTATTCTAATCTGGACTTGTCTTATTTTTCTCTCAACAAGGTCTTTTGCAGAACAAAAGTATATAATTTTGATGAAATCAAATTTATAAATTTTTCCTTTTTGGATTGTGTTTAGTTTGAAATCTTAGAACTCTGTCCAGCCCTAAATATTGCATTTTCCCCTAATTTTTTCTGAAAGTTTACATTTAAGTCTACGATCCATTTTGAATTAATTTTGTATCAGATATAGAGGTTGAGTTATCCAATCCATGAACATGGTATGCTTCTCCACTTATTAGATCTGCTTTGATTTCTTTTCTAACATTTTGTGGTTTTAAGCATATAAATTGTGTACATGTTTTTCTTAGATTTATACCTAAGTGCATGGTATTGTATTTAATTTTAATTGTCAAATGGTCATTGCTATTATATAGAAATAAAGTTTATTTTGCATAATTGCCTTATATCATGTGACCTTGCTAAATTCTCTTATTCTAGGAGGTTTTTTTTTTTGTAATTAGTATTATTGTTTCCTTGGGGTTTTCTTCTAGACAGTTATGTCATCTGCAAATAAGGACAGTTCGTTCGTTCTTTCTTTCTTTCTTTCTTTCTTTCTTTCTTTCTTTCTTTCTTTCTTTCTTTCTTTCTTTCTCTTCATGCCTATGTTGAGATTGCATAGAATTGGTATTGATTCTTCTTTAGACATTTGGTAGAATTACTCATTGAAACCACTTACTTGGGCTTTGAAACTTCTTTTTGGGGGGTTTAAATTATGCATCCAATATCCTTAAGAGTTATAGGAATATTCAAATTACCTATTTCATATTCAGTGAGTTGTGGTAATTTGTGTTTTGAGGATGGTCCAATTCATCTAAGTTGTCAAATTTATGTGTGTTTTAGTTTTTATAGTATTCTCTTACACTTTTGACACCTGCAAAGTCTGTAGTGACATCTCTCCCTTTTCCTTTCCCTTTCCTTCCCTTCCCTTTCCTTCCTGTCCCCTTTTTCTTTCTCTTTCTTTCTTTCTTTCTTTCTTTCTTTTTCTCCCTTTTCTTTCTTTTGTAATTTGTGCCTTTTCTCACTTTTCTTTGCCAGTCTTGTTAGAGGTTTGCCAGTCTTAATGATCTTTTCAACAAACCAGCTCTTTGTTTCATTGATTTTCTCTAATGTTTTTCTGTTTTTAATTTCATTGATTTCCATTCTTATCTTTATTATTTCTTTACTTCCATTTGCTTTGGATTTATTTTGCTCTTTTTTTTCATAATTTCTTGAGGGGGAGCTTACATAATTGATTTGAAACTTTTCCTATTTTTACTGTATGCATTTTCGGACTATAAATTTTCCTCACAGCACTGCTTTAGCTATGTCACACAGAGTATTTTGATACATACTATTTTAATTTTCATTCATTGCAATGTATTTTTAATTCCTTTGAGATTTCCTTTTTGACCCATAGATTATTTAGAAATATGTTGATTAGTTTTCAAGTATTTGAATATTTTCCCATTATCTATTATTGATTTCCAGTTTGATTCTATTGAGGTCAGAGAAAACACTTTGTGTGATTTAATTCTAAATTTTTGAGATTATCTTATGGTCCAGGATATGATTTAGCTTGGTATATGTTCTGTGCACACTTGAAAATGTGCATTCTGCTATTATTGTGTGGTATGTTCTATAAATGTCAATTAAATTCCATTAGTTGATGGTGTTGTTGAGTTATTTTATTCCTTGCTGATGTTCTTCCTAGTTTTTCTATCAATTGTTGAGAGAGAGTGTTGAAATTTCCAATATAATTCCCAACTTGTCTGTTCTCCATTTAATGGTCTTAGTTTTTGTTTCACATATTTTGCAACTCTATTTTTTGGTACATACACGTTAGAATTCTTATAGCTTCTTGATAGGTTGATACTTAAGATTTGTTTTTATTCATTTAAATTCAAGTTAGTTAAACAGTATAGTATTGTTTTTTTTAACATCAGATAATTTCCTTCTCTATCTCTAGTTATTTTCTTTGCTGTGAAGGTTCTACTTTATATGATATTAACATAATCACTTCTGCCTTCTTTTGATTAGTATTTACATGGTATATCTTTTGCAACACTTTTACTTTCCATCTTGTATATAATTTGAAGTGAGTTTCTTCTAGATATCATACAATTGGTTCTTTTTTTTTAAAGTCCACTCTGCCACTCTATTTTAATTGGTGTATTTAGCCTATTTAACTTTAATGTAATTATTGGTTATGTTAGGACTTAAGTTTGTCATTTTATTTTTTTCATTTTAGTTTTCTCTGTTTTTTTTCTCCCCATGTGTTTTTCCTACCTTTATATGCCATGTATAGTACATATTTGAACATTTTTTAGAATTTTATTTTTATTTACATACATCATACATACATAACTTATTGTAGTTGATGGTGTCATTATTTTGCAAGTTTGAATAAAGTGGAGAAATCTTACCTTCCTTTTTATCCTTTTCCCCTTCTTCATAGAATTGTCTTAAATATTTCCTCTCTATACATGTAGAACCATATCAGGTAGCATTATAATTTTTGTTAGAAACTCAAGAGGAGAAGGGAAGTCTATTGTTTTTACTCCTATATTTGCTTATTCTGTTCATCCTTCCTGATGTTCAGTGATTTCTTTTCTGTTTATATATCGTCTATTAGCCATTCTTTTGAGAAGCCTACTCACATTTGAATTGTTCTCCTAAATTGTTATGTTTCTCTGGCTACTTTCAAGATTTTTTCTTTGTTTTTAGTTTTCAGAAATTTAATTATGATATGTAGTGGCATGGATTTCTTTGTTTTTCCTGTTTGGAATTTGCTTAGCTTCTTGAATCTGTAGTTTATGTTTATTGGCAAGCTTGGAAAGATTTTAGACCTTATTTTCTCAAGAATTTTTCAGCCACACACTTTCCTCTCTTTTCAGGATTCAACTGCATGAATGTTAGATGTATACAGCAATTTTATTTATTTTACAGTAGTTTTATTTATTATAGTCAAAACCTAGAAACAACCCAGCTGTCCCACAGGTCTCTAAATCTGTTCTTTTTTTCAGTCTATTTTCTCTCTGGTGCTTTGATTGATTAATTTCTGTTGTCTTGCAGCTTGCTGATTCTTTCTTTTGTCTGCTCCATTGTGTTCTTGAGCTTATCCACTGAGGTTATTATTTCAATTGTTATATTTTTCAGTTCTAAAATTTCCATTTGGTTCTTCTTTACGTCATCTATTTTGTGTGTGTGTGTGTGTGTGTGTGTGTGTGTGTGTGTGCAGAGACTTTCTAATATTTTCATTTGTTTCAAATGTTTTCTAATGGGTTGTTGAAATTTAAAATCCTTTTCAGATAATTCTCACATCTCTGTCATTTTGATGTTGGCATCTTTCAAGCATTTAAAATTTTTATTTAGCTTGAGATCTTTGTGATATTTGATGTAAGGAATGACTTTCTGTTGAAATGTGGCCATTTTGAGAATTATGTAATGTGACTCTGGATTTTATTAAAATCTTTGGGTTTAACTGGATTCCTTTAACACTCTCCATTAGGAGGGTGGGGGTGCTGCCTTGTTACCCAGATTCCCCATCCATTGACAACTGAAGGGATTGACCTTATTATTACTGAGTATGGTGGGAGTCCCAGCTTTCTAGTGGCCTCCACTGATACCTTCTTGGTGAAAGAAATAGAAATGTTTTGTTACTTCCGAAACGTGTGTGTAAAAATGAGTATTTCCAAAAATTAATTATAGGGATGAGGTGGTTGATGTTATGTAAATAATTTTTCTTGAATATTTTAATTTATGTATATTTGAGCTCCTGAATAATTGTATTTATTTAATTTGTAATATTTAAATTGTTGTAAGTCTACTGTACTGAACAGTGGGAGCCAGAGGTATTATTCCTTTATTAAACCAAAAAGTAATACTTGTGCTCTGTGACAAATCCAGTGAATTCACAATAATTTAGAGTAAAATGGTCCTCCCCATCCCAACTCCATTCTCCAGATGTAACTACCTTTAACAGTCAGACCCAGTTTCACCCAGTTTTTAGTCTCTATTTACAGTTTTATTCATGTTTTTCCACCTCATTTACTCACTCCTGGTCTTTCTCTCCAACTTATTTCTGTACATCCTTTGTAAGCTTATTCTTCTCTATCTAGCTATTAAATGTTGGGATGCTTTCATACTTTGTTCTAGAAACCTTTTCTTCTACATCAGTATTGTTTTTCTTTGTCACTCATCTATCTCCTTGCCTCAGTTGCCACTTCGATGACTCATAAGCTTATTTTTCTAGTTCAGATCTCTGGTCTGAGTGTCAAACCAATTATGCCAACTCTTCATGTGACAGCTTCTTTGGTATCTAAATGGCACTTCAAGCCCATACAAAAACCAGACTAGTGATCTTCCCTTCCAACCTCTTACAGATTTCACATCTTAATGAGTGGTACAACTATATATTGAGTTATATTTGCCAGAAGCCTAGAGTCATTGTTGCTTCCCTTTTTCCTTCACTTCCCATCCCCAGTTAATCCACCATTCCTGTGGCTTTTCCTTCCTGAATCTGCCCACTCCTTCCCTTTTCTACCTCCAGGCTTTCATCATCTCCTGCCTGGGCTAATGAAGTCCTTTCCTAAATGGACTTTTTCTGCTTTAATCTCATTGCGTTTGAATTAATTTTTTACTCTGTAACAAGAGAGATACTTTCAAAATAAAAATTTGGTCATGTTACCAGCCTACTTAAAATGTTTCATTTTTTTTATTGCTCTTACAGTAAATACCCAAATCCTTAACATGACTTAGCATAGTGTGGATTGTGTACTTGACAATCAGTAAGTATTTGTGGAAAAATGAATAGATGAACTTACATAGTTTAGAGTGTTTGCTATTAAAATAGTATTGTTAATATATGTATCTCTATATATCATTTTTTACTCTTGTTATATTTCTATTTGATATATTTTTAGAAATGGGGCTGCTAGTATGGTTTGTTTCTCATCTATTAAATATCAGGGGTAAAGGAGAAATTGGTGTAGTGCCTTGTAGTCATCAAGAGAAAAAGAGAAGTCTGATCTAAGAAGATCAGTGATGATTTATTAAAGGAGCTGTCTTGTACCTTCTATTGGATTTGTGGGGGGGAAATTGTATCCCAAAGAATTGCCCAATGACTTAAGGACTTTTTGTTTTTGACATTTTATGCCAAATAACTTTAGGTAAAATGTTTTGTAAGAGAGAGAAAAGAACAAATGAGTCAGATTTTCATATTTGTAACAAATGTGACTTATTCCTATGTTTATTTTGCTTACATGTTTTTCTTATTAAAGACAATATATGGAAACTAGGTTGTTTAAGGAAAGGCATGATTTGAAATAGGGTGGTCACATAAGAAGGGTGAATAGAAGTAATGTATGAATTGTAATTTTCATAGAAATAAAGGGTCTGTTTACTAGTGTAGTAGATACTGGGCAGAATGTGATATAGACAAATAGTGTTTTCAGAGACATGCTCTTCCACCTCTGTCTCTTTTGGTTTACTCAATGGAAGGAAGGTGGCGGTGCTGGTGCTTGTGAAGTAGGTAGAAAACAGGATGAAGGTCCTGAACAGGGGCCTGAAAGATGGGGGACTAGGAGCATCAGTTTGCTACTGGTGCTGCATTTACTAGTTTTATGACCTTGGGCAAGGTAGCTAATCTCTATGATACTATGTGTCCCATCTGAAAATAGTACTAACCACTGATTTACATGCAAAGTAGGCTGGATGTGATCATTTGTTTTATTATTTATTAATGTATTTATTAAAAAAATTAATTTGTTTGAGATGATACTAAAATGCTTTATTGCTGATTTTAGTTATGAATTTGCATACCAAAAGATAAAAAGGCTGTAAAATGACTCACAATGGGCAGTTAGGGCAGTGAGAGGTAACCATAAAAGTCTGAGAGTTAATATGCTTCTGGAAATCTGCATTTATTCAAAGGGAGCACAGAACTCTGTGAAATTTATATGTAACTCTACAAATTTTTTTTCTGTTTCTCCCCTCACTGTAGCCTATTTTTGTTGATACTGAAATGTGTAGATTAAGCAGCTTTATATTTATTTTCTTCTTCCTATTAATTTTGCATCAGCTACTTTGTGGCTGTTTAAGCAAAACATTGATTTAATTTCTCTGTTTGTCATTTCTTCTTGTTCCAGGCAATGGACCTCACCACGACCGTTGCTGTACTTATAATGAAAACAACTTGGTGGATGGTGTTTATTGTCTCCCAATAGGACACTGGATTGAGGCCACTGGGCACACCAATGAGATGAAGCACACAACTGACTTCTATTTTAATATTGCAGGCCACCAAGCCATGCATTATTCAAGGTAAAAATAGTGCCATGTTTATAAGCATAGAAGTAGGACGAGAGGTAGTATTAGGACAATGGAAGTGTTTACTGTGTTCAAAGCAGCAGTGTCTCCCTTTGGGGAGGCATGTGGGCCTGCAATACTTTAAGGAGATAAATTATAGTGAATCATTGTGTGAGCTTTTCTGGTTCTAGATGTGAAGGATCCTTTTTATAGAATTCTTTTATTAATTACATAAACTGGCATCAACGTATTTTGACCAGACTGTTATTTGGCCAATCTTTGTGCTTACATAGTGGATCCTAGACCAGCATGTATATCTTTTATGCTACTGACCAACAGTGAAACAAAAACTGGTGTCTCTTTATAAAGTTTTATTCAGATGAACATGTGTAAATACAGACATAAAACTAGATCAGATGTGATCATTTGCTATACTATTTAATAATATATTTATTTTTTGTGTATGTAATTGTTAGGCCAGCAATATTTGCCATAATAAAAATTGAAACACTAATGAGGCTGCTAACTAAAAAGTAAGGTTCAGTACACTTTTCTTCGTTTCCACTCATCAGAAGTAATTATTTCCAATGATTTTATGGTTAGTTTTTCTGGAGGTTAAATCCAAGTCTTAAATAATATTCCTATCGTGTTATCAATTCATATGATGTATCAATTTAAAAATAGCTATTATTTCCTATCTGTGGCATGAGAGAGATTTAGCTCACTTCTATTTGTTCTCTTTCCCCACTGCCAATCCCTACCAGCTCATTAAAAAATTCCTTTGTTATTTGACTTCATAAAAATTCTGTTTCTCGACCCATACATTTTTGACAGTGCCTCTTGACTTCCTACTGGGTAAGTCAGGGATTTATTGTCCCCATATTTTCCTCCACATCTTCTTCCGCCTGGTAACTCCTACTGTGCATTACTTTCACCTTCTCGAGGTTTATAGAATTTACACTTCATTTACTAAATATAAGTAAGTCTTTTATAGTTTGATGATTTAAAAATGGAAACCAATATTCAACATTTAAAATATCATGTAAATACTATTAACTGTGGATCATGCAGTGTTTGTATCATAGACAAAGAGAGACATTCTCATCTTCTTAAAAACTATTGCTTTGGGGCTCCTGGGTGGCTCAGTTGGTTAAGCGTCCAACTTCAGCTTGGGTCATGATCTCACAGTTAATGAGTTTGAGCCCCACATTGGGCTCTGTGCTGACAGCTCAGAGCCTGGACCCTGCTTCAGATTCTGTGTCTTCCTCTCTCTGTGCCCCTCCCCTGTTCACTCTCTTCTCTCTTTCTCTCTCTCAAAAATTAATAAAAAAACATAAAAAAACTGTATTGCTTTGAATGAGAGATATAATTAATACAAACAGGGTTGTGAGTGGTAATATGAGTATAACATTTCTTCATGATATTAGGGAATTCATGTTCTTCTTGGACACACCATTCTTGTAAATCCATGCTAGATGTTGGCCTTGCTGATGGATTGGAGGCAGAGCATGAGGAAGAGAGGAGTTAAGCATGACTTATGGCGTTATGGTCTGAAGAACTGGATTAATGGTATTGCTGTGTATTGAGATGAGGAAGACGAGATGAGAAGACTAGAGTATGGATTGAGATAACAATTCTGTTATTGGCATATTACATTTGAAATGTAGGTTAGATTGCAGAAAGGAAATCAATTTGATATCTGGATGTTTATGGAGAGGTTGGGAGTGGACAGATAAAATTGGGGTTATCATTATCTGGGTGACTTCTAAGTAATGAGTTTAGATGGAATCATTTAGTGAATGAGTGAAATATAGCAGAGAAAAAGAAAATAAGGGAAAATAATAAGCCTGTGGATCCATACAATTTGGAGATCAAAGAGAAGAGGATCCAGAGAAGAGAACTGAAAAGAAGCATCTGTTGAGGTGTTCTGACCTTTAATGAGGATGTGTTTATGAGTTATTTTTCATTTTTCCTGGACCACAATTGCTGAAGAGTCGTGTCTTAGGCTCTAGGGATTTTCTTCTACTATTTGATTATTCCTCTTCCTTCATTGTTTTTGTTGTATCATTAAAAACCTTCCCTAGATAGATTTTGGACCTCTTGGACTTATATCTTTTGTTGTTTTTGTTGAATATCACATTTTCTGTTTAAATTTAACATCTCAGAACTAGATAGGAAATTTTTTTTCAATTATTGTCAAGTTAGCTAACATACAGTGTATACATTGTACTCTTGGTTTCAGGAGCAGATTCCCGTGATTCATTACTTACATGCAACCCTCAATGCCCATCATCCATTTTCCCCTTCTCCCTCCCCATCAACCCTCAGTTTGTTCTCTGTATTTAAGAGTCTCTTATGGTTTGCTTCCCTTTCTCTCTGTTTGTAACTATTTTTTCCTTCCCTTCCCCCATGATCTTCTGTTAAGTTTCTCAAGTTCCACATATGAGTAAAAATATATCACATCTGTCTTTCTCTGATTGACTTATTTCACTTAGCATAATACCCTCCAGTTACATCCATGTTGCTGCAAATGGCACGGTTTCATTCTTTCTCATTGCCAAGTAGTATTCCATTGTATATTTAAACCACATCTTCTTTATCCATTCATCATTTGATGGACATTTAGGCTCTTTCCATAATTTGGCTATTGTTGAAAGTGCTGCTATAAACATTGGGATACATGTAGCTCTATGAATCAGCACTCCTGTATCCTTTGGATAAATTCCTAGTAGTGCTATTGCTGGGTCATAGGGTAGTTCTATTTTTAATTTTTTGAAGAACCACCACACTGTTTTCCAGAGTGGCTGCACCAGTTTGCATTCCTACCAGCAGTGCAAGAGGGTTCCTGTTTCTCTACATCCTCGCCAACATCTGTTGTTTCCTGAGTTGTTAATTTTAGCCACTCTGACCAGTGTGAGGTAGTGTCTCAGGGTGGTTTTTATTTGTATTTCCCTGATGAGGAGTGATGTTGAGCATCTTTTCATATGTCTGTTGGCCGTCTGGATGTCATCTTTGGAAAAGTGTCTGTTCATGTCTTCTACCCATTTCTTCAGTGGATTATATGTTTTTCGGGTGTTGAGTTTGTAAGTTCTTTATAGGTTTTGGATGCTAACTCTGTATCCGATATGTCATTTGCAAATATCTTCTCCCTTTCTGTCAGTTGCCTTTTAGTTCTGTTGATTGTTTCCTTTGCAGTGCAGAAGCTTTTTATCTTGATGAGGTCCCAATAGTTCATTTTTGCTTTTATTTCCCTTGCCTTTGGGGACACCTTGAGTAAGAGGTTGCTGTGGCTGAGGTCAAACAGTTGTTGTCTGTTTTCTCCTCTAGGGTTTTGATGGTTTCCTGTCTCACGTTTAGGTCTCTCATCCGTTTTGAGTTTATTTTTGTGTATGGTGTAAGAAAGTGGTCCAGTTTCATTCATCTGCGTGTTGCTGTCCAGTTCTCCCAGCACCATTTACTAAAGAGACTTTTTCCCTTGGATGCTCTTTCCTGCTTTGCCAAAGAGTAGTTAGTTAGCCATGCAATTTGTGGGTCCAATTCTGGGTTCTCTATTCTATTCCATTGGTCTATGTGTCTGTTTTTGTGCCGATACCACACTGTCTTGATGATTACAGCTTTGTAGTAGAGCCTAAAGTCCGGGATTGTGATGTCTCCTGATTTGTTTTTCTTTTTCAACATTACTTTGGTTATTTGGAGTCTTTGGTGGTTCCATATAAATTTTAGGATTGTTTGTTCTAGCTTTGAGAAGAATGCTCATGCAATTTTGATTGGGATTGCATTGAATGTATAGATTGCTTTGGGTAGTATTGACATTTTAACAATATTTGTTTTTCCAATCCATGAGCATGGAATGTTTTTCCATTTCTTTGTGTCTTCTTCAAGTTTTTTCATAAGTTTTCAGCATTCAGATCTTTTACATCTTTGGTTAGGTTTATTTCTAGGTATTTTATGGTCTCGGTGCAATTGTAAATGGAGTCCATTTATTGATTTCTCTTTCTTTTGCTTCATTATTGGTGTTAAGAAATGCAACTGATTTCTGTACATTGATTTTGTATCCTGCAACTCTGCTGAATCCATGTATCAGTTCTAGCAGCTCATGGGAGTCTTTTCGGTTTTCCATGTAGAGTATCATGTCATCTGCAAAAAGTGAAAGTTTGATTTCTTCTTTGCCAATTCGGATTTCTTTTATTTCATTTTGTTGTCTGATTGCTTTGCTGAAGCTAGGACTTCCAATACTATGTTAAACAACAGTGGTGAGAGTAGACACCCCTGTTGTGTTCCTGATCTTAGGAGGAAAGCTCTTAGTTGAGCATGATATTAACTGTGGGGTTTTCATATATGGTTTTTATATAGAAGGTTTTTAGATAGAAGGAAGGTATATTCCTTCTATCCTGACTTTCTTGAGGGTTTTTATTAAGAAAGGATGCTGTAGGGGCGCCTGGGTGGCGCAGTTGGTTAAGCGTCCGACTTCAGCCAGGTCACGATCTCGCGGTCCGGGAGTTCGAGCCCCGCGTCGGGCTCTGGGCTGATGGCTCAGAGCCTGGAGCCTGTTTACGATTCTGTGTCTCTCTCTCTCTGCCCCTCCCCCGTTCATGCTCTGTCTCTCTCTGTCCCAAAAATAAATAAAAACGTGGAAAAAAAAATTAAAAAAAAAAAATAAAGGGAGAAAAAAAAAAAAAGAAAGGATGCTGTATTTTGTCGAATGCTTTTTCTGCATCTATTGAGAGGATTATATGTTTCTATTAATGTGATGTATCACATTGATTGATTTGCAAATATTGAACCAGCCCTGCATTCCAGGAATGAATCCCACTTGATCATGGTGAGTAATTCTTTTAATATACTGTTGAATTCAGTTTGCTAGTATCTTGTTGAGAATTTTACATCTGTGTTCATCAGGGATATTGGCCTCTAATTCTCTTTTTATGTGGGGTCTCTGTCTGGTTTGGGAATCAAGGTAATGGTGGCTTCACAGAATGAGTCTGGAAGCTTTCCTTCCATTTCTATTTTTTGGAACAGCTTGAGAAGGATAGGTATCAACTCTTTTTTAAATGTCTGGTAGAATTCCGCTGGGAAGCCATCTGGCCCAGGACTCTTATTTATTCAGAGATTTTTGATAACCGATTCAATTTCTTTGCTGGTGATGGGTCTGTTCAAATTTTCTATTTCTTCCTGTTTGAGTTTTTGTTGTATGTGAGTATCTTGGAATTTGTCCATTTCTTGCAGGTTGTCCAGTTTGTTGGTGTATAATTTTTCATAGTATTCTCTAATTACTGTTTGTATATCTATGGTTTTGGTTGTGATGCCTCCTCTTTCATTTGTGATTTTATCTATTTGGGTTCTCTTTCTTTTCTTTTCGAGACGTCTGGCTAGGAGTTTATCAATTTTGTTTATTTTTTCAAAAAAACAGCTCTTAGTTTCATTGATCTGTTCTACTGTTTTATTGGATTCTATATTGTTTATTCTGCTCTAATCTTTATTATTTCTCTTCTTCACTGGCTTTGTGGTTTCTTTGCTGTTCTGCTTCTAGGTCCTTTAGGTGTGCGGTTAGGTTTTGTATTTGGGACTTTTCTTGTTTCTTGAGCTAGGCCTGGATTGCAATGTATTTTCCCCTTAGGACTGCCTTTGCTGCGTCTTGGATTTATATCTTATTCTGGACTTTTTAAAAATATTTTCACCTCTTGGTTTTATTGATTTAAATTTTGGAGACTTTATTTTATTTCTTCCAACTCAACTAACTTTTTTCCTTAATTTTGATAGTTGTATTCTTAATTTTCATGGACTCTTATTTTGTTATTCCCTTATTGCATATTCGTTTATTCTAGTTTGTGAATGGATATCTTCTTGAGTTTTTCTTATAATACTATTAAGAATGATTTGAAGTCCTCCTATCTTACTGGAATTATCTTGTTTCCTTCAGAATCAGTTGTTCTCTTCTCGTTTGACCTTTCTCTTTTTTGTCATTAGTTTTAAAACATTGTTTTTTGTTTGTTTGTTTGGTTGTTTGTTGTGTTTTTTCCTGAGAGAGAGACAGAGCCCAAACCTCAGAGAGACAGAGAGATAAGGAGACACAGAATCTGAAACACACTCCAGGCTCTGAGATGTCAGCACAGAGCCTGACATGGGGCTTGAAGTCACAGACCACAAGATCATGACCTGAACTGAAGTCAGACCCTTAACTGCCTAAGTCACCCAGGTGCCCCTTTTGTTGTTGGTTTTAAATATAACTGGAAATTTTTAGTTGTTCACATTTATTAATGGAAAGAGTAGGTTGATTATTCAATTTGATGGGTATGAGTTTCCTCTGCCATTACTAGCTTCTAATCCTATAACAGTATTGGCACAAACTGTGTGCATGTGGGTAGATCATGTCTCCCTGAGTAGAACAGAAGCAGACAATCAGCTTGGGCACTATGGCTACCCTACTCTGCATGAAAAGATGAGGAGGACCTGTGTGGGACACACCTCTCACTCTGAGAGTCTTTGCTCCCCATATAGATGTTTCAATTTTTTTTTTGAGAGAGAGAGAGAGAGAGAGGGGAAGAGGGAGAGTGGGAGAGAGGAAGAGAGAAAGGGAGAGAGAGAATCCCAAGGAGTCTCACTGCTGTCAGCACAGAGCCTGATGCAGGGGTGATCTCATGAAATGTGAGATCATGACCTGAGCAGAAATCAAGAGTCAGATGCTTAACCAGCTGAGCCACCCAGGAGTCCCGGATGTTTCAGCATTTAAAAAAGGTATTTCTTCACATATAGTATCATAGCTGTATGGGGGATACGTATGAATCATATTCTCACAGTTCATTCACAGTTCATGCAAAAAAGGTAAATTAAAAAATTTTCTTTAGGGGCGCCTGGTTGGCTCATTCAGTTGTTTGACTTTGGCTCAGGTCATGTTCTCAGGTTCGTGGATTTGAGCTCCACATTGGGCTCTCACTCTCAGCACAAGCTTGCTTCATATCCTCTGTCTCTCTCTCTCTCTCTCTGTCTCTCTGCCCCACTGCACTTCTCTTTCTCAAAAATAAGTAAACATCTAAAAATTTTTATTTATTAAATTTTTTAATGTTTATTTATTTTAGAGAGTGAGAGAGACAGAAGGCGAGCGAGGGGCAGAGAGAGAGGGAGACACAGAATCCGAAACAAGCTCCAGGCTCTGAGCTGTTAGCACAGAGCCCAATGTGGAGCATGAACCCACGAACTGTGAGATCATGACCTGAGCTGAAATCTGACAGTTAACTGACCGAGCCACCCAGTTGCCCCCCAAAATATTTCTTTAAAGCAACTTAGTTTTACATCTAAGTCTCTATTCTACTGAATTCTCAGATGATTGCACTTGTTATTATCCTTCTTAGGTGTGTGTGTATATATATATGTATGTATATATATTACATAGAATTTATATGTATATAATATATATACATATTTGTGTATATATGTATATATGTTCAGATATATACATATATATTTGTATGTGTATATATGTGTGTGTATATATATATATATATATACATATATATAATACCCATCTGTTGAGAGTTGTTTATCATAAATTGATATTGAATTTAATCATGCTTTTCCTGCATTTTACATGTATACATTTACATCTGAGAAGGATAATAATAGGTTGAAAAAACATATTATATATATGAAAATATAAAACATATAAGTAACACATACAATATAGAACATATATTTATACATGAGGTATATATGTAATATATAATACACACAGAAACACATAGCTAGATACATATATAAATGGGATAAAATTTCAGAATTATCATAGTTTAGAACTAAATAATGGTATTCTTTTTTCCTCTATTTATTTATCTCTGTAACATAGATAACTGGAAACTTGGGAATAAATAATAATTGTTTATAATGGACCTGGAGCCATATCTTTACTTTTCAAGCATCCTCTTAACTGCCAAGATTTCTCACATTTCAGTTCCAGTCATCTACTTGAAAATCAGTTGAGTGGTATGATTTAAAAGAAAAATTTAAATTGAGGCATATTTGACATATGACATTACATGACTTTCATGTGTACAACATAATGATTTAATATTTATATACACTGGGAAATGATCACCACAATAAATCTTGCTTCCCTTGTCACTATATAAAGTTACATAGCATACATACAATATTATTGACTGTAGTCACCATGCTGTACATGATGTCCCTATGGCTTATTTATTTTATGACTGTAAGTTTGCACTTTTAACAATTTTCTCCCATTTCACCCCACCTCCCAGCCCTCTCCTATCTGGCAACTATCAATCTATTCTCTTCATCTATGTGTTATGTTATATTTTATTTGTTTGTTTTGTTTTTTAGATTCCACATCTAAGTAAAATCATATGGTGTTTGTCCTTTCCTCTGTCTTACTTATTTCACTCAGCATACTGTTATGTTCCATCCTTGTTGCAAATGAATATTTGATTATTTTCGTATGGCTGAGTGGTATTCCATTGTGTGTGTATTTGTGTGTGTGTGATATCACATCTTTATCCATTCATCCATCAACAGACACTGGCTGTTTCCATATCTTGGCTGTTGTGAATAATACTGCAATGAACATAGGGATACATATGTGTTTTTGAATTCATGTTTTCATTTTTCTGCAGATAAATAACCAGAAGTGGAATTTCTGGACCACATGGTGGTTCTATTTTTAGTTTTTTTTTTAATTTTTTTTTAATTTTTTTTCAACGTTTATTTATTTTTGGGACAGAGAGAGACAGAGCATGAATGGGGGGGGGGCAGAGAGAGAGGGAGACACAGAATCGGAAACAGGCTCCAGGCTCTGAGCCATCAGCCCAGAGCCTGACGCGGGGCTCAAACTCACGGACCGCGAGATCGTGACCTGGCTGAAGTCGGACGCTTAACCGACTGCGCCACTCAGGCGCCCCTTAAATTTTATATTTAAAATTTAATTTACTCAGCATGGAGCCTGCTGTGGGGCTCAGTCTTACCACCCTAGGATCATGACCTAAGCTGAAATGGAGAGTCAGATGCTCAACCAACTGAGCCACCCAGGTACCCCTATTTTTAGTTTTTTGAGTAATTTCCACTGTTTTCAAGAGTGGTGACGTAAATTTGGATTCCCACCAACAGTGAATGAGGATTCCCTTTTCTCCACATTCTCACCAACACTTGTTACTTCTTGTCATTTTGATAGCAACCATTCTGACACATGTTAGCATGATATCTCATTGTGGTTTTGATTTGCATTTCCCCAATGATTAGTGATGCTGAGCATCTTTTCATGTACCTTTGGTCATCTACGTGTCTTATTTGGAAAAATGTCTATTCAGATCTTCTGTCCATTTTTGAATTTTATTGTATGAGTTCTTTATATATTTTGGATATTAACTCCTTGTCAAAAATATGATTTGCAAACATCTTCTCCCATTCAGTAAGTTGCCTTTTTATTTTGTTGATAATTTCCTTTGTTGTGCAGAGGTTTTTAGTTTGATGTAATCACATTTGTTTACTTTTGCTTTTGTTGACATTATCTTTGGAGTCAGATCCAAAAAAATATTGCCAAGAGCAGGGTCAAGGAGCTTACTACCTATATTTCCCTGTAGGAGTTTTATGGTACCAGGTCTTACATTCAAGTCTTAAATCCATTTCGAGTTAATTTTTGTGTATGGTGTAAGATAGTGTTCCAGTTTCATTATTTTGCATGAGACTGTCCAGTTCTCCCAATATCATTTATTGAAAAGACTCTCCTATCCCCATTGTGTATGCTTGACTTCTTTATCATAAATTAATTGGCTATATATGCAAAAGTTTATTTCTGAACTCTGTGTTTTCTTCTATTGATCTATGTGTCTGTCTTTATGCCAATACCCTACTGTTTTGATTACTAGAGCTTTGTGATGTAGTTTGAAATCAAGGAGTGTGATTTTGCTTTGTTCTTTCTCAAGATTGCTTTGGCTATTTGGGATGTTTTGTGGTTCCATAAAAATTTTAGGATTGTTATATTGCTATTGGGATTTTTAAGAGATCACATTGGATCCATGGGATTGCTTTGGATAATATGGAGATTTTCATAATATTAAGTTTTTAATCCATGAGTACAGAATATTTTTCCATTTATTTGTGTCTTCTTCAATTTCTTTTATCAGTGTCATGTAGTTTTTAGTGTACAGGTCTTTCACCTCCTTAGTTAAACTTATTCCTGGGTATTTTATTCTTTTTGACACAACTGTAAATGGGATTGTTTTCTTAACTTTTCTTTCTGATAGTTTGTTGTTAGTGTATAAAAACAATGGATATCTGTGTGCTGATTTTGCATCCTGCAGCTTTACTGAATTTGTTTATCAGTTCTAACTTTTTTTTAGTAGAGTCTTTAGAGTTTTTTCCATATAAAGTCATGTTGTTTGCAAATAGTGACAGTTTTACTTTGTCCTTTCTAATTTGGATACTTTTTATTTCTTTTTCTTGCCTAATTTCCTGGTTAGGATTTTCTTTTTTTTTTTTTTTTTTTTAATTTTTTTTTTTTTCAACGTTTATTTATTTTTGGGACAGAGAGAGAGCATGAACGGGGGAGGGGCAGAGAGAGAGGGAGACACAGAATTGGAAACAGGCTCCAGGCTCTGAGCCATCGCCCAGAGCCCGACGCGGGGCTCGAACTCACGGACCGCGAGATCGTGACCTGGCTGAAGTCGGACGCTTAACCGACTGCGCCACCCAGGCGCCCCTGGTTAGGATTTTCAATACGATGTTTAATAAAGGTGGCAAGAGTTGGAAACCCTTGTCTTGTTCTTGATCTTAGAGGAAAAGCTTTCAGCTTTTCACTGTTGAGTATGATGTTAGCTATAAGCTTGTAATATATGGCCTTTATAATGTTGAGGTACATTCCCTTTATTATCTACTTTGGTGAGAGTTATTATCATAAACAGATGTTGAACTTAGTCAAATTCTTTTCATATGTCTATTGAGATGATCATATGGTATTTATTTTTTTGTTAATAACAGGTTTTTGTTAAATTTTGTTAATATCAGATTGATTGATTTGCAGATATTGAACCATCCTTTCATGCCTAGAACAAATATCAATTGATCATGGTGTATGACTTTTTTAATGTATTGTTGGGTTCGGTGTGTTAATATTTTGTTGAGGATTTTTTTTATTTTTTTTTTAATGTTTATTTATTTCTGAGACAGAGAGACAGAGCATGAACGGGGGAGGGTCAGAGAGGGAGACACAGAATCTGAAGCAGGCTCCAGGCTCTGAGCTGTCAGCACAGAGCCCGATGCGGGGCTTGAACTCACAGACTGTGAGATCATGACCTGAGCCAGAGTCGGAAGCTCAACCAACTGAGCTACCCAGGCGCCCCTTGTTGAGGATTTTTGCATGTGTGTTCATCAGAAATATTGGCCCATAATTCTCCCTTTTTGTTGTTCTTATTTGATTTGGTATTAGAATCATACTGGCCTTGTAAATTGCTTTTGGTGGCATTCATTCATATTCAAAATTTTAGAGGAGTTTGAAAATGATAGATATCAAGTTTTATTTGAATGTTTGGTAGAATTCACCAGTGAAGTCTCTCGTCCTGGATTTTATTTGTTAGGAGGTTTTTGATTACTGATTCACTCTCCTTGCCAATAATCAGTCTATTCAGATTTTCTGTTTCTTCATGATTAAGTCTTAAAAGATTCTATGTTTCTAGGAAATTACCCATTTTTCCTAGGTTGTGCTTGGCATATAATTTATCATAATAGTCTTTTATGATTTTTTATATTTCTTTGGTATCAGTTGTAACTTCTCCTTTTCCATTTCTGATGTTATATATTTGTTAATATTCTCTCTTTTAAAGTGAGTCTAGCTAAAGGTTTACCATTTTTTTATGTTTTCAAAGAATCAGCTCTTAGTGTCTTTATTTTTTCTATTGTCATTTCAGTTTTTATTTCACTTTATCTTTGTTCTGAGCTTTATTATTTCCTTCCTTCTATTAACTTGGGGCTTCATTTTTTCCTCCTTTTCTAGTCATTTAGGTGTAATGTTTGCTTACTTGAGATTTTTCTTGTTTGTTTTTTAAAAATTTAGTTAATTTATTTAAGTACTTCTTTTACACCACATGTGGGGTTTGAACTCACGACCCTGAGGTCAGGAGATGCATGCTTCTTCAACTCAGTCAGCCAGACACCCCTAGATTATTATTCTCATTTCTTGAGGTTGGCCTATCTCAGTATGAATTTTCCTCTTAGTATTACTTTTTCTACATCTAATAGATTTTGGTATGTTGTATTATAAGTTTTCATTTGTCTCAAGGTATTCTTTTATTTCTCTTTTGATTTCTTTGTTGACTCATTTGTTCAGTAGTAGTTTGGTTCTTCATATATTTTTTTTTTTTTAATTTTATTTTTCAACGTTTATTCATTTTTGGGACAGAGAGAGACAGAGCATGAACGGGGGAGGGGCAGAGAGAGAGGGAGACACAGAATCGGAAACAGGCTCCAGGCTCTGAGCCATCAGCCCAGAGCCTGATGCGGGGCTCGAACTCACGGACCGCGAGATCGTGACCTGGCTGAAGTCAGATGCCTAACCGACTGCGCCACCCAGGCGCCCCAGGTTCTTCATATATTTGTGACTTATTTCATTTTTCTTTTTATGATTTCTACTTTCATATCACTGTGGTCTGAAAAAATGTTTTGTATGATTTCAGTCTTCTTAAATTTATTGAGACTTGTTTTGTGGCTGAATTATGATCTATCCTGGAGAATGTTTCATGTGCACTTGAGAAGAATATGTATTTTGCTGCTTTTGAAGAGAATATTCTGTATATAGTAGGATATTAAATCCCCTCATTATTATTGTATTGCTTTCAATTTCTCCATAGGTCTGTTAATATTTGCTTTACATATTTAGGTGCTTCTGTGTTGAGTGCATACATATTTATGAGTGTTATATATGCTTGCCAGATTTGTTCCTTTATCGTTATGTAATGCCCATTTTTGTTTATTTCTTTTATTTTTATTTAATAAAATTTATTTGATTTATTTAATAAATAAGCTATTTATTTGTTTTAAAGTTCATTTTATCTGCTATCAGGAGAGCTATCACAGGTTTCATGTGGTTTCCATTTGCGTGAAATCTCTTTTTCCACCTTTCAGTTTCAGTGTTTGTGTGTCCTTATGTCTGAGGTGGGTCACTTGTGGGCAGCAAATATATGGGTCTTGTTTTTCTTTTTTCCTTCAGCCACGCTATATCTTTTAATTAGAGAATTTCCTTTAAAGTAATTATAGATAAGTATGTATTTGTTGTCTTTTCTTAATTGTTTTCTGGCTGTTTGATAGTTTTTTTTCTTCCTATCCTTTTCTTTTCTTGCTCTCCTCCCTTGTGGTGTGATGACTTTCTGTAGTGTTATGTTTAGATACCTGTCTTATTGTCTTTCCTGTATTTGCTATTGGTTTTTGCTTTGTGGTTACCATGAAGCTTGTATATATCAATCTATCTACATATGTATCTATATCCAAATCTATATTTCTCTATTTCTATATCTGTATCTGTACCAGTCTGTTTTAAGTTGATAGCAAGTTAAGTTTGAATGCGTTCTAAAACTCTACATTTTTACTACCCCCACCATGTTTTATGTTTTTGATGTCACATTTGACATCTTTTTATTTTGTGTAACCCTTAACTAATTTTTTATCACTATTATTATCTTTGTCTTTTTAACTTTATGCTACCTTTTTAAGTGATTAGTCCACTTCTTTTTCTACTATACTTATTTTTAACTGTGAAATTTTTACTTTCATATGTTTTCTTATTATTGATCAGTGGCCTTTATTTTTAGCTTAAAGAAGTCCCTTTAACATTTACTGTAAGGCTGGTTTAGTTTTTGCTTGTCTGAAAAACTTCTCTTTCCTTTAATTCTGAATGATAATCTTGCCTAGGGTATTCTTAGTTGGAAGTATTTTTCTTTTAGCATTTTAAATATGTTACTCCACTTTCTTCTGGCCTTCAGTTTCTGCTGAAAAATCTGCTGATAGTCGTGTGTGTGTGTGTGTGTGTGTGTGTGTGTGTGTGTGTGTGTTGTCAGGAGGGTACCCTTGTATGTCACAAGTTATTTTTCCCTCATTGCTTTTAAGATTCTATTTTTATCTTTAAATGTTGACATTTTAATCATAATGTATCTTGGTATGGATCTCTTTGGGTTCTTCTTAATTGGAAATTTCTGGACTTCCTGGATCTGGATGTTTGTTTCCTTCCCCAGGTTAAGGCAGCTTTCAGCCACAATTTTTTCAGATAAATTTTTGACCCTTTCTCCCTTCTCCTTCTGGGAGCACTCTAAGAAGAATGTTGTTCCTCTTGATGTGTCCTATAGGTACCTTCAGCTGTCTTTACTTTTTTAAAATTCTTTTTTTCTTTTTGCTGCTCTGTTTGTGTGAGTTCCACTGCCCTGTTTTCCATGTTGGTGATCCTTTCTTTTGTTTCATCTAGTTTGCTGTTGAACCATGCTCATGTATTTTTCACTTTACTTACTATATTCTGCAGCTCTGTGACTTTTGTTTGGTACTTTCTTTTTTTTTTTTTTTTTTTTTAATTTTTTTTTTCAACGTTTATTTATTTTTGGGACAGAGAGAGACAGAGCAGAGAGAGGGGCAGAGAGAGAGGGAGACACAGAATCAGAAACAGGCTCCAGGCTCCGAGCCATCAGCCCAGAGCCTGACGCGGGGTTCGAACTCACGGACCGCGAGATCGTGACCTGGCTGAAGTCGGACGCTTAACCGACTGCGCCACCCAGGCGCCCCATGTTTGGTACTTTCTTATGTTCTATGTCTGTGTTTATCCATTCTTCTTCCAAGACTGATGAGCATTTTTGTGACCTCTTTATCAGTTAGTTTACTTATCTTTGTTTCATGAAGATGTTTTTTTTTTTCTGGGGTTTTTATCTTGTCCTTTTGTTTGGAACATATTCCTGTGTTTCTTCATTTTGCTTAGCTGTTTCATTTTTATGTAGTAGGTAAAACGAATATCTTCTTCAGTCTTGAAGGATTGGTCACAGGAAGACTGGTGATGTGCTTCAGTCTGCTGTCTGTGCAGTGACCTATAGGTGGCAATCTGCCAAGTACTATCTCCCTGATGTTTCAGTTCTCTGGGGCGCAGAGACACAAGCCCCCTTGCCACCAGTGCCAGGCATTCCGGGGGAGTCCTCTGTGTGGACTGCATGCACCTGCTGGCTTTGGCAGGGCTGTGGGAGAGCACTGGGTTGGGGTTGCCCACCTGCCAGGTTTAGCAGGGCAGAGTTGTAGGGGAGCATTGGGCCAAGGCAAACCCACCAGGGTCACAGGGACAGGGTCACAGGAGAGTGTAGGGGTCTGCCAAGTGGTGCCAGCGAGGTAGAGAGAGAGTGTAAAAATTGTGCCTTCTAGCACCTCTGTCCCCGGAGACAGCTCTATCAGACCCTCACCCCTCTGGCAGATGCTTTTAAGATTAGCCAATGAATCTCCTTCGCATATGTCTAGATGTGTTTCAACCTGATGCTTTTGCACTAGGGGCTCAGAGTGAGTGAGTCTGTGCATGACCCCTTTAAGAGTCTCTTTTTTTTTTTTTTAATTTTTTTTTTCAACGTTTATTTATTTTTGGGACAGAGAGAGACAGAGCATGAACGGGGGAGGGGCAGAGAGAGAGGGAGACACAGAATCGGAAACAGGCTCCAGGCTCTGAGCCATCAGCCCAGAGCCCGACGCGGGGCTCGAACTCACGGACCGCGAGATCGTGACCTGGCTGAAGTCGGACGCTTAACCGACTGCGCCACCCAGGCGCCCCTAAGAGTCTCTTTTTACAACAGCCTTTGGGTCTCCTGGATGTAACTCTCAGTTTCAAAGTCAGATGTTTGGGGGTGAAGATGTTAGTGAAGATCCCAAGGGTTGGGGTGGCTGAGGTGGGTCTTGAACCCCTCAGTTCTCAGGTATGTGCTTGGTATTTGTGAGACCCCATCTGCTTGTGGGTTGCTGTGCAGGGTGTGGTTCCCATGAGACCGTGTCTCTGCCCCTCCTACCCATTTCAGTTTGGCTTTTTTATCCTTTGTGGTAGAAGAGCTTCTCAGCTAGTGTTCAGGTCCTTTTCAGAGAGAGTTGTTGTATATGTAGCTGTAGATTTGATGTGTCTGCAGGAAGAAGTGACCTCAGTGTCTTCCTACACTGCCATCCTGAAACTGCCTCCTGGGAATCTTGTTTTCCAACCTCTCCATATGATTCTTTTGGGCATACAAGTTTGAGAATATGTGTGCTTACTCCAATAAAGACAGTAACTTAGAATTTGGAAGAGGAAGGTCTTATGTGCTTTCAGCCATTTTAGTCTAACCCCCCCTTATGAATTAATTCCAGCAACAATTCACCCTCATGTGAACTGGACCAGATAAAAATGCGAGTTAAGTTTCTAAGAAAAGAATTGTAAAGACATTCATATATTTCGTTATTAACTTGAAAACATCTAATTATCTGCTTGCTATATTCATCTGACTATGTATAATGCTAAAATAAGTTGTGAATTTACTGTAGCTGTTGAAATAGATGCATACATATATATGTTTGCACATATGTAAAAATAGAGATCTTCAAACTCACCCAATAATTTGTAATGTCAAACTATCATCTTTAACTTTGAATATGGGAGTGGAATTATGCCTGCACTTTTTTTTTTTTTATGGTTGGGATAAATCTTATCAGAATTGAGCTGTCAGTATCTTTCATGATGACAAGTCTTTCAAGACTACAAATGTCCAACAATTAAATTTTATATAATGTGGCAAATTCAGTCACTCAGTGACAATCGTGTGGATCGCTGCGTGTAGCCCCCATTTTCAGTGCTAGACGGTTGAAGATGGAGACCAATGATCCCTGCTCTCAGAAACTCATGTTCGTATGAAAACATATGCAGCTGCAACACAGTGTGAAAATTGTTATGCTCAAGTTGTATATGCAGTGTAATGAGGGTTGGGAGGAGAAGTGTTTAGTTCAAGGAAATCTTTATGAATAGAACTTGAATGGAAACGTGAGGGAGGACATTTGGGAGAGGGACGTCAAGTAAGGAAGATAGCAAGTGCGAATGTACAGAGGTAGGAAAGTAATATTTAGCTGAGCAAGTAATTTTGTTCAATCAGGATTATTTTGAGAGTGAAAAGAGATACTCTTAATAATTAACCTGCACAACGCATTACAATAACACAACAGTACATAGGGCAACCTAGAGACCATGTCCAGAAGAGAATCTTCTGGTGCCCTCTTAAGATTCAGATCCAGAGAGAGATGCTGATAAACACTCTGGGCTTATGGATATTCTTTTATAGAAATTCAGACCCATTAGGTAATATAACTGTGTTTAGAGAGTTTGTGTGGTATATTTTAGTCTTAAAATTTAGTCAAGTTATACACATATTTAACACATTTAGTTTATCTACAAGGCTTGTAATGAAAAGAAGACGACTACCTACATCCCTACATCTCCCCTAATTTGGTCTTTCCACGGGCAACCATTTTCACATCTTAAGCAGATTATTTGCTAATTACCTTCAAAGATAAATAATGTGAATATATTCCTGCTTCTTTGTTTTAGTTTTAGGTATTACCTATTGATCTCACACTGCAAAGTATGAAGATTTAGCTCTTTTTTTTTTGGTTTTTTTTTTCTGAAAGAGATTTCACAAAATCTCTTTAAATTGTTTATTTTATTTTATTTTTTTTAACCTTTGTTTATTTTTGACAGAGAGAGGGACAGAGCATGAGCAGGGGAGGGGCAGAGAGAGAGGGAGACACAGAATCCAAAGCAGGCTCCGGGCTCCGAGCTGTCAGCACAGAGCCTCACTCGGGGCTCAAACTCACAGACTGCGAGATCATGACCTGAGCCGAAGTTGGACACTCAACTGACTGAACCACCCAGGCCCCCCTAAATTGTTTTTTAAAAGGGATTTGGTGAGAGTCTCACATTAAATATGTGGAATCAACTTGTCTAACATAACTTGGTAAATAGTAGCTCAAAAAATATTCAATTCATTGATATCCTTTCAATTCTGTGATATCCTTTCTGTTGTTCAGTCTTCCTGACATAGTTATACAGTAATTTTGATGAGATCAGTATTTTTCATGTTTATTTGTATGCCTGTGTAAATGCTATTTAATATCCCTAACTCTTCACAAATGTCTAAATCTCCTTTGAAGAATGTAAAGTTTCCAGGGTTGCTACTGAGAAGTCAAAGTCATTATGGTTCTTGATCCTTTATATTTGAACTGCTTTTTTCCCCCCTCTAGAGAAGCCTGGAGAATCTTTTCATTTCTAATATTATGAAATTTCATGATGGTATGTCTTGATGTGGGTGTATTTTTGTCTATTTTTCTGGGCTCTCAGTGAGTAGAATTTTAAATTCTATAAACCCAGATACTTCTTTGAATGTAAATTTCTTGAATTATTTCTTTGATGATTTTTTCTCCTTTCTTTCTGGAACTCCTAGCAGTCTCTTCTGTTTTGGACATCTTTGCTTTTTTCCCTCTAACATATTTTTTTAACCCATTTTATCATCTGCTATTGAGTTTTACTGGGTTTTTTAATGTTTATTTTTGAGAGAGAAAGAGAGAGAGAGGCAGAGTGTGAGTGGGAGATGGGCAGAGAAAGAAGGAGACACAGAATCTGAAGTAGGCTTTAGGCTCTGAGCTGTCAGCACAGAGCCTGATGCAGAGCTCGAATTCATGGACCGTGAGATGATGACCTGAACCGAAGTTGCATGCTTAACCTGCTGAGCCAGCTACGCACCCCAGTTGCTATTTAGTTTTTATTTCTGTTATCATCCTTTATTTTTTTTTTTAGGAGCCCTTCATTTAATTATTGGAGTATTCCCCAGTCCAGAAACTTGTTTAACTTTCTCCATAGAATAAACTCCCAGTCTTATTCAGGACTGGGGAGGGAAGGGTTTTCCAGCTGAGGAAAGTGGGAAAATGAATCTGAGGGTCTGGCTGCTTCTTAAACAACTTGAAAACAGTTCCCTTTATTCCTTTCACTTACTGCCTGGTGAACCCAATGTCTGAGCCTGGTGGGGATTCTGTAATGTAATTCCCATCTGTTTGTAGTGTTTTCCACTCCTGGCCTTAGGATTTGGTTTTTCAGGTCTGCTAAATTGTTCAGGAATCAGTCATTTGCTTTGCAGCTTCCAGAATTTTGATCTTGTCATTTTTCCTCTTGTTCTCTTCTTTCTTGTGGCTTTGTGTGTTTAGTTTTTCACAAAATCTCTTTAGGTTGTTTTTTAAAAGGGATTTAGTGAAAGTCTCATATTAAATATGTGGAATCAATTCGTCTAACATAAAACTTGGTAAATAGTAGCTCAGTAAATATTCAGTTCATTCTTTATTTCTCACATTTAGCTTGTATTCTATTCTTCTGACCCAGATCAGATTCTACCATGCTAGAATAAGATTTTAAAAATCAGCCACATTCAGGCTACACTTGGAACCAAGCTACATCTCCCTCTTCAATATATATTTTTTGAACAGACTCTTTTCTCTCTCTCTCCCTTTTTTTTTGAGAGAGAGAAAAAGGGAGAGAGAGTGCTAGTAGGCTAGAATGGCAGAGAGAGAGAGGGAGGGAGGGAGAGAGGGGGAGAGAGAGAGAGAGAGAGAGAGAGAGAGAGAGAGAGAGAGAGAGAATCTTAAGAGGTTGCACACTCAGCATGGAGCCTGACACAGGGCTCAATTCCAACCATGACCCTAGGATCATGACCTGAGCCGCAATCAAGGGTCTGACGCTCAACCAACTGAGCCACCCAAGTGCCCTAATTGCTTTTTAATGCAAAAGAATAAATGTTTGCTAAAAACTGATAACTAATTCAATGAAGCTTTAGTGGAAAGGGATTATAATTTCTGTATCTTTAAAAAATTTTTTTTTTAACATTTATTTATTTTTGAGACAGAGAGAGAGCATGAACAGGGGAGGGTCAGAGAAAGAGGGAGACACAGAATCTGAAACAGGCTCCAGGCTCTGAGCTGTCAGCACAGAGCCCAACGCTGGGCTTGAACCCACGGACCGCGAGATCATGACCTGAGCCGAAGTTGGACGCTTAACCGACTGAGCCACCCAGGTGCCCCTGTAATTTCTGTATCTTGAGAAGGCCTATTGCTAACTAAACACATTTCAAAAGACATAAATTAGACTTCATGAAAATCACACTTTATATGCTTTTTAAAAAGTTATAGTTCATAAAAAGTATTATGAAAGCATTCTTTTACTTTGTAGCCCCTTTGGCTTATAAAGATTAACAATATTTTCAATACAATATACAATAATTTTCAAAACTCAAAATTGTTTTAAAGACTGTAGAACAATGATTTTGCACATTAATAAATCCTGTTGTATCTAGCACATTTTCTAACATGAATGAAATTAATTACTTTGGAGAGAGAGTAAGGACTTTGGGTACCAACCAACTCTTTCATTTATTGCTGGGTAGCCTTAGAACAACAATTCTGGATTTCAGTTTCCTGATTAGCGAAAGTGAGCTGGTTGAATTTGATGACTATTAAAGGCAGTTCTGGAAATAATGAAGCATTAAAATTAATTTAAAAAACAAAGGCTTATGCAACATTTTGCAGGCATGTTACATTGGCCGAACAATGACTACATTCTATATATGCTTCTCTGGTTTCAGATCCAGGGACTAAATGCCTTCCACATAGTGCTGCCTCTAGATGGTACTTTCTCTCATTTTTGTAGCCAAGGACATACATTCAGTCCAATTCCAGAAGCTATATTTGGAAATACACATATTTTATAGCCAGTATACAAATAAGCCTTAGTAAGTATGTGTATGCTTATATAATAATATTTTTACACTGCTCATATTTATAATCAAATTTTGACAAGAAATCTCTTTTGGAGTAAATAAAGAATAGCTACAAAATTTTGTGTGCAGTAGGAATCAATCACATTGTCCTGCTTCAGTAGTTTACATTCAAGATATCATTGGTTAAAGGAAGAATCTAATTTCAGTTGGCATTTACATCTGATTGAATGATTTGAGACTTTTTTAAACATTGAAGCCAAGATTATAATTGTTCATCCTAGTAGCAGAAAACAGCATAATCCTCCTTCTTGTTGAATTCTTTTGGTTAGGCAGTGATTTTTATTGAGTTTTAACTGAATGTGTGAGATTCCTCAAAGAATTCCTTTTTCTTCTATAAATAAAGTTGTTCATATTTTATAAGGCAGATTAATTGATGGATATCCTCTTTTGCATATGATTAAAATATATTCCATATGAAACATATCTAAATATGTTAAGTAGATTATATATTCTATACATAATTATATTGGGATGATTTATTTTCAATATCATATCCAAAACTATTAATGATAGATAACAGCGTTCTAATGGTAGTATGGACTAATGCAGACATACCCCTTAATTCTTGTTTCTTAAGAGTCCTTTAAAATATCTGCTAAAATTCATGGAGAAATAAGTGTTTGCTTGCGTGCTGTTGTGGAATCATACAAGTATAAAAAAAATTAGCTAGATTCTGTGCTGCTTTGAATGTCAACAGCATGTTATTTAAATTATGATTGAAATGTCTTGGTCACTGCTGATTGAGAGAGAAGCTTGATTGAAGGAGGAAAATTGATGATCAGATCTCAGGTTATGTCCAAATCTTAGTATAAAAGAGGGGGTATTCTATCATATAAATTAAGCAAATTGGACCCCTAAGTCATCATGTGGGTAAAATGTGAAAATATTATTCTATAAATATGGATTTTTACTACCAAAGAGAGCAGAGAAATAAGGATCTATAGGGTAGTGGAGGGTAGTTTGTAAGATGGATGCTGCTATAGAATGTTTTGATGTTGAAGAACATCACGTAGAGTTGAGAAAAATTAATGATTAAGAAAAAGGAGAGTTGTAGGAGCAAAATCTTTGTGTAAGCAGGAGTGAACTGAATCCGGAACAAACAGTTCATCCAAGGTCATGGGAGGAAGGCAGAATATTTGGGCATGGTTACAGGTAGGTCAGTGTGATAGTGAGAAGTGTGGAAGTTCAGTTTTTCATTGCTTCTATTTTCTTACAGAAATAGGAAGCAAGGTCATCAGATGACAGTAACAAGAGAGGAATTTTGGCTTTGAGTGAGATATATAGACTGGGTAACTAATGGAATGTAAATGTACTGACTCATGAATTTTTACAAGACTTTCTCAATTCCAATATGTAGTGGCCATGACAACCAAAGAAGAGTTATTCTCTCATAATAAATGAGTACAGGAGACAGACAGAATATTTTTGACAATCTGAGATAGCCTTTTTCTATGTTCTTCTGTGTGACTCTAGCCTGATCAGAAAGGAGTCTATGTAGCACATTAAAATAGAGTCTTGGTAGGGTGGGGATTATATAACAAGTTTTTCAGAGCTAGAATTAAATTTCTTATTCTTAGCCATTATGGAAGGTCCACTTCAGGAAGACCAGTGAATGTATTTATATTAGAATCAGTGAATACATCAGGGAATTCTGTTTTGTTTTCAGAGGGTTGGAATATTTAGATCATGTTGCCAATCATTGATTATGACCATAACTGATGAGTTTCTCAGATCATAGCCTCATCTTTGCTGAACAGTATAGAAGTATTAAACCCATGAGGAGGGATCAATTCAGAAATAGTAGTTAAAATGCATATGTTACTGTATATGAAGATCAGTTTTGCTATTGGTTATTTTTATATCATAAGTCTATTGTGACTTTTCTGTTCACAGACTTTTTTTTTTTTTTGAAAAATGAGATCTTCATTTTCATGCTTGGATAAATTATAAAACGCCTTCCTCATCCTTTTTTTCCTAAGTTCTTTGAAGTTTTTTCTTTGAATGTCATGTAGATTTATTGTTCTTGATAAGTGAATCAATAGCAATAAACATATTAACTTAATTGATTAGCATGTGTAAACATTACTCTGAAAAAATACATGGAGTATCAACACACACACACACACACACACACACACACACACACACACACACACCATGTACTTGTAAAGGCTCTCCATTTATAATGAAAGGGTTGTTTTCTACCCGCAGGCCACTTGTGTTTGACAGAGTGCTGGGGCAGGACTACTCCAGGACCCAGGGTAATGAGAGCAAATTTTAGATGTTGAACAAGATTGTACTGGGCTAGTAAAACCAACATAATGCTCCATAACCCTTTGCTACTTCTGAGTGTGGGAGAAAAGGAATCTTACAAAGTATCCTCTCCTGTTCTAGAGGGCACAGTGAAAACTAGAGCTACATAACAGCTGATGTCATTGCCAGATTCTCCTCATGTGCCTCTGTTTTCTCCTCATAAGACAAGGAGAGCTATTTCTTGTAGCAGAGTATTTTACTGCCAACTTCTGATCCAAATACATTTCTGAATACAAACAAATGACCAAAAAGAGCCAACTTATTTTTTCTAGTCAAATTTTAAAGTTTATATAATCCACATAAATCTCGATAAGTTCAATTAATTGTAAGAACCTGAAACCTTTTCCTTTCTCCCAGACCTTCATGCCATTTTTTTGAAAAGCATTACTTACTCAGTTATTTGCCTTGCAGTTAACTCACTTGCTTATCCTTTCCCACCTTATAAATTTGAACTATTGTACCAGTTGCTTGTCTCATTTCCTCATTTCCTAGATTGTAGATCTTATCCCAACAATGCTTTCTTCCATAAGATCCCTTTGTTAGGCCTGTTTTGTTTTTCTCTAACAATTACTTTTAATCTTCTTAAGTTAGTCGCTGGCATTTCCATTGCTACACCCTTTCCTCACAATGTTTCTTGCACTTGCCATTATGAATAGGCATATTGGTTTTAGAGGAAGGCATTTTATGAGAGGATCTTCTTAGTATAAACTATGTCACATTGGTTTTCTACCGCTACTCCAGCTTAATTACTGAGGTCTGATTCCTCATGCTTAGTTTTATGGTTGCTGAGTATGTAAAGTCCCAAAGCTCAAAGAGACATATTTGCATTCAATAGGAAGTCACTGGAAAATTTGTTTAAATGGTGACCTCCCCAAGGATTTAAGGGTTTATTTCCAGACATTTTTAGGCGGGGAGGGTCTAGTTTTAGGAGGGAAGAGAAACCTAAAGCTAAAATTAATGATCAATCAGGAGTGAAACTTAAGCATCTCAAAAACAACAAATCGATGAGAAGCATTGTTAAATTGTTATAAAAGGTTTACACACATCATGAGGAGCATTTTGTTGTGCAAAGTGGAGTTTGTCTATATTTGGAAAGCTACTTGTCTGTTTACTATAGCCTAGAAAGATTAGAAAAGAAGAAAAAAGAAGGAAGGGCAGAAAAGATAGTGGGAAGGAGGAAGGAATATAGAGTTTTTTGGGTGGTGGGTGGTGGGGTACTTGTCATTCAGTTTTTCTGGGATAGCAGGTGGTCACATGGATTATATTTTTCGATGCCATTTCCTTCTGAAGCATGCTCTGTCCCTTGAAAGTTCACTCTGAATTATCTGTTGTTTCTGGTGTTACCAGGGATTTGGGAGTAGGGCTTCACGGGTCTCATTGCTTACAGCCATGACGACGACTTTTTACTACTTCAGATCTTTTCAAAGAAAGCAAAGCCTAGGGATGCAGTGAAAGAGAAAGGAGCATTCTCCATGCTTTAGTCAATGGTCCTCAGCCAGAATAATCACTATTTGCAGTTGCTGGGGTTTTGAGAGCTATTCTTTAATTGGGGATATTCAAATCAGATATGGTTAAGTCAGGAGAGAATAAAAAGGGCAATAAAAATGGTATCACAGAAGTTAGAAATTCCTGTGGTTGATTATAGAACTAGATTTGAACATCAGAACACCCAAGTTTCAAAACCTTTTCCATGAGCTTACCATCATTTCCTACATGAAAAAAATACAACCTAAAAAGCTTAATTTAGAAGTGTCATGTTGATTCTAAACCATGTACCCTGTATTGTGTTGTGTGATGTTAAAAATTTTGTACTTAAATAATAATGAAGTTCTATGGCATTTACTTATATCACAGAAGCGTTCTTCGCTTCGTGAAGAGATGTCCTTACATTTAGAGGAATCAGCATTTTGAGGATAGAGCTGAGAGGCATGATCAGTCCCTGGCCTGAATTAATAATACTCCAAGGAATGTTTATGTCCTGGTCACTGTCACTATGACTGGAACAAATTAAGAAAGAAAAAAAATTCTTAAAACTATAAACAGTAATTAACCAGCTATTTCACATTTCAAAGATGAGTAATGAGAAGTTTAAACTGAAATTCATGCTTGGGTGAACAGATTGTGGGATGGCATTTATAAAACTTAATGTACGAATGCGCCTTTTTGATCAGATTTTGCCCTTGTTTTTTGCCGTGTTTTCTATTTCTCTTCCATCTTCTGTATTTCCAGTCTGCTTCTCTCCTGCTCCCCACTCACTTTGTCTTCCACTGTCTCTTCTGCTGTGCCTCTGTTTCCCTGTTTTTCTCTTATCCTTCCTCTGTCTTCTCCTATTTATCATCCTTCCTGTTTTTTTCATTTTCTTCTTGATACTTTATTAACTGGTCATACACAACATGGGGTTGAAGTCCATATTTAAACACATATTTAAATCACTTTCTGTATCCTGTTCTTCATATGGGTAATCAGGTAACTTTGGTCTGTTTTTGTTCCATTCATGCATTCAACTATTTTTTAAGCACCCCCACTTTTTTTTTTTTTGCCAGAAGCTAGACACTGGGGGAATAATGTTAAACACGATCTTGTGTCTGTCTTTCAAATATAAATAGCTCCAAGGTAGAGACAAATTAAATATGTTACTATGAAGATATTAATCCAGTTAAATTACTTTTACTTCTCTGTGATTTTTCAACTTATTTCCTTTAGGTGTCCCTGACTGAAGTAAGGTCTTGAATTCCTGTTAAAATCTCTCTACATTCAAAATGTGACTTGGGGAGCCTGGTGGCTCGGTTGGTTAAGTGTCCGACTCTTGGTTTTGGGTCAGGCCATGATCTCATGGTTCTTGGTTCCAAGCCCTCTTGGGATTCTCTCTTGTCTTGTCTCTCTGCCCCTCCCCTCCTCATGCCCTCTCTCTCTTTTTCTCAAATAAATAAATAAGTAAACTTAAGGAAAATAAAATGTGACCTGGCTTACAAAAACTTAAATTTTTTAATAAAGGAGAGTCCATGGTATTTAACATTTTATGAATTAAGGAAATTAGTACAAGTTTTATTTACCTTATATTCTTATTTTCTCATCATAATAAAATCTTTTCAATAATTGCACTGTTGAGTTACAGCAAATGCCTTCTGGGTAAAGCACACTGTCTTAAAATTGTGCTTTAGATTCTTACCATTGGTTAAAAATAAAACTTCATAGAGGGTTGGGTAGAGGACCATGGCTTTGCACAACTCCAGAACATATGATTCTTACGGCATTTTATATGACATCCTTTCCCCACCCCCACTTGCTCTGTGCAGTACAAAGACTACTTTGCTGTATGTAGAGAGCTTGGTTGGGTAATAATTTTAGACACCACATAGAAATCTGGTTGTTGGCATTGTAATTTTTTGGGTTGATATATACTTTAAAGTTTTATAGTAGACTTGTGGTCCAAGATGTTATGAGTTCTAAGAAATTACCTCTATTGATCATTTTTTTTTAGTTTGTAAGTCAAATGATTGATACTGCATCACATCTGTTTTGGGACTCTGATTGAGTTAGGCCTCTTCTGTTATTTAATCTTCAAGCATATCCAACTTCACATTGATGGGGTTTAGAACACACTATCCCAAAATATGGCACCTTGGGATATTGAATATAGTAGGCTGAAAGAATTTGAGAAATAGCATGTATATAAAGGACTTTCTGACCTCCCTCCAAAGCAGATATTGAGACCCTTGTGTGAGAGGCACCTTCCTTATACCTGGAGGAAAGGAGCATCCTTATCCCTGAAGACTGAGAAGGCTCCAAATGGACAGGCCTTGTTAAGTTTCTCCCAGTTTACTGCCCATAGCTCATATCCTTTTGCCCCATGACATTTTCCCACAACTTCCGACTCTTCATCAAACCTTGTATAAAAATTCTCAGGTTTAACCTCTTCTTTAGGTCCTCATTTCCTTTTAAAGCCTTCTATGTCATGAAAAACATATTAAATGTTATATAATATTAAATATATAAAGTTATATATTAATATAAATAAATTTGTATGCTTTTTTCTTATGCATCTGCCTTTTGTCAGCCTAATTTACAGAGCCTCAGCCAGAGAACCTAGAAGGGTAGTAGGAAAAATAATTTTTCTTCCACTACAGCAGTCTGAAAGATCTTTCTGGAGCTTGTATAGGGAAAAGTATCTAAGCCTAGAAACATCTAGAAAATATTTAGAAAATATTTCTAAATACAGTAGGACAATGGGGATTAAAAAATTAAATTAAGACCCCAATCTATTGGCAAGATTAACAGCATTAATTTCGTAAAATAATGAAAACCACTTCTGGGTTTTGAATTTAGAAAGCAGTTATAGCTTTTCACTACTTTAACTTATAAAAGGCAAAATAGATTTTTCTACCTATTTAGGTTTTTGAAATAGCCTTATAATGTGTGTGTCATCCCAGAGAAAATTTTTTATTCTTAAATAAGAATTGACTTTTAATGGAAACAACATAACTGTCATCTGGAATTCAGTGAACTGTGCCATCACAGAATGAGACTGAAATAAGATCTTTCAGTTGTATTTTAAATGAAAAGAATAGGAACAGCATCTACTGGGATTTCTGCTTTTAGAAATAAAAGTAAGAAACAACTACATCTGATTGAAACTGTCTCAGAGTTCTAGTAATTGTAATAAGGAGAAATAATGAGTTTAGGAGCAAAAGTCATCTCTTGTGTTGTAAATGGTGACTCCAAACTACAGATCTTCATGAAAAATAAGAAGGCAGTAAAATTTTAAAATGCTGTGGAGTGCAGAACAGGTCAGTCATTTAATGGAACATATCTATAAATAAAATGCAAAATAAAGAGAAGAGTAAAATATGGCTGCATGCTCGGACAGATGCAGACAGTATTTACTATCCAGTTTTGGCTTAAAGTATTTCATCTTGGTGACTTGACTAATTTCTTCAACTTATTTAAAGATGTTTGTCTTGGGCTGCTTTCTTGCTAATGCAAATAGATTTTTTTGTTTGTTTGGAAAATCAAAATAGTAAATACAGAGTGTACATAAAGGCAGCTAGGGTACTGAGAAAAGTAAAGGAAATGAAACACAGTTGAGGAAACAATCACAGTTGTAGGATATATGAAGCAGGTGGGAATTTGGTATTATCAGTTTTGGAGAAAGTTAAAGCGCAGTTCAATGAGATGCGTTACCTGTGTGCCCATATGTCTTGAGTTCAGCAGACTCTGGGCACAGAGATTGTAAATCTTCAGATGTTTTAAGAGTCAAATGACAGTCTTTTGATTAGAACATGAAAGTAGTCCTTAAAATGAATTTGAAAAACTCAACAAAGGCTGCCTTATGTTCCTAAACTTCTAATAAAAACCCGCTCTGTAGCAGCCTGAGAACCCAGCTGACCAAACAAGTTCTTACAAAAATGCCACTGATGTTGAAACAGATTCCTGATTATGGATCAAGTGTTTTAAAGAAGCTAGCATAGGGGGAGAAGGGGCAAACAGAAGAAAGGGAATAGAGAAGAATGTAAATGAGAAAAAGCAAAGGTCAGCAAGAAAAACTGAATATATCCTAATGATGAGACTACATCTTGTCAGATAGGAAGTACAGCTTCCATACAAGCAAACAAACAAACAAACAAACAAACAAACAAAAAACAGCAAAACAAAACCAACAAAACCAAGCAAAAAAAACCCCAAGAAACAAAACTACTCTACATGTCTGGAAAATTAGAATCAGAAGGATTCAATTTCTCAAATAAAAAAAAAATGGAGCATATTCTTTTGTTTATTGTAATTTATCACTCTTCAATTTTATTCTTGATTCTAAACCTGTTACTCACATTAAAATGAATTCTGCCTTTATTAGTAGACATGGAAAAAAATTCTAGCATTTCCTAATAAATAAGGTAATAAACGTAAGACCCAAGAAGATCTTTTACCCCTATCCATGCAATATTGAATTGTGTTCATTTTTATTTACAAGACTGGGAAAATTTCATGCTGCCAGGCTATCAAAGGAATGATAAAGAGCTCTGTAGAGCAGGAGCTTTTTTTTTGAGACATCAAATACTGTGCATGGCATTTTGTGAATAAGAAAATAAATAGTCATGGTGGGTCAGGAAATTATCCCATCCAGCTTCATGTGGCTCCTTTGATAACAGCACTGTAACCATGTTAATTTTTCCATCATACTGACATTATGTAATCGTACTGACATATCCTGGTATTGACCAGTTCTCTTCTCTGATGCCACTTCCTGTGGATCCTTCTCTGGTAATGAGTGTAGTGTTAGTGTGGTGTAATAGTGTATCTACTTCATCCACGGTTGTATTCCCAGCCTTGCTTGTATTCCCTACCCTTTGCTTATGTATGCTTATTGATCACTTCTTATTTTATGGGAAAGTTATTTACTAATGCATCCTAACAAGAAGACAGTATATTCTTTCAGTGCAGGATATGTCTGAATTTAGCTTCACATTTATTGGCTGCTTTGAACATAATTCCTTGCAGATAAATGATGGTTATATGTGTGGATTGAATGATGAACTTCATAAACTTTCATGGATCATTAGTATTTGCCATCTAGAACTTACCCAAAACTTTGGGAACTCATGGGTAGGCCTTGTGTGGTGCCACAGGGTGGGGTAGAGGGGAAAACAACTAACTGGATTGCTACGAAGTCATAGCTTGGCCACCATCAGACACAATGCATTCTCCCCTCTTTGATCCTCTAAAGTGCCAGAGAGTCTGCTCGTGTGTCATTGGCAATTCAGAGGGGATGTTTTTCTGAAGTAACTAATTATGATGAGTAAAAATTTCAGTGGACAAGTGTGCAGGTGGGCATAGAGAAAGGTGAAGAATTCAAAATTATAAGAAAATTATGAATAAAGAATTGTAGAATGTTAAAAGGGAAGTGTTACAGGGTCATAGAGGGAAACTCAGATCATGTCTCCTGTGCAGCACAAAGTAGAGCAGCCTGAGATTGCCTCTTCTTAGAAAAGCCTGCTTGCAAGATTGGCCCTTCTGGTGTTGTCTGGGAATTTGGCTAGTAAATGGTACCCTGTACCGATTGAAAACTTTCCCTAACTAGTAAGGGTGGCTCACTGTGCTTAAAATATGCAAAGAATGTATTTATGCTTCAGAAATCTGCCTTCCTTCTGGGAGTCCAGAGTTTTGGTGCATGCTACTCAGGTAGCCCCAAGTGAAAAGCATTGACAGTGTCTCTAATGAGCCACTCTGGTAGATAACACTTCTTATTTATTGTCACAACTTGCTGCTTGAAGAATTCGGCACATCCTGGGAGGGGACTCTGAGTCTTGCAACTGGTTTAAAATCCCAGCTTCTCCCATGCACTTTTTCCCTTTGCTGATTTTGCTTTCTGTCCTTTCATTGTAAGAAATCTCAGCCATGAGTACAACTATATGCTTATTCCTAAGAGGGCTTCAAGCAAATCATAGAACTGGGATGGTCTTGCATGGCACATCCACTCTATAGGACTCAGTCCAGCTAATATCTTGAGTCAGTCCTAGCCAGGACTGCAGACCATCAGAAGGCTCATCGTCACCAATCAGTAGGGGTGAAGGAAGCCTTTTTCTCTTAGACCAGTGTCTGTTCAGCTGGTATGAATCCAAGGTACATATGTGCCTATAATGTGTGGGCAGGTTTTTTCATTATATTCTAAAGTTAATTTCTGCTCATGTAATGTGGTCATTAAACATATATGCTCTGAGCGGTGCTTGGCTGGCTCAGTCAGTAAAGCAGGTGACTCCTGATCTCAGGGTCATGAGTTCAAGTCCCACACTGGGTGTGGAGCCTACTTAAAATAAAAATTTTTAAAAGATAAAAACAAAAAAACAAACATATTCTCTGAGTTGGGCTGCCAAGGTTTGAATTCCAGCTTTGCCACTCCCTAACAGTAGGACTGTGGGTACATTACTTTACTGTTGTGCATCATCTTAAGATAATGATAGCAGTACAACTTACTTTAATAGACTGTTTCCAGGCTTAAATGAGATAAAGTAATGTGCTGATTCTTTGGACTTGGTTCCGTGGTACAGCTTGACCATTTCTTGAGGTTGGTAGTATAGGGTTGGTCTCTTCTATTTGTTGCAGACCTGGTGATATATTCTTCTTCACTATGTTGACTTTGGGTTAGGTGTGTTCTGGGAGGCAGATTTTGGAAGTCTATGTCAATGCTGCCTTTTGCTGAGATTTAATTAGTCTTCTATTCCTTGTGTATTTTTTTTTTTATAAATCACAAGTAGCAGGAGAACACTTGAAAACAGTAGAAAAAACCAACAGTAAGAGTAAGAAAGTAAATAAAAATTTCCTGAGCCATTTCCTACCTACTGAGTATTATGGTGGGTAACTACCTGCACTAATTCAGTTTATTCTTTCAACCCTTTATAATATGGGTGTTAATATCCACATTTAATGATGAGGGCCCTAAAACATAGAGAAGTTAAATCTGTTAACCACATTAATGTAGCCATTAAGTTGTAGAACTGGGATTCAAACACAGGACTCTTGGTTTTAAGGACTACTGTCCAAGAATTATCCTGTCCTGTTATAAAAAAATGTAGTGAAAATAAATACTCATTATCAGAAATGAAAATTAGGGGATGAGGAAGAAGACTCCTATGTTTACTATGTATATGCTTCTTTAAAAGTGTATTTAGCTACGTGAACATGGCCAAATTAGTCATACTTTTTGAGATTTTTTTGTGGCAGAATTTGTTGTGTTTTCTATGGATTTGTTTTTAAAAAAGTTTTTAAATGTTTATTTATTTTTGAGAGAGAGAGAGAGAGACAGTGTGAGCAGGGGAAGGGCAGAGAGAGAGGGAGACACAGAATCCGAAGCAGGCTCCAGGCTCTGAGCTGTCAGCACAGAGCCCAATGCAGGGCTCAAACCCATGGACCATGAGGTCATGACCTGAGCCAAAGTCAGACGCTTAACCCACTGAGCCACCTAGGCACCCCTCTGTGGCTTCATTTTTATCATCATCATAGACTTTTGAAATCCAACATCTTAGCTGATAACTTCCCTACCTTTTTGCATATTAATAGATTTCTAGATTTGCTCTGAGCATTTCCTTTTCAATTATTGCAGGAAAAATAGGTCTTAGCTATGCCCTCAGACTGCGTTTTTGGGTCAAAACCTTAAAGATATTCAGCAGTAGCAACTCTTAAAAACTTCTTCCCAACACTAAGGACTAAGCTTGTTTCCTGTGTTATGATGTAGTACATTTTAATGAGGTAAATTTTTATATTTGCAATTTAAATATCAATTTTTGAATTAGTAAATGCCAATGTTCTTTTCCTTTTTTTTTAAAGTAGTTTTTTGTTTCATCAGAACCATTTCTTTTTTTTTATTTAAAAAAAAATTTTTTTAACGTTTATTTATTTTTGAGACAGAGAGAGACAGAGCATGAACGGGGGAGGGTCAGAGAGAGAGGGAAACACAGAATCCGAAACAGGCTCCAGGCTCTGAGCAGGTCAGCACAGAGCCCGACATGGGGCTCGAACTCACGGACCGCGAGATCATGACCTGAGCCGAAGTTGGCTGCCCAACCGACTGAGCCACCCAGGTGCCCCTCATCAGAACCATTTCAACAGATGTACCAACCAAAAAATTTTTACGTATGCCAGTCTCTGAAGAAATTCTCTTTTAAAAAGATTTAGGAAGCTCTAAAGCCTTAAAAGCAACATCTTCATCAAGTAGCACATTTCTTGCAAATTTGTGTCCTTCAGATTTTAAGTTATTATTTTTAAAGTAATTATGCTTGCAAACTTGAAAATAAATGATGTCTTCTACCTCTCAAATATTATTTTAGAGGACTTGGATCTCTGTTTTGGAAGTGTTTTTTTTGTTGTTGTTGTTAAGGAATTTATCTTATTTATGTCTATATTCTTGTAACTTATTTCAATGACTGGGTGCGGGCTACATAGTCCAAAGTCACTACACAGTTCCTCGGATCGTTTTTTCCTTGATCGTTGTAACCATACACGAGTAGCTTTTACTTGATAGCGGTTTTGCAGTTCTGTAACAACTTTGGATGGTTTCTAAGATGTATAATAACAGATGTTTAGGCCCTTAAATACATACCATATGATAGAATATAATGGTAATAAACCATTAGGAAGACCAGTCCTGTTTTCATTTCACGCTGAAATATTGCTGTTTGGAATACCAGGTTCTTGGAACTTCCAAAAGTCCAGATTTGCTTTAGTGTCAACATGGCATGTATGTTTTTGCTTGTGTGCATGCACACACACATACACACAGATACACACAACCAAACCAAATAAACCAGACCAGCCGTACAATCTTGGGCCGAGACAAAGCAACTCACAAAGGTAAGTACAAATGTTATCCTCACGGAGCTGACAGTGTAGAGCAGGAAATAGACTTATAAACAGATCCAATTACTAGTGGCAAAGGTGTAACATTATACGAGTAAAGCAAGGGATTCTGGAAACAGGAAGACTGCCCAAAACTTCAGGAACTTTAGAAAATCATTCTGTTGGCACAGGAGACTCAAACTAAGCAGAAACTGGGTTCAATATTAGCCACCCAGGAGCTAGTTATCAAACTGTAAACTAAATCCTCTGCTTCACTTTAAACTTTGAGTAACCAGGAAGTGATATCAGTGAGAACAGATTACTCATACCTTCCCATGCTAGGGAAATAAAGAAGTGAGTTGGAATCTAGGTCAGATGGTAATAAGCTTGATAGACTTTGTAAAGCGCTTAAGGCAACTGGGAATTTTTGTTGAACTCTGAGTATGGCATATCAAAACCTTTTCTGTATTTCCCGCAATCAAAATTTTCAGTAACATAGAGAGTTAATTATTTTTTGGTTTCTGCTTCCTGGTCCTGAAATAATTTTCTGCTTGTCTATGCTTTTATGCAATATTAGAATTGCATGGCCTATGCAGAAAATGGTAAAACTGACACTTTAAAAACACACCATTTGATCAACAAATATAATGGATTCTGAGATCAGGACAGTGGAGGATCAAAGAAATGCAGGAACAGCTCCCTGACTTTTTAGAACTCACTGTCTGTTTGGAATGGTACAGCATTAAATGCATGAACATATTAGTAATAATGTATAAATTAAACAAGTTTAAAGAACAGTAGACTTGCTTCTAGAGGCAGCAATTGCTGTGATTGCTAATCTTAGGTGTCAGCTTGGTTGGGCCACACTATGCAGATACCTGGTCAAATGTTATTCTCGAGGTTTCTGTGAAGGTATTTCTTAGATGGGATTAACATTTAAATAAGTAGACTTTAGTAAAGTATATTACTTTTCATAATGTGGGTGGGCCTATTCTAATCAGTTGAAGGTCTTATAGAAAAAGACTGACCTTCCCCGAAGAGGGAATTCTGCCAGCAGGTGACTTTGGAGTTTGGTTGCAATATTGGCTGGTCTCTGGGTCTCCAGCCTGCTGGTCTACCCTGACGATTTTGGACTTGCCAGTCTCTAGTCGCTTGTGCCAATTCCATAGAATAAATCTGTTTCTCTCTCTGCATGTATATAGTTCTGTTTCTCTGTAGACTGGCAACTAATAACAGTACCAGTGGAAGGTGAGCACTGTCACTTGAGCTGAAAGACTGAGTGCCATATATATCTTACTTCCTTTTCCCATACTTAATCTTTCTTCCTAGATGATGAGCTCCTAGAGATCAGTGCAAACAAGATCAAAGGGCTAGTAGGGATAAATTACGCTGAGAAAGTGCCCTTTAATTCCTGTATTTAAAGCAGTCAGAAATTAATGTACAAAAAGGCTACACTTCTCATATGGATTTCACTCTCCATTGGTTGTTAGGAGGCTTTTAGAGAACAGGCAGTCCTGTGGAAACCATTAGATGAGAAGTCTCAACTTCACTCTTCAAATTCTGCATGGCATTATACAAACTGCCCTAGGTGTTCTTGCCTCTGTTTCTGTCTGTAGATTAACCAAGATAATAGAAGTTCATGAACTCACCAGAAAGGCAAAAGTAATCTTTGTGTTAAAAGTCCAAATAGTGGTTAGTCTTCAAAAAAATTTTTTTGTAAGTATTTTATTTTTAAGTCTCTTCTCCCAACATGGGGCTTGAACTTATAACCTGACATCAAGAGTCGTACACTCTATTGACTGGGCCAGCCAGGCACCCCTCAATTTTTTTTTTTTTAAAAACTTTAATTCCAGTGTAGTTAACATACAGTATTATATTAATTTATGGTGTACAATATAGTGATTCCACAATTCTATACACTAGTCAGTGCTCATCAAGATAAATGTCTTAATACCCTTCAACTATTTCACCCATTCCCCCCCACCTTCCCCTCTGGTAACTATCTGTTCTCTATTTTTAAGAGTTTGGTTTTTGGTTTGTGTCTCTTTCCCTTTGTCCATTTGTTTGTTTCTTAAATTCTATATATGACTCAAATCATATGGTATTTGCCTTTCCCTGGCTTATTTTGCTTAGCATTATATTCTCTAGATCCATCTGTGTGTTACAAATGGCAAAATTTCATTCTTTTTTATGGCCAAATAATATTCCATTTTACATATCTGTGTGTGTGTGTGTGTGTGTGTGTGTGTGTGTGTGTGTATACACACACCACACTTTTTATCCATTTCTCTATTGATGGACACTTGGACTGCTTCTATAATTTGGCTGCAGTAAACATAGAAGTGCATATGCCTTTTGAATTAATGTTTTTTTTTAAGTTTATTTATATTTGAGAGAGAGCATGAGTGGGGGAGGGACAGAGAGAGAGAGGGAGAGAGAATCCCAATCAGGCTCCCTGCGGTCAGCACAGAGCCTGATGCAGGCCTTGAACTCACGAGACCATAGGATCATGACCTGAGCCCAAACCAAGAGTTGGGCACTTAACTGACTGAGCCGCCCAGGCACCCCTTGAATTAGTGTTTTCATATTCTTGGCATAAGTGTCCGGTAGTGCACTTACTGGATCGTAAGGTAGTTCTATTTTTAACTTTTTGAGGAAACTCTGTACTGCCTTCCACAGTGGCTACATCAGTCTACATTTCCACTAACAGTGCACGAGGGTTCCTTTTTCTCCAGATCCTTGCCAACACTTGTTGTTTTTTGCATTTTTGACTTTATCTATTCTGACAGTTGTGAGGTAATATCTTACTGTGGTTTTGATTTGCATTTCCCTGATGATGACTGATGTTGAGCCTCTTTTCATGTATCTATTGGCCATCTGTCCTGTCTTCCTTGGAGAAATGTCTGTTCATGTCTTCTGCCCATTTTTAAATTGAATTATTTGGGGTTTCTTGGTGTTGAGTGAGCTGTATAAGTTCTTAAATAGTTTGGGTATTAACCCTTTATTGGATATGTCATTTACAAATATCTTCTCCCATCCAGTAGGTTGTCTTTTTAGTTTTGTTGATTGTTTCCTTTGCTGTGTAGTAACTTTTTATTTTGATGTAGCCTTAATAGTTTATTTTTGCTTTCATTTCCTTTGCCTCAGGAAACATATCTAGAAAGATGTTATGGCTGATATCAGAGAAATTACTTCTTGTGCTCTCTTCTAGGATTTTTATGGTTTCAGGTCTTTTAGGTCCTTAGTCCGTTTTGAGTTTATTTTTGTGTGTGTGTGATTAAAGAAAGTGGTCCAGTTTCATTGTTTTGCACGGAGCTGCCCAGTTTTCCTATTGTTGTTTGTTGAAGAGACTATCTTTTTCCCATTGCATGTTCTTGCCTCCTTTGTCAAAGATTAATTGACCATATAATTATGGATTTATTTCTGGGCTTTCTGTTCTGTTCTATTGATCTATGTGTCTGTTTCTGTGACAGTACCATACTGTTCTGATTACTATAGCTTTGTAATATAACTTGAAGTTTGGAATTGTGATACCTCCAGCTTTTTCTTTTTCAGGATTACTTTGGCTATGCAGGGTCTTTTGTGGCTCCATGCAAATTTTAGCGTTGTTTGTTCTCGTTCTGTGAAAATGCTGTTGGTATTTTGGTAGGGACTGAATTAAATGTGTAGATTGCTTTGGCTGGCATAGACATTTTTAACAGTGTTCATACTTCCAACGCTTAAGCATGGAATTCCTTTTTGTTTCTTTGTATCATCTTCAATTTCTTTCATCAGTGTTTTACAGTTTTCAGAGCATAGGTCTTTCACCTCTTAGGTTAAGTTTATTCCTAGGAATTTTATTATTTTTGGTGCAATTGTAAATGGGATTGATTTCTTAATTTTTCTTTTTGCTGCTTAATTATTGGTGTATAGAGATACAATGGGTTTTTATATATTGATTTTGTATCCTGTGACTTTACTGAATTTGTTTATCAGTTCTAGCAGTTTTGGGGTGGAGTCTTTAGTGTTTTCTTTTTTTTTTAACTTTTATTTATTGTTGAGAGACAGAGACAGAGAGAGCATGAGCAGGGGAGGGGCAGAGAGAGATGGAGACACAGAATCTGAAGCAGGCTCCAGGCTTTGAGCTGTTAGCACAGAGCCCGATGCAGGGCTTGAACCCATGAACCGTGAGATCATGATGTGAGCTGAAGTCAGATGCTCAACCATCTGAGCCACCCAGGCACTAGAAAAACTTCAGTGTTTTCTATATATAGTATCATGTCATCTGTAAATAGTGAAAGTTTTACTTCTTTCTTACCAGTTTGGATGCCTTTTATTCCTTTACCTTGCCTGATTGCTGTGGCTAGGACTTCCAATTTTATGTTGAATAAAAATGGTGAGGGTAGATATCCTTGTTTTGTTCTTGACTTTAGGGAAAAAGCTCTCGTGTGTGTGTGTGTGTGTGTGTGTGTGTGTGTGTGTGTTTTACTATTGCATATGATGTTAGCTGTGGGTTTTTCATATATGGCCTTTATTATGTTGAGGTATGGTCCCTGTAAATCTACTGTGTTGAGGGTTTTTATCACAAATGGATGTTGTACGTTGTCAAATGCTTTTTCTGCATCTATTGAAATGATCTTATGGTTTTTATCCTTTATCTTATTTATGTGATGTATCACATTGATTTGTGAATGTTGAACTACCCTTGCATCCCACAAATAAACCCACTTGATCATGGTGAACAATTTTTTGAATTTATTGTTGGATTTAGTTTGCTAATGTATTCTTGAGGATTTTGCGTCTATGTTCATCAGAGATATTGACTTTTTTGTTGTGTTTTTGTTTGACTTTGGAAACAGAAAAAAAGATATCTCTTTTTTTGTTGTGTTTTTGTTTGACTTTGGAAACAGGGTAATGCTGGCCTCATGGAATGAATTTGGAAGTTTTCCTTCCTCTTCTACTCTTTGGAAGAATTTGGTAGAATTTACCTGTGTAGCCATCTGGTCCTAGAAGTGTTTTGATCACGAATTCAGTTTCATTGTTGGTAATTGGTCTGTTCACATTTTCTATTTCTTACTGATTTAGTTTTGATAAGTTATATGTTTATAGGAACTTATCTATTTTTTTAGGTTGTCCAACCTGTTGGAATGTAATTTTTCATAATGTTTTACAATTATTTGTATGTCTATGGTGTTGGTTGTTATTTCTTCTCTTTCGTATATGATTTTGTTTATTTGAGTCCTGTCTCTTTTTTTTATGTTTTTTGATGCATGTGGCTAGAAGTTTATTAATTTTGTTGATTTTTTTTCAAACACCAGCTCCTGGTTTCATTGATATGTTCTATTGTTTTTTTTCAGTTTCTGTATCATTTATTTCAGCTCTAATTTTTATTTTTTCCTTTCTTCTGCTGGTTTGGGGTTTTGTGTGTTTTTCCTTTTCTCTCCTTTACGTGTAAGGTTAGATTGTTTGACATTTTTTCTGGCTTCTTGAGGTAAGCCTGAACTGCTATAAACTTCCCTCTTACAACTGCATTGGCTGCATCCCAAATATTTTGGATCATTGTGTTTTCATTTTCATTTATTTCCATGTGTTTTTGATTTCCTCTTTGATTTATTGGTTGACTCGTTCACTGTCTAGTAGGATGTTATTTACCCCCCAAGTATTTTGTGTTCTTTCTAGATTTTTTATTGTGGTTGATTTTGAGTTTCATAGCATTGTGGTCAGAAAAGATGCATGGTATGACATTGATCTTTTTGAAGACTTGTTTTGTGGCCTAATATGTGATGTATTTTCAAGGATGTTCTATGTGTACTTAAAAAGAATTTGTATTCTGCGGTTTTATGGTAGAATGCTCTGAATATATCTGCTAAATCCATCTGATCCAGTGTGTCATTAAAAGCTACTGGTTCCTTGCTGATTTTCTGTTTGGATGATCTGTCCATTGATGTAAATGTGTGTTAAAGTTCCTTACTATTATTGTATTACTATCAATTAGTTCCTTTATGTTTGTTATTAACTGTTTTATGTACTTGGGTACTCTCATATTGTGTGGATAAAGATTTACAATTGCTATATCTTCTTGTTGGATTGTCTGTTTTATTATTTTATAGTGTCCTTCTTTGTTACAGTCTTGTTTTTTTGTTTTTAAAAAAATTTTTTTAACGTTTATTTATTTTTTTGAGACAGACAGGCAGAGCATGAACAGGGGAGGGGCAGAGAGAGAGGGAGACACAGAATCTGAAACAGGCTCCAGGCTCCGAGCTGTCAGCACAGAGCCTGACACAGGGCTCGAACTCACGGACCGTGAGATCATGACCTGAGACGAAGTCGGACACTTAACTGACCAAGCCACCCAGGCGCCCCGAGTCTTTGTTTTTTTAAAAAAGTTTATTTCTTTATTTTGAGAGAGTGTGAGAAAGAGAGCAAGTGGAGGAGAGGCAGAGAGAGAGGGAGAGAGAATCCCAAGCAAGCTCTGAACCATCAGTGCCTAGCTGATTCAGGGCTTGAACTCATGAACCATGTGATCATGACCAGAGCCAAAGTCAGATGCTTAACCAACTGAGCCAATCAGGTGCCCCTAGATGGGTCTTTTTTGGTATCCATTCCATCACCCTATGTCTTTTTATTAGAGAATTTAGTTAATTTACTTTCAAAGCAATTATTGGTAGGCATTTAGTTATTGCTATTTTGTTACTTGTTTTGTGGTAATTTTTGTAGTTCTTCTGTCATCCTTTCTTCTCTTCTTCTTGCATCATTTGCTGGCTTTCTTTAGTGATATACTTGTATTCCTTTCTTTGTATTTTGTGTGTGTCTATTATTGGTTTTTGATTTGTGGTTACTAGTAGGTTTGTGTATAACATCTGCATATAGCAGTCCATATTAAATTGATGGTCACTTAAGTTTGAGCCTACTCTTTACCCCTCCCCCCTCCACATTTTAGGTACATGGTGTTATAATTTACCTCCTTTTATTTTGTGAGTTCTTTGACTGGTTTTTACATGTGTACTTATTTTGGTTGCTTTTTTGATTCCTACTTTTTGAGTAGGAATTCCTTTTGTCTGCTTTTTTGATTCATACTCTTATTATAGTCGTTTCTTTCCACTCAAAGAGTCCCCTCCACCCCCCCCCCCCTTAACATTTCTGGTAGGGTTGGTTTAGTGGTTGTGCACTCCTTTAGCTTTGTCTGTCTGGGAAATTCTTGGATTTCTCCTTCTATTCTGAATGATAAGATAGTGGCTATCCTTGTCATGATTAGAAAGGAATAGGAGGAGAGACTTCTAGGGTTTGTAGCAATTGTTTCTGGATTTGGGTGTTGGCTGTACAGTTATGTTCAGTTTGTAAAAAGATGTATTGAGCAGTCTACTTATGTGTATTTTTAATGTATATTATTTTAATAGAAAGTTTTTAAAACTCAGGTACCCAGTCTTGCAAATACTTAAAAAAAATTGACAGAGTGAAAAAATCCTAATGTATTACAAAGATAAACAACCAAAATGACTGGTTGTAACATTTCTCTTCAGTAGTTTCCATTAGAAAATTAGGTTCCCATTAAAAACAAACAAGTAAGGATGGTAAAATAGAGGGTAGAGGAAAATAAATTTTTTTTTGAAATCCATTAACTGATTTTCAATAGATCCACTTAAATTGTGTTTTAGATCTTTTGTACTGTACTAATTTTATTTGTTGATGTTTATCTCACGAATGTGATAGGCCAAATGGTTGTATTTGTGAAAGTGCTTTCTGCTGTTTGCTAAAACACATTGGAAAAGCCAACATAATAGCACGATAGCTTTTTATAGATCATAAAAGAAACAACGCCTCTTAAAAGTATATTGGAAGCTTCATGGGTCCTAGTCAGAAAATGGAATTATTTAGTGTTTCAGTAAAGCCATGGGACCATCCTCCTTTTATGCACCGTAAGTATCATGCCAGCTGCCTACTTTTTATATCAACGAGAAGACGATAGATAGAATTTTCACATCCATAATTTGTGTTGGAAACAATAAAACATTTACCAACATTTTCTGCAGATCCCTTTGACTTATTTAATAAAGTGACAGAATCCTAAGTTATGAAAATTAAAAAAAATGCTCTGAGTAGCTGAGGGGCATACGATGGCAGGTGTGTTGGTCACTAGCATGGGCATCAATATTACTCAGGGCTCTCAATCAGCACCACACTCCCTCTTCTCTTTTGGTTATTTTATATTCATGACCATTCTTCTTCCTTTCCTTACGCAAACATAAAAAATACACCACTTAATTCCTGATTCTGTTTGTTGGATAGAGAAGGCAATTCATTAACACATCACTCACTATTTCTCATTGCAGCCATGCTATGCATTGGTAGGCAGCGGTAAGGTCTCTCAGGAAAGCTTCCTTTACGTTGATAGAAACAGGTGTTCTCTTTTAGTTGTCAACTCAGCTCCCTTCTGAGAATCTCAGATAAGTGGTCCAAATTACATCTAAGAGGAAAATTCGCTCAAGCATAATTACTTTCCATCAGGGTGCCACAAATAATGAAAAGAACAGAACATTGGAAGTATATTGTAGTCTACTTAATCACCATCATTTTAAAAAGCTGATGTTGAATTCCTTACTTCAAGACAAATTGTATAGCTTTGGTGGAAAATTAGGCATATTTTCTAAACACTAAATTATGTTTCTTCTAATTCACATTTGGCTAAGAAAAGCTGGCTAGTTTTTGTAGCAATGGAATATAAAAGATAAGGTTTGCAGCTGCCATTTCAAACACTGCATTTTTTTGTCTGTTCTTTAATAACTTCCTGTGTTTTTACTCATATTGAATGAATCCCCTTCTTTATATTTCTTGGTAAGATAAATTTCATCAGGGTTGCTATCTATGCAGGATGTAGGCAGATGCCTTATATCACCTTGCCCCTTCATCTCCCATTATTTCTCACCCTCACCCAAGAGCCAAACATGTGGAGAGCAACAGATTGTTAGTATGGGTAGACCTAGTAAAACTTTGCCCAATGATAAACAACTATCTAGCACCGTGCCTAAGAAATCCTGGTCATCAGAATTTTAGATAGCATTTCTCTGCATTTAAGAGCAGTTCTAGAATTGAAAATCTTCAATTGAGGCATGATGGAAAATCTGAGACCAAAAAAAAAAAAAAAAAAAAAATCCCAGTGTGACTACAAGCTCAACCATTGATTAGATATGCAGAAGTTGCTTTAACTTTGCATGGCTTCGTTTATTCATTATAAAATTAGGATAATAATACATAAGAATCAAGTAGAATAACAAAAACATTTTGTTATGATTGTAATTGATTAATAGTAGTAATTATAAATGAAATGTAATATTTTGGGGAGGGTGTGTAGACTTTTGGGGAGATGATAGGACAAAGTGCCCATCATACATTAGCACCTTCAACCAGGGTCAAGGGCTTCAGGTCACTTTCTGTTTTTCCAGTTGCCTTCTGTTTGTTCCCCATCAGCAGCTCTTCCTCTGTGGTCCTCGCTGTTTATCCTGTCCAGCCAATTATTGAGAGCCTCCCATCATCTCTTTTCATCCCACATTGATGAGTGTTTCTTTCGTTCCATCAGCCAAGCACATTGATGGACTAGAAATGCCCATTCATAAAATATAATTTGTTTGGTGATTAAGTTACCCTGGGTAGAGCTACAGGCTTCCCCATATATTACATATGTAAGGCAGGGATTGGCAAGCTTTTCTGTAAAGGGTTGGGCAGTATCTATTTTAGGCTTGCTAGGTTCTATGGTTTTTGTTGTAGGTACTTAACTCTTTTGTTGTAACGTGAAAGTAGATGTAGATAATATGTAATCAAACACGACAGTGTTCCATTAAATCTTTATTTACAAAAACAGATGGTGAGCTGGCTTTGGTTCATGGGCCCTAGTTTTCTGGGTCTCCAAGACATAGAGATGAATCACACCTTGAAAGGGTCACAACCATCATCACATAGTATGGCTTTCCTGAAAAGGCGCTCCATGGAGAGCTGTAGCCCCACAATCAAAGGTTAAGTGGTCAAATGTATTTTTGAAATTCTATATGATATTTTCCCTTCTTAGAAGGACTCCAGTACATTAGTATACTAAAGGTCCTGACTTTTTTCAGGAGTGTAACATTAGTAACAGGAATGATAACTAATGCTTTACCAGTGCTCTTACATATATTATTTCATTTAATCTCCCTGTGAGATGTAGAGTTATTATTAATGTCATGTTATAGTCGATGAAACTGAGGCACTGGAAGGTTAATAATCTGCCAAAGGTGCCATAATTAGTGGAGCTGGGATTCAAAGTTAGGCAGCCTGGCTCCAGGGTCTGTGGCCTGGGCCACCCTGTGCCTCTACATAACATGTAGACACCTGTGTGAGGTACCGTGTGAGCTGGGAAGGTGCTTCTTTAATCCAGTTCTCTCAATGAAGTCTGGAGAGATTCAGTGACTTTGCAAGGGTCACAAGCATAATTAGTAGCTGGGATAAGTCTACAGATCAGTTAAATCACTGCCCTTCACTGGAAGAAATGTTTAAATTAATCCTTTATAAAGATAAAAAAATCCTTTTGAAAATGAGTAATCATCTCTAATTTCCTTTTTCTAATTCAGGTTTTTATAACTAGTCCCATTTCAGTGGGGTGAATTTACAGTTTGATTTTTAAAGGATAGAATTATTGTCACTTTAAAAAAATGGGATAGGCAATCCTCTATCAAGGGGAAGATGACAGACCTTTATCTCCAACTCACATCTCTCTCTCGGGCTCTAAATCAGTGTTCCCAAGACTCAAGGCACATCAGAATCACTTGGGCTGCTTGGAAAAAATGATGCTGAGCCCCACTCCACTGCTTTAGAAATTCTGTTTTGATTACGGATCTGGCTTAAGTATTTCTAAAGATGTCTGTATCCAGGGTTGCAAATCACTGGTCTAGAGTCACATTTGTTATTGTCTGATAAATTGTACACCTACATTAACAGCTAACATTTAAAATACTACATGGAATGAAATAAAACTTATGTGGGCCATGGGTTATAATTAATAAAAATGTGACCACATTGCAAGCATGAGTGGAACTTTATTATTGCAGATAGATTGTGCTGGCAGCTATAATATTCAATCAGTTTTATGTGAGTGGAGCCTTTGGTTTGACATGCATAGCTGCAGGATAGACTGACTCTGATAGGTTGCTGTAAGTCAGTATGGCTCAAATAGAGGCTGATCTCTACCTTTTATGTGTTTGTTTAATGCCTGGGACTTATTGTAGAAGAATCCTGTATTTCGGAGGATTACGTTTTGCCACTCTTCTTCAGCAACTTAAATATATTATAATTGTTTATGATAGAAGACTTCAGAAAAGAAAGCATGTATATTAGAGGAATTTAGCATAGCAGTGGACCATCTGGAGATCAAAATTCAGACTTACAGACTGTATGAAAGTGATGGGGTTGAAATTCCCAGGATTTGAGATGGTCGAATTACTACTGTGAAACATTAAATTTATCTTTAAGTTTTCTGGCAGTTAAGGCAAAAAAGTAAAACATGCTAAGGACATAATTTTATATTCTGGATAAAAACAGCTTCCACACTCGCAGAGAAAATTGTTATTTTTGGACTAATTTCAACCAATAATTTAATACATATATCTTTGGGATAATACAGCTGAAAATATCTTCACCACAGTTTTGCAAGTCATAGAAATGATGTTCAGTTTATGATAGTTGAATGAATCCTCACGTAGTTGAGTGAACCAAATATCATGAAAAGGTAGACATTTCTATAGTTGTTCATTCACTTATTCATTTATTTGTTCAGTCACCTATTTGCTTTAAGTGCCAACAATGTACTGGATACACTGTTCAGTTATGGGAATATGGTATCGATAAGATTGTTCTTGTTCTCAAGGAGCTCACGGTACAGAGGAGGAAATGCTCAGTAAAACCAACATCTCAGAGTGAGAGAGGACAGAGCTCAAAATGAAGGTGTGTGATTGTTTATGTTTTGGGGACACAAAGAAGGTAGACCTAAGTGAGACCGTGGGAGATCAGAGAAGACTGAATAGGCTTAAGATGAGCCGTGAAAACGCATTTCCAGAGGAAGAGTAGCAGGTTAAGCAGCAGGGAAGAGTACTGAGCAGTCAGGAAAATTGCAAATGTCTCTCCTAAGTTGGAGGGTGGGGTTCACATGGGGATGTGGAATCAGAGATATGTGTGGGGATCAGATTCCAAAGATCAGGCCAAAGACTTATAGACTGCATGAAAATGATGGGTAGTCACTTCCCTATTTTAGGCAGGGGAGTCACATGATCAGATTTGTGTTTTATAAAGATGACTCTAGCTACGTTGTGGAAGGAAAGAGGCTGGGAGGTCACGTGGGAGGCTGTTGGTATAATTCACTTCTTAAGTGTTAAGATCTGAAGGGAAGCAATTAATAATGTAGAATAGGGGACAGATTCTACAGCTGTTTAAGAGATTGACTTATATGGATTAATGACTATAAGAAGGGGAAGAGAGAAGAATTAAGTAAAGTTACCTGGCTTAGATGACTGGGAAGCTGTGGGATACTTTACAGAGATGAAGAATGACAATGGAAAATTAGGTTTGTGGGTAGGGAGCAAAGAGTGGAAGATAGTGAAGACGAGTTCAGTTGATAGTTATGGGACATTGACTGAAGAATTTCAGCAGAGCATTGAGGTCTGAGCTGGAGGCAATGGTTTTGGAATTTACCAGCATGTAGATGTCAGTTATAGATGGCAATGTATATTAGGGAGATGAGTTACATTCTGAAACTCTGAGAAACATTTACACTTGAAAGTCTTGTAGAGGATACAGAGTTTGTGAAGGAGACAGAAGCATAGTAAGAATACACTGAGAGTATGTGTGGTAATGGAAGTGATTAAAAGGATACATGGGACCACCTAGGGATGTAATCTTGAACAGCGATAGAACTGAGATAGAAACACACTAAACTCTCTCTGTGAATATCAGTTGTGCTAGATGGGACTTGATAGGAATTGGCTCTTTGACACCAGACTGAATATTATTAATAGGAGTCTATGGGTTCATATTGTTTAAGGGACATACGCTTTAGATATCAGATATATTTCAAAAGTTGGAGATCCAAACATTTCTCCACACGCTTAAGTCCAGTTGTGAATGCAGAATAAATATCTTCAAAAGTCTTGAAAGAAACCTAAGTGCTTGCATAGCACAAGGTGGAGACGACAATGTCCTGGGCTATGAAACATGGAAAATTAAGGCCAATTTCTACCAATTAAGCACTTCAATTAATAAAATGCTCAGTGGAATGGATGGTCTTAAATAAAACTGTATTGTGAAGGTCTTGCCAGAACAAATTAGCTGCAAGTAAGAGCACCACGTAACTGAATGCACTCTCATAACGAGTAGAGTTATTAAAGATTACCAATTTAAATATGACAATTTTGGTTTGGGTATAAGTGGTACTTCTCCTCCTTGAGAATTGTATTAGACTGCATGTCTGACTCTTTAAGACCCTTCTTAGGAATAACATAAGGAGATGAAGTATCACTGATACCTGGCCTCTTTTCCCATATCTGTGGAGCCTCAGGACCCGCAGGTAACTAAAAACAGAGGGCTTTTTGATCTGCTCATCCTTAGGAGGGTTTATTGCCTATCATGTCTTCTCTCTATACACTGGGAAATATACCATGTGCCCTGACTCCAGGCTGAAAGAAAGAAGCAAAGCTTCTCAGGGATTTTGTAGGTCTCAATATTGGAATATTAATAGTTTGACATCTCTCCTCTGTTCTTACCATCGTAAGAATTCACATCAAATAGGGAAGGGGAGATGTTCATTGTTTGTCTTTCTGGAACCTTATCTAGTTTCTGACACCCTTGGCTGCAACACTGCTAATTGCATTAGAGTTTTCCACCATTTAAATCCCTTCGTTCCCCCGTAATATTCAAGCCTTATGTGAAATTTCCCCAGTTTTCAGCATCTATATGTAAAAAATCTCCAACTGCATTTTTAAAAGATAACACAAAAGGGAATTTTAGGTCACTCTCAAGAAGCCAATGAGTGCTGTAGAAAGGAGGAATGTCTTAGAGCCAAGCAAGATTGTTATGTAAGATAGTCATTTGGCTTCCTGCAGGTTCTTCACTGGAAAATCAAGAAAAAGGGCTAAAGAGATTTTAAAATGTTCTGTAATTAGGAGAAATTTTTTAAAAATAGCAGCCTCCCTGCATGGTTGATATCAGGCCTCTAATATTAGCATCAGTAATAGAGATAAAATGCTTGTCTTTCTGTTTGCTCTAGCACAAGGATCTTACTTCATTTACTTAACAGAGTTCCTAAGTACTGAAGTACTGAGTACTGAAATGTAGTGAACTGTTGTGACGTTTAATAAAATAATACTTTTAGAGTCAACACCATTGTTAGAGTACTCCTGGCTACTCAAAGTGTGTTCCAAGGGCCAACAGCCTTGGTACTACAGGGGAGTCTGTGAAAGTGCATAATATTAGGCTCTAACCCAGATTTGACTGAATCATTATCTGCCTCTTAAGGTGATCCCTAGGTGATTTGTCTCCACATTAATATTTGAAAATCACTGGTCTACATGAATAATCCCATCTTTTAATTTTTTTATTTTTTTGTCAAGAGATTTATAATGAGAGGCGCCTGGCTGGCTCAGTCAGTAGAGTGTGCAACTCTTGATCTTGGGGTTATAAGTTTGAGCCCCATGTTGGGTGTAGAGGATATTTACTTATTTATATTTTATTTTATTATTATTTTTTTAAATATGAAATTTATTGTCAAATTGGTTTCCATACAGGGTATAGAGGATATTTAAAAATAAAATCTTAAAGAAAAAAGAAATTTACAATGGAAACATCTGTTGTGCTGACAGTACTGAACAGAATTGTTTTTCTCACTAGAAACTCCTATTTTAATCACTCAAATGACTGGTTGGCAATGAAGAAGAATTACCATAAAAAAAGAAAAATCATGATTTTTTTTTCATTTTTTGATTGTCATGTTTCCTAAATTCATTTTTATTTGTTCTAGAGCTGAAATAAAGACCCACAGGTATAAAAAATAAATTTTAAAAATATCTTTAGTGAATTGATTGAGTAGATACATCAGTTTCCTGTGTACCACTTTGTGTACATGGATATTTCTTTCATATGAGTTAAATCTAGTTGATTTAACTTATTCTGTGTACAAAGTTCTCACATCAATAAAAACCCTATGTTATTAACACTTTTATAATGGGAATAAAGATTTGAGTAGAACACTGAAAGGAAGTTTGAATAGTTTGATATCATCAAGCTTTTAGGCATGTGGATGCCATTAGCATGATGCCTGGTGAAATGTTGGTTAATCTGAAACTTGTAAAAATACATAATACACAAACTGAGAGCTGTAGGCTTCACTGAAGGCAGACCTGGTAAAGCAACTGTAGCTTAGGATATCACATTAGTCAATTTGGAGTCATTTTTGAATTTTTCCTTCCCCTCAACTATTTCATCTGGTTAATGTGCAAGTTCTGCTGGTTCCACTGCTAAAGTACATTTTGAATTAATCCACTTTTCTCTATCTGTACCGCTGTGTTCCAGGCCATCACTATCCCAAAAGTCCTCCCTCTTCCTCTATAGTTTCTGCTCTATCTTCTGCCCAATCCATTTTCTCCATAACAGGTGGAGTCATCCTTTAAAAATGCTGACGTAAGTCCGTGTAACTCCTCTACTTAAAAATCCTTCACTGCTTTTCTATTGCTTTTGTTTTGTTATACAAATTCCCTAGCACAGCAGTAAGTCCTGGCACGGTCTTCTCAGTGTATCTCATGCCATAGTCCCTTCTTGTTCACCTCACTCCATGTCTCCAGATTCTTGTCAGTTCCTAAGGTGTACCTCCTTCTCACCATAAGACCATTAAATGTCTCACTCCTTTTTCCACATCAGGTCTCGGTTTTAATGCCACCTTTTCAGGGAGGGCCTTCCTGACTGTCTAACTTTCCCATGATCCTCTATTTTAACTCCCTGTTTATGTCCTCAGTAGCGCATTACAGATTAATTGTATACATTTTGTGTATTTATTTGCTAATTGCCTATCTTTCTCAAAGAATGTAGGCTCAGATGAGGGTGTACTGTCTTGCTCACAATTTATTAAGTTCCCAGAAAAAAGCAAGCATCATTACATATTTGTCGAATAGATAGAATGACTTTAGAACAATCTTAAAAAAAATCTTATGTTTAATTTTTAATTACTTCTTTGATCTTCAGTGGTTCCTCGTTCATTTTGCAAGTGATTAATTTTAAACAAATCCCTTCAAGTTCATTATGTGAAAAAGTATTAAATGTGACACTTTACTCTTTCAAGGAGTGCTCAATATTGGAAACAAAATTAACATGCCAAGAGGATGTTTTAGTAGAACATTTTGTTGAGATTTGTATCACAGTAACTAACTGAGGCTACTTAGCCTAGTTATTTGTCTCAATCTTTGTGTTACCCTGTGACTGACTTTATGAAAATGAAGTATGCCAGTTGTCTTATTTACCACTGTAATCTATTGATATGGTCTATAAACCAAATTTCAGGGCGACAAATTCTCAAAACTCAGAAAGCCAAAGTCTCTTGGACTCAGGGTTAAGAATTTGTGAGTCTGAAGACTGTGCTCTTACATATTTCAGGTGAGTCTCCATTGAGGTCCAGTTTCTGAAAGCCAAGCAAAGTGGCCCAAGACTATATTGTAGTTACCAAAACTGGATATCTCAGAACTTCAGAAGTGAGTTATTAGATCAAGAAGGAAACCCAAGGGCGCCAGGGTGACTCAGTTGGTCAGGCATCTGACTCTTGATTTTGGCTCAGGTTACGATCTCATGGTTGTGAGACTGAGCCCCACGTTGGGTTCACAGAGCCTGTTTAAGATTCTCTCTCTCCTCCTTCTGCCCCTTTCCCACTTGCATGTACATGTGTGTTCTCTCTGTCTCTCTCTCTCTGAAAATGAGAACAAGCAAACAAACAAACAGAATGAATTCATGAAAGAAGTAAGCCAAAATAGCCCAACCAGGGGCCTGCTGATCTTGTCTGCCATGCTGGAGGTGCTCAAGTGATGGACTGAAGGACATGAGTTAAGGAATGTGGATGAGTAGTATTGTGTATGAGAGGACGATTGGAATGCCACAATCAAAAGTTAATTTAGACTTTCAGAGATCAGGATGAAAGCTGAGAAAATCTATTAAAATATTTTACTTTAAGCATACTTGATATATGGATATTTGAAGAATCTGGATGATTGAACGTATGTATTTTAAATTGGAATGTTCAGACTTTGTATTAGTTTCCCGGGGCTGGTCTGACAAAGTGCCACAAACTGGGTGGCTTTTGAACAACGGAAAATTACTATCTCAGTTCTGGAGGCCAGGAGTTCAGGATCAAGGTATCTACAGGGCTGACTCATTCTGAGGGCTGCAAGGGAAGGCTGTGTTCCAGGCCTCTCTCCTTGCCTTGTAGATGACTGTCTTCTTTTATGTTCACATCATCTTCCCTCTGTACGTGTCTGTGTCCAAATCTCCCCTTCTTATACGAACAACAGTCATGTTGGATTAGAGCCCACCCTAAGGGCTTCATTTTAACTTGATTGCCCTGTAGAGATCCTATCTCCAAGTAAAAAGAAGTGCTGGGGTTAGAAATTTAGAGGAAATACAATTCAACCCATAACAGACCTTAATAATTAATTATATGTCATTTTTAATATAGAAAATAAAAAGAACATATGTCAAAAATATTTGCTTCATGTGGCTTTAAACTCAAGCACACCCCCCCCCCCAAATCTAAGAAACTAACTACCTGTAGAAATTAGAATGTGCTGTCTACATACTGTAGTCTATAACCTGTAAGCAAACTATAATAAAACTATTTTAATAAAGAAATTAATTAGTATCACTCTCTAAGTTGAAACTTGTCTTTGCGCAGTCATTTAGCCTTAACTGGAGTGTATTAGAAGCACCCTTTTTTGGGTAGAAGTTTGGTATTAATAACATAGCAGTTGACACAGAGGACAGATTTTCAGCAGGAGTTACATGTGCTAATGAAGCTTGGAGCTTACTGGAGGTTGATTTTAACGTTTCTCTTGCTTTCCCACTAATGAGATCTAAATGATAGGACTGATAGACTTTTTTTTTTTTTTCCTCAAGTATTATTTAAAAGCCAGATCACATTTTAATTTAACATTGAATTGCCCATAAAATATTAAATAAGGTAAATGCAGCAAAATTATCCAACTTAGGAAATGTGCTAATCTTATTATTATTTTTTTTTTTTTTGCTTTTAAATCCTTAGCTGGGTTTTATAAAGAACCTCAGCAAAATCCATTTTCTTCCTCTTTAAAATGGTGTTGTGTTTGTACGGCTAGGAACGGGGCACTGTCTTCAACAGTGGTGGTCTCTTAGTGTGATAAGAGATAAACAAATCCTATGTTCATTCATTGAATGCATGATTTCTGTGTTTCCTAACTTTTTTTTTCTTACGGACAAAATATAATGCTAATTTTCACCTTCAGGAAAAGGTTATTCTGCCATTTTTCAAGGCCATTAGTGATGGAACTTGTGATGTGGTGTCCATATAACTGGCTTTTTTTTTTTTTTTTTTTTTTTTGCTGATATCTTCTGTTTATCCCACGCCCCCTCCTCCTGTCAATACTCCCGGCAGTATTTATTTTGCAGAGTGCTTGGATGCTCATTCTGTCTGATGCACTCATCATTGCCAACAAGGCCTCCGTTCACTGACAGCTGAGGTACAGCAAGCGGGCACTGGTTCATTCATACGCTTCAGTTGCTGTTGTAACACAGGCCCCAGCCTGACAGGTGAAGCGAACGGTGTAGTTTTGTGATGTGATTACCCGGAACCACAGGTCCACATTCACCCAAATGAATGAAATTGATTTTGATTTGCAGTCCAACAAAGTAAGGTTCCAGAATGTCAGCCATCCATCCATCCATCCATCCATCCCCTGTTCCCCCACCTCTGGTCTTTAGTTAAGTTGCAATATTATTAATGGGATGGATTTTATTTAAATACAGTTTGGTTGAGTAAGGGTGGCAATAGTCAAGACTCCCATTAATAAAACTTTTTTTTCTGCAAAAGTTTATTCTTAGTGAATATAACTATATTAAATACTTGTCATGACTCAGAAGAAGATTTAGTTTTGACTTTTTAGAAGATACTACACATTAAACATAGACACATATCCTTGTAGCTATACTCTCCTAACAGTTTCCCATTCCTCAATCTGTCTAGGAATCATTTTTAGTTTTGGAAGTATTTTTTTTAATTTTTCAAGTTTTTATTTATTTATTTTTAGAGAGAGACAGAGAGAATGAGCAAGAGAGGGGCAGAGAGAGAGGGAGAGAATCCCAAACAGGCTCTGCTCTGTCAGCTTGAAGCCCAATGTGGGTCTTGATCTCATGAACTTTGAGATCATGACTTGAGCCCAAACCAACAGTCAGATGCTTAACCGATTGAGTCACCCAGGAGCCCCATAGTTTTGAAAGTATTTTTGGAGAAAGGCACAGACTTAATTTTCATATGCATGTGTAGGGCTGAGCACTCATTCCCTCTCATTGCCATATTTTTTGCTGCTATTAAAAGGTATTGAGATCTCTGTACTAAACTTCTGCATGTTTATTGCTATCTGCCAGGCTAGTGGTTTTGGAATCTGGCTGTATATGTAATATATATAACCTAGTCAATTTCTTGAAAAAAAAATTCCACAGACTCATAGGGCTCACTCCACAGCCACTTTATGACTATCTCTTGAATAGATCCTGTTAGAGCTCAAGTAGCAATAAGAAATTGGTTTATCTTCTGGAGTGTAAGTAGGATTCAAGTTTTAGATGATGCTAGATATTGTGAGATATTTTCAGTGAGGATGGATAATACCCATATTTGAGGATTAGTCAATTGGCTTCTTACATTAACATTAACAATTACAATAACAACAGCCATAAGGAAAAAACCCCACAAAAACAAGCTGGATTTCATCTAAGAAAATAGAGTGAATATTCCAAACTCTGCAGCATTCAAGTGAAGGATACACAGAACAATGGGAAATTATCTGAATAGTCATTACAATACAAAGTAAATTACTAAAATAAGTAAATTATAACAACTAGACTTTAATGCCACTTGATTTATTGCACATACACTAGTATCAGTCCTGTTCAAATACCTTATTACATTGAATTTTCTTCCCATGAATTAGTTATTTTTAGACTCATTTTAAAGATGATCAGTCAAAGGCTTAGAGATGAGAAATAACTTTCCCTGATGTCACACAGTTATTACCAAGTGCTTTTAAAATTATCTTGCTATGGGGTCACCTGGGTGGCTCAGTTGGTTAAGTATCCAACTTTGGCTCAGGTCATGATCTCACGGTTCACGAGTTCGAGCCCCACATTGGGCTCGCTGCTGTCAGCATAGAGCCTGCTTCGGATCTTCTGTCTACCCCCACTCTCTCTGCCCCTCCTCTGCTTGCTCTCTTTCTCTCAAAAATAAATAACATTAAAAAAAATATCATGCTATGATTGGCATTGTTTCTGGCTTATGTTTTATGCCCTTTCCATTACACTTAAATGTTTAGTGCTGTAAAGTGTAAAAACATTACACTTAAAATGTTTAGTGCTGTTTGACTCTGTACTATTAGACTTTTGCTCATTCTCTAACTCTCTCTCTTTATGCACATACATACATATTTTAAAATATGACGTGGAATATCATATTATCAGAATGGCATAACTGATGAGCCACAAACTCTGTGTCAGATATGTTGGTCTTATTCCCTGTCCCAGGTTCCCTTTCTTCCCTCCCATAGTAAGGAGATCTGTTTCATTTTTATTCCCCCAGCCCAAGGCTTCTTAATCACAGCATTATCGATGTTTTGGATTTGATAGTTCTTTGTTGTGTGGGCTACCCTATGCATTATAGGATGTTTGGCAACATCCCCACTCTCAATCTAATAGGTACCATTAACACCACCCAGTGTCATAATCTAAAATGTCTCCATAATTGTGGCCAAATATCCCTTGGGAAACAAAATTTTCCCCAACAGAGAAGGATTGCTTTAAGCTCAGTCTGAAAGTAGCTAAATAAAAGTGTAGTCCCTCTGCTCTGTTTCTTTCCTGCACATCAGGGGCTTTAAGGGATTAATTATTTAGGCATCGAGTTAGAACAAGTCAGGTTATGCTGTGGTAACAAACAATGGCAAAATTGGCTTAAATCAACAAGCCACTGGCTTTCCAGGGCAGCTGGCCTCCTGAGCTTAGTTAGCATTCTAGACCACTTCAGTCTTCTAGCAGTTCACTATCCACACATGTTTTCATGACCATTGCTGCAGGGAAAGATAGAGCATGGAGACCTGTGCATGGGGTTCTACATATGTCCTTCTAGAAGGTACACATGTTACTTCAGCTCACTTATTATTGACAAAAGCAAGTCAGATGGCTCTAATTTGCAGGCAGAGAAGAAATTTAGTCCTCCATGCTTGAAAGAGGATAACTGGGGGCACTGGTGAGCATCAAGTGATATCTACCATCATCATTTATAAACTGTTGTCTGAATGCTTCGTATTGAACCTAGTAAAGTTCTAGGTGACGTGATTCAAATAAAGTTTAAATAGAGTATTTACCCATTATTTCAGGAGAGAATGTACACGTGTGAAATAATCAGTGTGGAAGACAATATATACCACACACAATAAATTATAATAGTGTTCATTAAAGTTATATATTGATTTGGAAAATATTTGCATTTTTATGATATTTGCATGGCATTTCTTTTGGGTTCTGGGACCCAATTTCAATGTGTGTGAGGTGAGGAGATTTCCCCATATAGTCATCAATTTTCTGGGCACCAACTTGGGGTCCTACAATTCGACCTGACTCTGATACTATCTACCTGGAAGTATCATCAGATTCCCAAGTTAAGCTTTCAATCCTAGAAGACTGTCCCCCACTCTCCACTTCAGATGTCAGTTGCAAGCCCAGGTTGTTACCTGTGCTTCTGACTGGTTATAAATCACAGGCACTATGACCCCTTCCTTTTTTTGGGTTTGATTAATTTTCTAGAGCAGTTCACAGACTCAGCAAATGTTTCACTAGGTTACTGGCTTACTTTAAGAGGATATAATTCAGGAACAGACGGATGGAATAGACGCACAGGGCAAGGAATGTGGGAGATGGCTTGGAGCTTCCAGACCTTCTCTGGGAGCCCCACTCTTTCTGTGTCACCAACCTGGAAGTTCTTGGAATCCTGACCTTGTGGGTTTTATGGAAGCTTCATTATTTAGGGATAATTGATTAAATCATTGGCCACTGATGATTGGCTCAACCTCCAGCCCTCTCTCTTCCTGGAAGCCGAGGGGTGGGACTTCAGGTTCAGTCCCTCTAATCACAAAGTTGGTTCCCCTGGTCAACCAGGCCATCCTTAGGTGCTATCCAGAAGTTACTTCATTAACACAGCGAAAGACCTTATGGCTCTCATCACTCAGGAAACTGTGCCAGAAACTGCGATGAAGACCAAATATATATTATTATAATATCACAGTATATCTATTTATTCATTGTCTTTTTTCTTAATGTCCAATAAAGTTTCATAAATCTTTCTGGTTAAATGTCTTCCTAGTTGTTTATAATTTTGCTTTTATTTTTGAATGAGATTCACCTCTGCCTCCCCATTTCTTTTTTTTATTGTTTATTAACAAATGAACGTAAAATTGTTTCTTTTTTTTTTTTTTTAATTTTTTTTTTCAACGTTTATTTATTTTTGAGACAGAGCATGAACGGGGGAGGGGCAGAGAGAGAGGGAGACACAGAATCGGAAACAGGCTCCAGGCTCTGAGCCATCAGCCCAGAGCCTGACGCGGGGCTCGAACTCACGGACCACGAGATTGTGACCTGGCTGAAGTCGGACGCTTAACCGACTGCGCCACCCAGGCGCCCCTAAAATTGTTTCTTGAGAAAGAGAGAGAGAGAGAGAGAGTGCGAGTAGGGGGAAGGGCAGAGAGACAGGAAGACACAGAATCCGAAGCAGGCTCCAGGCTTTGAGCTGTCAGCACAGAGCCCAGTGTGGGATTCAAACCCACAAAACGTGAGGTCATGTCCTGAGCTGAAGTCAGCCACTTAACCGACTGAGCCACCCAGGCACCCCTCTGTTTTTTTAATGTCTATTTATTTTTGAGGCACAGAGAGAGTGTGGGATAGAGGGTCCCAAGTGGGCTTTGTGCTGATAGCAGCCAGTCCAAAATGGGGCTCAGACTCTCAAACTGAGCGATCATGACCTGAGCTGAAGTCAGACGACTGAGCCACAGCCACCCAGGCGCCCCTCCACCTCCCCATTTCTACCTGGCTACTGCTGGCACACAGAAAAGCTGTTTGATTTTGGTACATTTTCCTTAATCCATATATCCTAATACCTGTAATATTTTGTATAGCTTTGTAGTTCAGTCTTTTAAGGAGTGATTCTCAAAGTTTTGCCCTGAACTAGAAGCATCAGGATTGCTTGGGAACGTGTTAGAGAAGTCCAAATTCTTGGACTCTTAACCCAGATCTACTGACTCAGAAACTTTGAGGGTAGAATCTAGACTTTGGGATATTTAGATATGGAAACATAGTTGAAAAATAATGACAACATTTTCTTTTTCTTTTTTGATTTTTTACAGATAGTTATATTTCTTCTTAACTTGTAGCATTAGGTGAAACATGTAAGACAGCGTTGGGTACTAATAGATATAATCTTGACTTTGATTTTGTTTAAAAGAAGACTATTGTTTGTTAGTTTCTGGTGTTTAAAAGTTCTCTTACTATTTGAAATTTTTACGCAGAGTTTTAAACAGGAATGATGACTGATTTTTGTAAATGTTTTACAGGATTTACTCCCATAATCATGGGAGTTTTGCCTTTAACTTATTAGTGTTTGAAATATGTGGATGAGTTTCCAAATGTTGAACCACATACACAATCAAGGAATAAATACAACTTGGTGGACTTATTTTAATATGTTGCTGGATTTGTCTTGCTATTGCCTATTTCCTAGCATTTTAGTTAATTGAATTGTTTGTTTCCTTAAAAACAACATTACGGTATTTTTTCTTTCAATAATAATATTATATCAATAATATTGTTACAACATCTAATATTGTTAATGCAGCTTTTCCTGTGTCAGATTTAAAGGTTAATTGCATTTTATTACCACATATTTTCTGTAGCTCCTCAGACCTCAAACCATAACAGTAACAATAATAATAGTTGCCTCTATGTATTCTCATTAGAATTCTCCCAAATATCTGGCTGGGTAGCTGCCCTCGTCAAGTGGAGCATGTAACCATCAAACTGAAGCACGAATTGGGGATTACAGCTGTAATGAATTTCCAGACTGAATGGGATATTGTACAGAATTCCTCAGGCTGTAACCGCTACCCAGAACCCATGACTCCAGACACCATGATTAAGCTATATAAGGAAGAAGGCTTGGTCTACATCTGGATGCCGACCCCAGATATGAGCACTGAAGGTAAGCATCAGAAAAATCTTTCTGGCTTCTTGTTGAAGTGTTTCAGAGAAGCCATCGCTGTCTGTCTGTCTGTCTTTATCTATCTATCTATCTATCTATCTATCTATCTATCATCTATCTACCTACCTATCTACCTACCCACCTACCTTTATGTCTATAATTGAGTGACTTAAATATGAGTGATAGAAATGGAATAACTATAAGGTATTTAGGTTTAATAGATTTGACATATTTTGATAATTTGGCCAAGATTCTGTTTAACATGGCTCCTTTGATTTGTTTATTCATTAACTATATGTCTGTTGTGTGCCTGATGTATGTGTGGCATTATGCCGGCAGCTGGGAACACAGTGGTGAGGAAAAGCAGGCATAGCTCCTGTCCCCATAGACCTTATAGTCCTAAAGGGAAGACACACATTAATCAAATAACCACGAACAGAAATTCACAAATACGATGAAACTTGTGTTAGAAAGATACTGCTGTGAGAGCATATGCACAGGCAAATCAGATGTAGGAAGAGGGTCAAGGAAGGTTTTCCTAGGTATGTTTGAGCTAGATCAAAGGATGGGGTTGCTGGGGGTGAGGGGGCAGCTTAGGAAGTCTCTGCTGCAGGAAAACATAGAATGTTCTAAAAGAAGCCCAGTATGGCTGCAGGTCAGGGAATGAAGGAAGAGGATCTTGCAGATTTGGGCCACAATAAGGATTTTAGACTGTCTCCTAAAAGCAGTAAGAAGCAGTTGAAAGGGTGGGAGACTGGGCTAGTGCCAAGATCACCTTTTTTTTTTTTTTTTTTTCCCCTTCAGAAGTGCGGTTTGCCCTGTGGACAAAAGATGGAGGTGGGCTCTCAGTGGATCTGGGGACACCAGTTAGGAGGTTACTGCGATAGTTGAAGTGAGAGATAATGAGGGATGACACAGTTGGGGGCAGGGTGGCAATGGTGAGGCTGTAGTTACTGCACAAGTACTGGCTGAGCATGTCTTTGTGAAGAGGGGTCAGGACATGCGTGCTGCTGGGAAAATGAGAGAGACAGAAGGCATAGTTTTGATCTAATGGCAAGAGGTGATAAGACAAGCTCAAAACTAATTACAATGCAGAGAAGAATGTGGTGTGAGTAACGAGTCACGTGTTCCTCATGGGTTATGAGGTGGGGAGAAAAGCACAGGGAGGCTATATTAATGTCATGGCATTTGAGGTGGGCGTGGCTTTGACACGTTGATGGAGAGGGAGGAAGGGCATGCCAGGTGGATGAAACAGTGTAAGTCAAGGCCTAAGGCATGGCATTTTACAGGAATGCTCTGTATTTCAGCACGGCGGTAGAGTAAGGTTCTCTCTGGGAAAGGAATGAGGGGAAGTGAAGCTGAGAGAATCAAGTTACACTACTAGTTCAACCGGCTGTCAGCAGGGGGCAGCAGAGGGCTGTGGGAATGGCATTGGCAAGGGACTTTGGTGAACTGCTATTCTGGGGGAAAGAAGGAAGGCAGGGATGCCTAGCCAAGAAATGTCTCCACCCTCAGTCCTCTTCCCCCCACAAAGTACATAACGTATCAGACACTCTCCTAAGCAGTTTCATGCCCAACTCATATAATTCCGACAAGACTCCAGGCACATGTAGTTATCTCCATTTTGCAGAGGAAGAGACAGGTACGGAAATGTTAAGTAATGTGGCCAAGGTCATAGGGAAAGACACACAGCCTGGATTTCAACACAGGCATTCAGACTTGGATCATGGCTGCAGACACAGCGCTACGGAGCTACTCCCTGCGTGCTCATGTGGACTTTCAGTCCCCTGTGCTCATGATGACCTGGAGTTAGACAAAGACCATTTGCCAGGGAGATGGCTTGTCTCCCCAGAGTCAACAGTCCAGGATGTAGGTGGGGACAGAAGACCTTGAGGATCCTTGGGAACCTGGCTGTTGCCTGCCTTGGCTCTTTATGAATCTCAGGTGGTTCTCATGGCCGGGCTGGACTGAACCATCACTCGGGATGAGGTGTAATTTTTCTTCCTGAAGAGGAGATTGTTTCGTTACTCTTGGTGGTAATGCTGGTCCAAAGAAACTTGATTGAGCCATTAGAGCTGTGCTGTTTTTCAAGGAAACAAAATAACTTTGGTTGCACATAAGACCATCGGTTGAATCTAGGCCCACTATAGTTGTGTTAAAATCTTTTGTGGGGGTCACGCAGTCACCAGGCCCCCATCCCTGCCACAACAGTGGAGTGCCTTCCACCCCGGAGCAGTTTGACAAACACTGGTGACAGCAGAATGAAGGCCCCTGAGTAGCTGTGTGATATCGAGCAAGCTAGTTCCTGCATTTGGAAAATAGGGTAATAGTTTCTGCCTTACAAGATGATAACAATAGAATAAGATGATTGATACGAAAGTGCTTTGTGTTTCTGGTTTCAAAACAGAGAAGATTGTAAGGACCACGTGCCTGTAGCTTCCAGAGAGCGTTCTGATTCTTGCTGCTTTGATTCTGATTTCATAGCATCGTTACCCGTTGGGAGTGTAACGTGAGACAAGCTTGGAGTAGCTGAGCTGCTAACTGTAGCCGCGTCCCGTTCCATTCCAGGCATTGATTACCCGAGGGCCCTGGTGACTAATAGGTGTTTGCTCGATAGTTTGGGGTATGCAGAAGCCTGAGGGAAAACTCCACCCCCAAAGGCCCACTGTAGTTGTGTTAAATTCTTTTGGGGGGTCACAGGGTCACCAGGTCCCCATCCCCACCACAACAGGAGAACACCTTCTACACTGAGGCAGTTTGGCAACACCAATGATAGCGAATGAAAGCTCCTACTTGGCAAACTCTGAAGGTTAAATGAAGGCTTTCTTTGGCTCAGCATAACTGGGGGAGTAATCAAAGGGTTAATGACCATTCCAGAGTCGCAGGGGAGGTTTGGACCAATAGATTAATCTGTGTGGCTCACAATATTAGCACAATGAACATATAGGTTAATTTAGCTGAATATTTTTAGAACTCTAGAGAAAAATCCATCTGGAAGTGTTTTGAGCTGTAGCATAATGCTGTCAGATAAAGTCTGAGAAAGAAGACAGTGTGTTAGGCCTGACTGTCACCACTGGTTGTCACAGGCCTGTTACAATCAACTGTACTATCGATCCTTACTCTTGTACATTTTGTCATATGTAGAGGAGTTAGTTAGGATTTTTCTTTTCTTTTCTTAAAAAAAATTGGTTTGTGTCTTTCACCTGAGACATGAAAAGCTCCCAAATCTAGCAGTCACCTGAAAAAAAACCCAAGTCTGTTCATTAAAATTCAGTTTTCTTTCACATAGGAAGTACTCCGATTGTGTTTTGACCTCTATCAGTGCAGTGCTGGTGATAACAAATGGTCTGCCCTTGCCTCCCAAACGACTTAATGTGCTTCCCAGAGTCCCCAGCTGCCCCTTTGTTTGGACAGTTCTGTCCAACGCTACCCTGTGCGTGCAGCCCTGCCATGAGGCGGTCACTGACCTTGGGGCCACAACACGTTGGGCTTGGGCCTTGTTGCCACCACGGAGCTTTGTGATATCAAACAGGCTAGCTCCTGCATTTGGAAAATGGGGTAATTATTTCTGCCTCATAGGTTTATAACAATAGAATAAGATGATTGATATGAAAGTGCTTTGAAAATCACAAAGTTGGGACTATATTTTTTAGTCCCAAGTTCTTAGTTTTCTACCAGAGGATGTACTAGACAGTATGGACCTTATCTATATTACACTGCAAAGGTGAAAAAGGAGATATGCTCAAATAAAATAATCATATATCCTGCCATAAATCTGCCTGGAGTAAAAAAGGAAGGGAGGGAGTGAGCATGTGTGTGTGTGTTTGTGTGTGTGTGTGTGTGTGTGTGTGTGTGTGTGTTGGAAAGGCTGAGAGATGTTCCAGAAGTAATTTCTTTCAAGGTCAACCTTAGGTAAAGGGCATCTTCAGGGCCTTTTCCACTCTTCTCCCTGATTTCAAGTCCTTGTCCCCTTTCTCCCAATCTTTGTTTGCTCACTGCATGCTTTCAAGAAGCTTTTAATCATTACAGAGTCGGATTAGCCTAGAGGAGGTGTGGACCACAAGTTAGATTAGAGGGGTCTGGTAGTGTCTCAGATCTAATTAGTATTATTGGATTTTGTTTCATTTTATTTTTTATTCATGCACTTAATGAATGCTTCTTGAGCATCCACTGAGAGCCAAGGCCTGTTTTAAATTCCAAAGTAAGAACCACAGACAGTTAAATGTTTTGTTAGACCTGCACAGGGTTTAAAATTTTCAACTTAGTTGCCAACAGTTAAAATTTGGAATACTTGTTATAAAAAATCTGGATTTCTCTCTTGCCTTTAGGTATTATCATTTGTATGCATGGAAACTTCTTATCTAATTAACTTCTATATGGAACCGAAGTATATGAAACATGAAAAATTAGAGGCCCTTGTTGACACCGGTTTATTGTGCAAGCTCTGATTATGGACACCCTCTTTTTATTCCTTGGTGGGTTTTGCATTAGCTCAGTCTCCCTAGAATGGGTTTTGTAATCGAGGGATATGGCCCATTGGGCACAGAAAGCTCCTGTAGGGCAGAAGGCCTAACCCCCAGCGAGGATGTTGCTCTCACCTGGGTTAGGAGCAACAGTGTAACCAGGTAGGTCGGGGTCAGAGGCTGAGGATTCAGACTGACAGCATGGGGGCCAGCAAGTACCACAGACCAGGCAGGTTAGGGAAGGGCAGTAGTATAGTGGTTAAGACCAGAGGCTCTGGAGTTGTGCTGGCTGGGTTTGAATGGTCACCTTGGGCAAATCTCCTCGTCTCAGTTCCCTCAGGTATAAACGGAGGATAATAATAGCACCAACCTCATAGTTGTTAAAAGGTGATTGTAAATGAACTATTGCATGCACAGTGCTTAGAACAGCACTTGGCAGGTAGAAGGGGCAGGTAGATGTTAGCTGTCATTAATCAAAGTAGACTGATTTGTAGTCCTTAGACATACAAATAAGTGAGAGCTCCAGTGGAGGCCAGGCCGAGACAGGTGGACATCCTGGACCAGGTCCTTGTCTGCTGTCCTTTCTTCTTATTTAGTTTTTTGTTATGTTATTGAAATATTTGTGTGGCAGTTCTTAAGTGAGGTGGCTAAGTGATTCTAGGAGAAGACCGCTGCAGGGTGATACCGGCAATTAAACGGGGGGCCTTCTGGAGCTTCCCGATGGCAGCTGCCACTTACTTTCCAGGACTACATGTCCGAGGTCACAAAATTCTAAACTCACACATTTCCCTTTTCAGCTTCTAAGCTGTATGCATGCCTCTTGAAGAACCTTTTACAGATAAAAAGGAAAGGGAGAGATATTGCCCCATTTGGGCCGTTTGATGAAGACCCTTCCTCCGGGAATCTCTGGCCAGAGAGTGCGCTGAGGGAAGGGATCCTGATGGGTCCATGTGAACCTGGGCTTGGGCAGGTTGGTGGCATGGATGCTGTGTAAGCTGAACACAGGGGCTGGGGCTCTGACTCCAGAAGCTCCTACAGCACATGGTCACTATTTGGACACTGGACACTTAATGAAAATCCATGTTAATAATGATTCTCAAGGCTATATTTTTTTATTATTTTTTTTAAATCTATTTTTGAGAGGGAAAGAGAGAGAGAAAGAAAGAGAGAAAGAGAAAGAAAGAGAGAGAGAGAGAGAGAGATAGTGTGAGCAGGGGAGGGGCAGAGAGAGAGGGAGACACAGAATCTGAAGCAGGCTCCAGGCTCTGAGCTGTCAGCACAGAGCGCAATGCAGGGCTCGAACTCACGAACTGTGAGTTCAGAACCTGAGCCAAAGTCGGATGCTTAACCGACTGAGCCACCCCAGGCTCCCCTAGTCAGTAATCTTATAATATTGTGTGGTGACAGATGGTAACTACACCTATTGTGCTGAGCTTAGCATGTAGTATAGAATTGTCCAATTACTGGGTTGTACCCCTGAAACTAACATCGTATGTCAGCTGTGTTTCAAGAAAATAAGTTTGTTTTCAGCTCATCTCCTGGCAAAGTACACGGTAGCTGGAGAGGCGGCTGTGACAGGGAGCTTGGCACGTGATGCCAGCTGTGGCAGGAGCAGGAAGAGCCCGGCTTCACAGTTTGCTGTATGGTCATTCCCTTCCCAGCCAGTATTACTTGGGCTACACCTCTAACAGCCCTTCCGCAGAACAAAAGCCTTGCACGTGGGCAGGCCTCACCCTTGTTGGCAGGGCTGCTCAAGCATATTTTGGAAGTTTTGCCTCTTCTGATCTCCCAGCTCACATGGTAAGTCAAGTACACAGTACTCTCCCTGAGGCACGCAATGAGACAGCTCTCTGGTGCATATGACATTTTGCATCTTTCCATCTCCAGTGATATGTGACTGCCTCTGGGGAAGTGCCATGAGCAGCTGCCTGTATGGGATGCCCCCCCAGCTCTAACCTCAGAGTACCCCACAGCCTAGTGAGGAAGTGCAAATCGGTTACAGTTGATGGCTGGGTTTGAGCCTGCAAACTCAAGTGGCACAGAGGAGCTGGTGTGTCCCCACCTCAGACGCCCTCGGCGATCAGGCAGGGAGCACGAACGTATGGCAACAGGCAGTAGGAGGAGATGGAGCCTGAGGAACTGCGAAGGGTGCCCTGACTAAAGACATTCCAGTCAGAAATGGCCCTAAACTGCTGTGTGGGACCTGTAGCTTTAGATGCCTTGGAAAGCGATGAATAGAATGCCAGCAGCAAACGTAGAATATTGTACTGGCTTCCATGTAGATGTTTCTGCTCCTGTCTCAGAGCAAGGTGAGCCTGAGGCTAAGGTGGACCCACCCCAGACGGAGGGGCAAGTGAGAGGGCCTTCAAACCATGATGGGGTCTTGTAACATCTATCTGTTCTTCTGAGATGCTGACCCCTGATTCCCATGTGTTGTGTTGGCCTCTTAAGGGGCACTTGCATTTTAAAAGAGGACATCTAAAGAGGGAAGTCTGAACTTACTTCAGTGGTTCTCATGACCTCGCGGCTCCACTCCACCATGGAATTCCAGGCCTCCGTGAGGATCTGCATTGAAATCATTTGAGGGAGGAGTTTCCCCCACCTTTCCAGTTATCCAGGGGGGTAGCAACGTGAAGCACCATTGTGCCCCTGTGAATTCGAGAACACAGAGTAGCTAGAGGGTGCCAAGTCACAGGCACATAATCCAGGTTAGGTAATCTGTATAGTTTCCTTCTTTCATTCCCCTTTGAAATAATTTATAGTGACCGTCATCCACCCCCACTCCCCCTGCCACAAATTTACTGTCTTTGCTCTGAGAACCTGTGTGCAAAAGAAACTCCAGGCATGTAGGAGTTTGATGACTTTAGGGGGCTCCTGCCTCTCATGAGATAAGAGTCCAGCAGGCCTGAGCAGACCATTGCCTATCCTTTCAGTGTGTAAAAGAGAAGACATTTGATCACCTGATAATCAAAATAATAGTCACGAGGTGATAATAACTATAATCACAGTTGCACAGCAAAGGAGAAATGGAATCATTTCAATACTCACTGGTTCATGAGGGAACAAATGAATGATCGTTTATCACATGTGTATCAATTAATGTTAGCATCTCATTGGCCAAATGAAAATTAGCATATATTGAGTGAAGAAGATTGACTCCTTTGGCGAACATGGATTAATTCTGTGTTTTGCATTTATCCCGAAGATCCATTTGGATTAAAGAAAGTCCAGGTGAAATCCTCTAAATCTCTGCCCAATCTGTACAAGCCAATCTGATAGATGTAAAAATCCGTTCTTCTGACCATAGACAGTGGTTAACTGTTCTTTGAAAGGAAAGTTGCGCCGATGCAGAATCACTCAAAGCAAAAGCAAGTGACGGTTCAGAGCTGATCCGTTGCCTCTGGAGGGCTCTTTCTGCTTTATCATTAGCGGGCTTTGATATCGTCCCACCTTCTCCGTCAAAACAAAGGAATGGAGCCAGCTCTAGCGTCCCCGCCTCTGTCTGCATGGCACTCATTTCACCAGGCGCTGCAGGACTTATTACGAGTGGCGATATTGGGGTTCGTCATTCATGTGTATGTGCTGTGCTTTCTCAATCCCAGGCCGAGTACAGATGCTGCCTCAGGCTGTCTGTCTCCTCCACGCACTGCTCGAGAATGGACACACCGTGTACGTTCACTGCAACGCCGGCGTCGGCCGGTCCACCGCGGCCGTGTGCGGCTGGCTCCAGTACGTGCTGGGCTGGAATCTGAGGAAGGTGCAGTACTTCCTCATGGCCAAAAGGCCGGCTGTGTACATTGATGAAGACGCATTGGCCCGGGCAGAAGAAGATTTTTTTCAGAAATTTGGGAAGGTTCGTTCTTCCGTGTGTAGTGTGTAGATGGCCCATCTGCCTCCCCACCCTCCCGATGTCCTTAGGAACCCAGTTTCCTTAGGTGACGTCAGTGGAAAGACCTAGAAACGAAGATTCCATCAGAACTAACAAGACTGGTCACTTGGCTTTTCCCACGACCCGCCCCCTCTAGTCTGGGGCTGACTTTCTATTATGCTTTGGTTGGACTGTATTTTCTTTGAAATGTTTTACAGTGGAAATTGTGACTGATACATGAGAAAAAGCCACAAGCAATTGCGCTGTGCAGTATTCTAGCATCAGACAGAAAAGTAATGCATCAAGTTCCTGCTGCCTGGCTGCAGACCAGCCCTTTGCTTTACAGTTGCTGGATTTGTTGTGCGAATTAATGACATCTTCTTGCTGCATTGTAATGTGACAGGCAGGAGTGTAGATTTGATCACTTGTGTGTTGATACATACATACACACACATACACACATACACACACACAGGTGCATCGCTTTCCTGCTCAACTGAATCGAAATGATAAAATGAGAGCTGGTCAGTTGCCAGAGAAGGGAATAGGGAGAGAGGCCTGGGCTGTGACGAAGGAAGAGCTCACACTGACTGAAAAGTGATGGCTTTCTAGACTTCGTGTTGGCATCCTGCTTCACAGTTGTTCAAGTTGGTTCCGGGGAATCACCTTTCTTCTCTACCCACAACCCTGTGTGACAACCAAAGGAGAGTTATTGTCTGTCTCCTTGTTTTAGTTGAGGTTCAAGGAGCATTGACGGCTTACCCGAGGTCTGAGGGCTAGTCGGGGGCCAGCTGGTGTTTAAAACCCATGTTGAGGTGACTCAGTGCTTTCAACACAACTTGTCTTTTCGGCACAGTATAGTGGATTCTGTTTCTCTCAGAATAGGGTCAGTTTTTCTGCAGCAGTGTCTACAGTGAGAAATGGAACATCATTCTGATTAGTTGCCAGAGAATTTAGGAAAGTGGTTATGTTTTGGGCAACCTAATTTGAAATATGATGGGCTGTCTCAACACCCAAGTGGCCGGAGCCATCGCTCAAGAGGGGAGCTGTCCTATCCTACCAAAAGAGCCCCAGTCCATGAATAATTGTTGCACAGTTTAGGAGCGATCCTGTTTCAGCCCTCAGTTTAAAACAATACGTAGTTAACTGTGCCTCCAGGATATCTAGCTCACTACCCTAGGTTCTGTAGGAAATACAAAGATGAACAAGACTTTGCCTTCGAAAAGGTCGCAGCACAGAAACAGCCGTGTGTTCAGTCAACCACACTGCAGGGTCGAACCACGAATGATATGCCAGAATAGGGGAAAGGAGAAGTAACTTTTATTGGGTGCCTCGTGTGTGCCAGGTGCTTTACAATTTTAATTTAACCTTCACAGTACCCTATGAGGGCGGTTCGTTACTTCTGATACATAGATGAGGAAACGAAGGCTCAGATAGTTAAATCAACTGCCCAGCATCACACGGTGAATAAATAGAGGAAATGAAATACAAAGCTTGGTTTGTCTGATTCAATGCCTATGCTTTTTCTATTAAGTTACAATGCCTGTTTATTTTTCTGCTCCTTTTTTTCTTCCATAATTATTTATTGATAGATATGAGAGACTGTGAATTAGGACGTATGGGGGACACATGGGTAAGTTCCCTGGAGTTCAGAGGAGGGAGGGGTGTCCTCACTGTGGGACTCGCGGGATGACTTTTGATTTGTCAGAGAAGGCCAGACAGCTCACATTTCTCCTGCAAGTTTACAAAGTTAAATTTATAAGGCAGGATTGAGTATTATGAAATCTAGCTCCGTTGCTAAAAATAACTAGAGATAACTATTGTATCCAAGTGACCCATTTATGATCATAATGTGTTGTGTAAAACTCAGTCTTAAAAATGGAATATTTCTAATTATGTGTGTGTGTACATGTGTGTGAGAATTTCTTTAATGCCTAAGAAGTTCGGCTATGTAACCACCACTATAGAAAGACCCCTATGGATGGATTTTCTCCTTTTTCTCCTGATAGGAAAAATCAGTTTAGTGCTATTAAAGAATGTTTTAGAATAACCTCTCTTGTCCTCAATAAATGGATGTCTGATGTATTTCAAAATCACCTGGAATTTTGCTAAATAAAAGCATTAAAAATGACCTCTGATTGGAGCACGTGGGTGGCTCAGTCGGTTAAGCGTCAGATTCTTGATTTCAGCTCAGGTCATGATATCACAGTTCGTGAGTTCAGATCAGGTCATGATCTCATGGTTCATGAGTTTGACCCTCACATCAGGTTCCGTGCTGAGAGTGCAGAGCCTGCTTGGGATTCTCTCTCTCCCTCTCTTTGTCTTTCTGTCTCTCTCTCTCAAAATAATAAGCTTTGACCTCTGTTTATAGGATTAAACTTTTTTATTAATTTAATCTGAAATCCAGGAGAACACACTGTGTTTCCCTATTTGTAGAAGAAACAGTCAGCTGAGCTAAATTGTTTTTTCCTTGTCACTCTTATTTTTTCGGTCGTTGATGAAAATCAGCAGTTACAGGACAAAAGGAAGACAAAGGTGAGGGCACCGCAAAGAAGTGAGGATGAAAACCTCAAAAGTGTGTCACAGAAAATCAAAGCAGAAACCGTGCCATTAACTGCTTGTCACTGGCATTAACCAAACTTTCCAGTCACAGATTTCTTAAAGAAAAGCAATATCTCACTCATGGTTAAGAAATGTCCAAATAAGTTTGCGTCTTTAAGCTTGAATCATTGTCCCTCAAATATTTTGTGTGTATTATTAGGAAATATCTAGAAAAATAAACCTTTTTTGACCAACTTAAGGTGTGGGTGAAATAACGATGAAAAAAAAAATGTGGTTAGGACCTTGGAAACAGAGTATGAAAGGCAGGCTGTGAAGATGAGTTAGAAAGGAGAACTTGCCACACAGGAAAAACACCGAGTCGGGGTGTTCAGAAGTTACAACCGAGAGGTTCTTTACAGATGACCTAGTTAATTCCTTTATTTGACACAGGAGCAAACTATCACTCAGAGACACCAAGCAACAGTTCCTGGGGCAAGAGCTCGAATTGACAGCCAGAGGGAAGGGAAAAGCTGGGAAGATGAATCGCAGAATTTATTCAGATTTACTGAGGGGTTACAGCAGAATTCATGAGCGAGAACAGCCAGGACCGTGTGTGGGGAAGGATTAATGGAAAATGGAGCAAGTGGAAGAAAAATGGCTAAAATGAGAAAAAGCAAAGGGCAATGGAATTTCCAAAGGAAGAAAAGGCAGGGATTTCCTTTCACAAAGACTGTCCTGGGAGATTGAGAGGGAAGGTGTGATGGGAGGAACAGGGGTGAGATGAGGTCATGTTCCCAGGAGAGGGGGGCACACTCTGTGTCCACTGACTTCCCTTTGGGACCAGATTTCAGCAGGAAAAAGGGGCAGCTGGATGTGATGTGCTGACCCCAAAGTGGCTTGTTACCTATAAGGAAAAAAGAAGGTGCCATTGGAGATGGGACTGAGACTAAACAGGACAGCATGGGTTAAGCCACCTCTCACTTTAATAACAATAACTGAAGTAATAGTAAGGGGACGAGGAAGGACCACAGTAACAACTTCATTCATTCTAACAATAAAAATGGCAATAAGAGTAACAGGAAGAGGAAGGATAACAGCAAAAAGTAACAAATTCTAACAATAACAACAGCAATAATAGTAACAGGAAGAGGAGGGACAATAGTAGCAACTACTTTGGTCATTCTAACAATAATAATGGCAAAATTGCTAAAGGTAAGAGATAAGACAATGGTAATAACAACTTCACTCTCTCCTTCCCCAACCCATTGCTCCAGAGTCTGTTCCTTATTCGGTTAATGTTGCTCAGGACTGAACCTCAGAGCCATTCTTCACTCCTCTCTTTCATTCAAATATCACATTCAATCCATCAGGATAACTTGGCACTTCTCTTGTCAAAGCATCTAGAGACTATCTACGTTTTACCTCCTCCACTGACCAACTCTGGTCAGAGCCAGTGTGATCTCTAGACTGGACTCTGGAAACAGCATCCTTACTAGTCTCTCTGATCTCTTCTTCCTCAAATCTACTCTCATCTAGTGGCCAGGGTGATCCTATAAAATGTATGTCAGATCATGTCATTCCTGTGCTCAAAACCTCCAATGACTTGCCATGTTATTCAAGGTGCAAGCAAAAGCCCTCCTGGGACACGTACACCAGTCCTCTGTTACATCTGTGACCTCCTCTCCCACGGCCTCCCAGCTCATCCTGCTGTAGCCGCACAGGCCTTCTTGCTCTTTGGGTACTCCAGGCTGGCTCCTACCACAGGGCAATTGCACTTGCTTCTCTGTCTGCCTGGTGTGCTGGCTCAGGCTCTTCCCTCCTCCAGGGATGCCTCTCTGGGCCAGCCTATCAACAGCTGCCATGTCCAACCCCAGCCCTCCCTCCCTCTCATTCTCTGCGTCCTTTCTGCATGTGGAACTTAGTACTGGCCCATACATTACATAATTTGCTTATTTGTTTTATTGTCTGCATCCTTTCGCTACAATGTCAGCCTCAGAAGGGCCACAGTTTAGATTGTTTTGTTTGGTGACTCACCTGGAGTGCCTCTGTCAGAGCCTGGATTATGGTCCAATGGTTGCAGACCAAGAATAGCTAGTAACTGTTGAGAGCATCCGTGTTTCATGTACTGCTCTCTATGCTTTATGCATATCAGCTTATTTCAGTTTCCCACCACTGCTATGAGGCACATATTGTCATAGCCCCTATTTTGCAGATAAGAAAACTAGAAGCGTAGAGAAAACATTAACTTGTTCTAAGTAAGACAGTTTCATCCCTGGTCTGGGGGAGTAATCTGATGACCTCCCTGTATAAACACTGGGCATAGTATGTGTGTTGCTTTGCTAGGGCGGCCTTTAAGAAGTACCACAAATTGGGTGGCTGAAACAGCAGACATTTACTGTTTTACCATCTTGGAGGCTACAGGTCTGAGAACAAGGTATCAGCAGGGCTGGTTCCTTCTGCGGGATGTAAGGGAGGATCTGTTCCCAGACTGTCTCTGAGTTTGCTGTCAGGTCCTTGGTTGGTAAAAGCATCTTGCTGGCCTCTGCCTTCATCTTCACATGGTCTTGTCCCTGGGCATATGTCTGTGTTCAAATTTCCCCTTTTTATAAGGGTACAAGTCACTTTGGGATAGTGGTCCCCCCCCATCCCCAACTCCAGTATGACCTTGTCTTAACTAGTTATATCCAAATGATGTCACATTCTGAGCTATTAGAGGTTAGGACTTCAACATATGAATTTTTGGGGGGGAGGGACATAAGTCAAACCATAAAACTACAGTAAACAGCTACCTGAAGTCTGTGGAAAGTGAAAAAACCCCAAGTAGGTTGGAGGAGAGTGGCAATTTGGAAGGAGGGACCCGAATGGCCAAGTTTTCCTTTTTATAGGTATTAACCTGATGTCAGGCCACATTTATAGCATTGCTAAGACAGCTAAACACTGACAGAAAACCTTCTCATTTTTGGTTCAGGGATCCAGACTTGAGCAAAAAAAAAAAAAAAAAAATAATAATAAGCCTTTCCCAGGTGACAGAGATTAGTACCGGAAAAAAAACGTGCTTTACCACGGGCCCCTGCGATACTGGAAGAATTTCTGAGGGCTTCTGGATAAAGTTCTCTCATCCTGGAGAAAGAAAGAACTACAGGCAGAGACGCTCTTTCTTCCTTTGGTGTGTGGATGTGTGATCCCAGCTCATAGAATCATGCTCCTACCAGCCCGGGAATAAGCCGTCATAAAAGGACAGAGGAGAGAGACTGACGAAGCTGGAGGTACCTGCTAAGTTACCCCTGAAATCTACCCACCTCCTTGGCTTCCTGTTGTGTATGATGGTGTTCTTCTTTGTGTTTGAGTTAGTTAGAGTTGTGTTTTCTGTTGTTTATAGCAGAAGGCATTGTAATTGGTACGCTACCAATACATGCATTCTAGTTTTAAAGTAGTAGTTATTTTTGTCATAACTTGTGGCATGAAAACACATTTTGATCCTGATATAATTTGAACAGCTTATGTTTTACATTTTGCTTCTCCTGGGGGCAGCGCCCAAAAGTGGGTTTCAGAGGATAGTTCTTAAAAGGAAGATGGAAACTCTTGAATTATGACCTGCAATTTGAAATCTTGTGATGGAGAAAAGCCATTTGAGGTGGATTTATTAGACTTCAGGACATGTGTATATTTGGGATTTGTAGTTCTTGTCCTTTAAGCAATGGTTCTTATGTAGCTAGCTGAAAGCCAACTCCAAATGGAAGATATTGAAAGTTCTCCATTTTTTGGACAGTAGACAAATATGCTCCATAGAATTACACCTTCAGATAGTCTCCAAGCCTTATATGAAACAGGTAATCGTAATATCTACCCAAGTAGCTAGAAAAAAGTGAAATGGATGGAGGTGGCTTGAGGTTTCTGACTTCTTCTTCCTACCTTTAGAAATAAATTATACTGAGTATAAAGGTTAAGAAAGAAGAAGAAGAAAGCGAGGGGGAGGAGGAAGAGAAGGAGGAGAAGCAAGCAGAGGAAGAAGCAATAAAAACAAGAGATTTTTTTACAAATGGAATCATTAGCCCCTGAACATATGAATTGGGTTTTCTCATTTAAAAGTAGAACTCTCAAGTAGAAATTTAAATGAGAGAAACTTTAGACGATTCACATGACAATGTTTAGTGTTTCCAGTTATACACTTACATTATAAACTTAGAACAAGTTCTTATCTAATAAAACATATTCACAAATCTAGTACAACTCACATTCAAAACATTCTTTGGTTGAATAATGAGCTGTTTTTTCCCTCAGGTAAGGTCATCGAGAGTATGGTAAAAATGTATTTGTATGTTTCATATCATTGGTCTTGTACCAAGAAGCTCTTTGATCACTTTTTAAAGATGTTCTCGTAATCATTTTTATTTGTTTATCTTTGATTTCTTAGCATTAATGTAGTGTGGACATAAAATATGTGGTTAACATACAGTCTAGTAGGAGTGGAATAGTTAAAAAGTTAAGCGTTGGGCTCCTGTAACTAGAGGGTATGATAGGATTTCCAAGAATCTGTCCATGGGGAAAAACCTTTAAGCTTAATGCAACCTGAAAGTTATCATTAGACCAAAGGACAGAAACTCACGAATAAATTCCAGACAGCCATAAGTCAGAAAATGTGGGGTCATTCAAATAAAAGGATGAATTCCTGTCCCATAATTGTATCAGGCACTATACCAGTATTACTAAAGGAAATAATACTTAGCATTCAGTGAATAGGATGGCTGTCATTTAGAACCTGAACTGTAACCAATTAGTATTAAATGATCTGGCATAGCATCCGAATGGTATGGATTATAAAGGAGAAATTCGGAAGAAACTGGACAGTGATAGAATAGAGAGCTGGACCTAGAACAGCACAGAATACGTAACTGTCATTGTCACACCTATCAAAGCTTCCATTAATTCTTAGAGAAAACTCAGAATTCACGGAATGCAATTTGGTTGGCTTTATATGGTTGTTTAGTAAAATGAAATATATTTTCATTCAGTAGAGATCCTCTTCTTGCCCTCTAAAGTTAAATGACAAATCCCAAAGTGGATTTATGTTCCAGACAATTTCAGTGAAGATTTTGTATTGTGGACAAACAAGGTAACCATCCTCTATTTCTTACAGAATGGTGTTCAAACAAAGCTTATATCTGCCCAGTACCTCACAAGTTCCGGGACGTAAGCCATTTCTGTATATAGTGATTACTGATGTATTTGAGCTTATTTCTATTTGCTTAGCTTTTATTTAAAAATTGTTTTTGCTTTTTTTTTGTTTTATTTTCTCCTGTCTTGTTTTTATTTTTGACTTTAATGATTTCTTCTCCCTTACAAGGAAAGAACTTTGACATTGACTTATATCCACTGGTCTTTGCCTTCCTTCATGTTGAAATTATTATAATTATAAGATGTTTTTTTTTTTAATTTTTTTTTCAACGTTTATTTATTTTTGGGACAGAGAGAGACAGAGCATGAACGGGGGAGGGGCAGAGAGAGAGGGAGACACAGAATCGGAAACAGGCTCCAGGCTCTGAGCCATCAGCCCAGAGCCCGACGTGGGGCTCGAACTCACGGACCGCGAGATCGTGACCTGGCTGAAGTCGGACGCTTAACCGACTGCACCACCCAGGCGCCCCAATTATAAGATGTTTTTGATATACTTTCTCTTTTCTATCTTAGCTTAAAAAAATCTGTTAGATATGGCAAAGAAAATATTTGTGAGGGCACATGCTAGACTTAAAATTACCACACCATCCCATTTTTACTTTCTTATGTTCTCTCAACTTCCATTAAAATCGAGAACATGAAGCCCAGTGACTCTCAAGTTACTGGAAGATGAACATATTATTATCCACCTCCCCTGATGTTCTCCATCTCCTCATCGCCACAGCTTTCTTTCCTTTGCTTCATCCACTGGCACGTTTCCAAAAGCGTTGTTTCGTGCTGAAGTAGCTTATCTGCTGGGTAATCCTTCCTACCTTTCTCTTCATTGTGGCAGGTGGAATTCTGCCTTCAAATTTTACATTGTAATTTCCATTCAGATGCCAGGAGGTAGAGTATGTTTGCCACTTTAAATCAGAGTTTTCTCGATCATTATCGGTACCAGTGACACCCAAATCTCAATCTCGGCTCTAAAGCCCTTTCTTGAGGTCTAGGGCTCTATATCAAAAATTTTTCCTAAACATTTTTACTTGGACATCTCCCAGTAAATATGCCACAAACCAAAGTTTTCTTTCTTTTGCCAAGTCTCCCATTTTGTTGTTGTTGTTGTTGGGCAGACTGTGGCAACACCTTCTCTCCAGTTGCTCAAGTCAGAAAACTGAATGTCATTTTTGTCATGTCCTTTCCATTTAGCCCTCTTATAACCACTCAACAAGTTCTTTCAATTATACCTCCCACATATCTCTTAGCAATGTCCACTCCCAACTATCAACTCTGACATAATTTAATAAAGGATCCTGACTTATCTTTCTTCTGCCATTCTTACTCCTTTCTGGTCCATTCTTTACATTGCTACCAGAGAAACCATTCTCAAACTCAAGTCTGATACTGTCTCTTTCTCGTTCAACATTTCCCAATGCCTCCCCATTGTTCTTGGGAAAAAGTAAAGAGTTCCAATTGTGACATATAAGGCACTTTATGATCTAGACCACGCCTTTGCCTCTAGTTTCTCTTGTTATTCCTAAGTCCCCCAAGAGTACTCTTCAGTGACAGTGAGTTACTTAAATGTTCTAAGACCTTTGTGCCTTCTGGTTTTTGCACATCCTCTTTCCTCTGCCTGGCGTCCTCTTTCCTCCCATCTATGTGTGGCCAACATCAACTCATCCTTTGGGTCTCCAAAGTGACCCTCTTTGAGATATCTTCAAGACTCTCATGAGTCTTCAAGGTTACTCCTGTCAGACATTTTCATGAGACCCCATGTTTGTTGCTCTTGAAGCACTTAGCACCCTGCACTATAACATCTTTAGGACTTAAAAATAGCACTTAACAACATAGGCTCGTGCGCACTCCCATGTTATGTAAGCCAAATACTTCTTTGAATCCTGTGCCCAGATCTAATTTATATTTTATCTAAGAGACATGTGAGGAATATATTTCATGAAAGCTTTTTTAAAATGTAAGTTAATGATTGGGGTAAATTACTTAATGAAAATACTATCAAAGGTTTGCTTTTGTTCTTTTTTTTGTTTTAAGCATTTTAACAACTATTTCTATATATGCTACAGAAAGCCATGATCCTATAAAATATTATTTTGCATTTTCAACCCAGTCTCTTGCTGACAATTGCATGTATTCAGTTCCTTTATGGTTTGTCATCATGGGCTAACACTGATGACCTTCCCGAAAGAATAGCCTTATGAAATACACTGCTATGTGCACTAAGAATATTTTTGATTGTATTACATGGCACAGTATTCTCCCAGTAAGTGATCTCATGAAAGAAATTTTCTTCTGGCCAGGGAGTTAAGCACAGTTGTTATTTCCCTGAGCAATAAAAAAATAATACTTTATGCAACTGTGAAGCTTACTAATAATTATGTTTTCCTCTTCTCAGTAACAATTAGGATTATGTAGGATATTTTTTTGAATTAACTTTACTCCTTGGCCTGCTTTGTATTTCCACCCATTTTTACCACATTGCCTTATCCATTATAAATGTCGTATTTAAATAATTCCTTTTGAAGGAAGAGAGGTACCTATAAATACACACGTAAAATAGTTGCCCTGCAATTGATACATTCAGTGTAATCTCTATCAAAATACCAATAGTGGGGCACCTGGGTGCCTCAGTTGGTTAAGTGTCTGACTCTTGATCTCAGCTCAGGTCTTGATCTCAGTGTTGTGAGTTAGAGCCCCATGATGCTCTAAGTAGAACATCTAAGTGGACTTAGATCCCACTTAAAAAATACCAATAGTATTTTTCACAGAGCTAGAATAAATAATCCTAAAGTTTGCATGGAACCACAAAAGACTCTAAATAGCCAAAGTAATCTTGAGAAGGAACAACAAAACTGGAAGCATCACAATCCCAGATATTAAGATATATGCAAAGCTGTAGTAATCAAAACAGTATGGTACTGGCACAAAAATAGGCATATAGATTAATGGAACAGTATAGAGACCCCAGAAATGAATCCATGTTTTTATGGTCAACTAATCTATGACAAAGGAGGCGAGAATATACAAGGGTGGAAAACAGTCTTTCCAAATAAATAGTGCTGGGAAAACTGGGTTGCTATGTTAAAGGAAGAAACCAAACCACTTTCTAACACTATAATAAACTTAAAATGGGTTGAAGACCTAAATGTGAGACCTGAACCATAAAACTCCTAAAAGAAAGCACAGGCAGTAATTTCTTTGACATTGGCTGTGGCAACATCTTTCTAGATGTCTCCTCAGGCAAGAGAAACAAAAGCAAAAATAAACTGTTGGAACTACAACAAAATGAAAAGCTTTTACACAGCAAAGGAAACCGCCAACAAAATGAAAAGACAACCTATTGAATGGGAGAAGATATGTGCAAATGATATATCTGAGAAGGGGTTAATACCCCAAATACAACCTATACAACTTACCCAACTCAACACCAAAACCCCAAATAATCCAATTTTATTTATTTTATTTATTTTTTAATATGAAATTTATTGTCAAATTGGTTTCCATACAACACCCAGTGCTCATCCCAACAGGTGCCCTCCTCAATACCCATCACCCACCCTCCCCTCCCTCCCACCCCCCATCAACCCTCAGATTGTTCTCAGTTTTTAAGAGTCTCTTATGCTTTGGATCCCTCCCTCTCTAACTTTTTTTTTCCTTCCCCTCCCCCATGGTCTTCTGTTAAGTTTCTCAGGACCCACATAATAGTGAAAACATATGGTATCCGTCTTTCTCTGTATGACTTATTTCACTTAGCATAACACTCTCCAGTTCCATCTATGTTGCTACAAAAGGCTATACTTCATTTTTTCTCATTGCTACCTAGTATTCCATTGTGTATGTAAACCACAACTTCTTTATCCATTCACCAGTTGATGGACATTTAAGCTCTTTCCATAATTTGGCTATTGTTGAAGGTGCTGCTATAAACATTGGGGTACAAGTGCCCCTATGCATCAGCACTCCTGTATCCCTTGGGTAAGTTCCTAGCAGTGCTATTGCTGGGTCATAGGGTAGATCTATTTTTAATTTTTTGAGGAACCTCCATGCTGTTTCCAGAGCAGCTGCACCAGTTTGCATTCCCACCAACAGTGCAAGAGGGTTCCCGTTTCTCCACATCCTCGCCAGCATCTATAGTCTCCTGATTTGTTCATTTTGGCTACTCTGACTGGCGTGAGGTGATATCTGAGTGTGGTTTTGATTTGTGTTTCCCTGATGAGGAGTGACATTGAGCATCTTTTCATGTGCCTGTTGGCCATCTGGATGTCTTCTTTAGAGAAGTGTCTATTCATGTCTTCTGCCCATTTCTTCACCGGATTATTTGTTCTTTGGGTGTGGAGTTTGGTGAGCTCTTTATTTTGTCTGATATGTCATTTGCAAATATCTTTTCCAATTCTGTTGGTTGCCTTTTAGTTTTGTTGATTGTTTCCTTTGCAGTGCAGAAGCTTTTTATCTTCATGAGGTCCCAATAGTTCATTTTTGCTTTTAATTCCCTTACATTTGGAGATGTGTCAAGTAGGAAATTGCTGCAGCTGAAGTCAGAGAGGTTTCTTCCTGCTTTCTCTTCTAGGGTTTTGATGGTTTCCTGTCTCACATTCAGGTCCTTCATTCATTTTGAGTTTATTTTTGTGACTGGTGTAAGAAAGTGGTCTAGTTTCATTCTTCTGCATGTTGCTGTCCAGTTCTCCCAGCACCATTTGTTAAAGAGACTGTCTCCTTTCCATTGGATATTCTTTCCTGCTTTGTCAAAGATTAGTTGGCCATACTTTTGTGGGTCCAATTCTGGAGTCTCTATTCTATTCCATTGGTCTATGTGTCTGTTTTTTGTGCCAATACCATGCTGTCTTGATGATTACAGCTTTGTAGTCGAGGCTAAAGTCTGGGATTGTGATGCCTCCCGCTTTGGTTTTCTTCTTCAATATTACTTTGGCTATTCAGGGTCTTTTGTGGTTCCACACAAATTTTAGGATTGCTTGTTCTAGCTTCGAGAAGAATGCTGGTGTAATTTTGATTGGGATTGCATTGAATGTGTAGATAGCTTTGGGTAGTATTGACATTTTAACAATATTGATTCTTCCAAAATAATCCAATTTTAAAAATGGGCAGATGACCTAAAGAGACATTCTTCCAAAGAAGAAATACAGGTGGCCAATAGTCACGTGAGAAGATGCTCAACATCACTAATCATAAGGGAAATGCAAATCAAAACCACAATGAGATATTACCTCACACTGATCAGAATGGCTAGAATCAAAGTGACAAGAAACAACAAGCATTAGCAGGGATGTAGAGAAAAGGAAATCCTTGTGCCCTGTTGGTGGGAATGTAAATTAGTGCAGCCACTGTGGAAAACAGTATGGTGGTTCCTCAAAAACTAAAAATAGAAGTACCATATGATCGCGTAATGTTACTACTGTGTATTTACCCAAAAAACCCCAAAACACTAATTCAAAAAAATATATGCATCCCTGTGTTTATTGTAGCATTATTTACAATAGCCAAGATATAAAAGTGACCTAAGTGTCCATTGATACATGTATGGATAAAGAAGATGTAATATATGTACAGAATGGAATATTATTGAATAACAAAAAAGAATGAGATCTTGCTATTTATGACAGCATGGATGGGCCTAGGGGGTATTATATTCAGTGAAATAAGTCAGAGAAAGACAAATACCATATGATTTCACTTATAAGTGGAATCTAAAAAACAAAACGAACAAAGAAACAGACTCATAAATACAGAGAACAAACTGATGGTTGCCAATAAGGAGGGGGAATCTCTGAAACTAATATTACACTGTATGTTAATTAACTGGAACTTAAATACAAATCATTAAAAAAAAGAAGGGAGGAGGACAAGGGAAGGGTAGAATAGGTAAAGGAGATTAAGATTGCAAATTTACAGTCATAAAATAAGTCATGAAAATGGAAAGTACAGCATAGTTAAGATAGTCAATAATGTGATAATGTTGTATGGTGACAGTAATTACGCTTCCGTGGTGAGTACTCTGTGATGTTTGGAATTGTCAAATCACTAGGTTGTGTACCTGAAACTAATATAACATGGTATGTCAACTATATTTCAATTGTAAATATTTAAAAAATCAAAGAAACAGAGGGGTGGCTCAGTCGGTTGAGCGTCCGACTTCGGCTCAGGTCATGATCTCTCGGTCTGTGAGTTCGAACCCTGCATCGGGCTCTGTGCTGACAGCTCAGAGCCTGGAGCCTGCTTCAGATTCTTTGTCTCCCTCTCTCTCTCTCTCTGCCCCTCCCCTGCTTATGCTCTGTCTCTCTCTCTGTCAAAAATAAATAAACATTAAAAAAATTAAAAAAATAGGGGCGCCTGGGTGGCTCAGTCGGTTAAGCGGCCGACTTCAGCTCAGGTCATGATCTCGCGGTCCGTGAGTTTGAGCCCGGCGTCAGGCTCTGGGCTGATGGCTCAGAGCCTGGAGCCTGTTTCCGATTCTGTGTCTCCCTCTCTCTCTGCCTCTCCCCCGTTCATGCTCTGTCTCTCTCTGTCTCAAAAAAAATAAATAAAAATTAAAAAAAATTAAAAAAAAATTAAAAAAATAAAAGAAACAAAAGGAAATAACAGAGAAACACTGTTAACATTTTGTCATATTCTGTCTAACCCTTTGTTTCCATATGTGGGTGTGGATATGTGTGTATTTTGCAATATACATATAAAATCATATTTTGTAGAAAAATAGTGCCATGTTGAAGCGGTTGCACCACATACAGACTGACATCATGAATACTATTGGTATATATGTAAAAAAAAGGTGAAATGTCATACATGTTTCAGGGTAAAATTCTAACTTTTGGAAATGAAGGTACTCTCAAAATAGTATAGTCCTTTACCCTTCACCTTATGGACACAAACATCAGAGGATTGTCTAAAACCTACAGAAGGTCTCCATGCTTATGTGTTAATTTGATTGATAGATGCATTGTCATGATTAAGCTAGAATGAACTAGAATTTATGTCATTGTTTTAAGTTTCCATTTTCCTTTTCGTTTTCTAACCCAACAATTTGTCTAGTATCTATAATTACTCTTATAATCAGTGGAGTAAATAATCTGTTGTGACCACCTGTTCTTCCTCCATATATTCTGTTGAGCATAGAAACAGCTGCAGGCCTCAGAAAGTCATAAATAAAACTCATGACTAAAAGATTAGGCAGACCTGGTGACCCGCTACATTTCAGATGTCTGAGTAGTGGAATTCTGTCTTCCAGAGAAAACTGCAGACTTTATAGTCAGTGTTATTGCATTGTCAGTAGTCACTTTTAAAGTTAGCACCAAGTTGTAATTTTTTTTCCTATTCATAGTATATTATTTGCTCCAAGGGTAATCAAAATTTGTTAACTCGTTACTTAAAAAAGATTTATGTACACAGAAAAGTTTTGTATATATATATTTTTTTCAACGTTTATTTATTTTTGGGACAGAGAGAGACAGAGCATGAACGGGGGAGGGGCAGAGAGAGAGGGAGACACAGAATCGGAAACAGGCTCCAGGCTCTGAGCCATCAGCCCAGAGCCCGACGCGGGGCTCGAACTCACGGACCGCGAGATCGTGACCTGGCTGAAGTCGGATGCTTAACCGACTGCGCCACCCAGGTGCCCCAAGTTTTGTATATTTTTAATATATTAAGCTGATGATTAGAAAATGGAGGTGACACTCTTTGGATGATACTGAATCATTACATATACAAACCAAACTGAGAAACAAACCCTGTATATAGTCACTGGCAAGCAAAGATTGGAGTTGCGTGCAAAGAAAATTTATTTTATTATTTAGAAAATTGTTCTGGATGTGCATAAGGAATAACAAGTGATATGAAACATGTTTGTTTTGCAAGGTGATTTTAAAATGTCCTAAGCAAATGTCCTAGTTTAGTTTGAAGAATTTGCCAATTTTCTTTCTCCAAGCATTACTTTCACAAAGGTATTTGTAGTTAGTACAGAGTGTATCTTACCTCTTAGTGGTCTCTTTTCTTTCAGATCAAAAAGAAGGACTCTGTGACCTATTTCGTTTTTGATTGTCATTTTTAATGACAGAAATAAAGGATACATAAATGAAATCCACATTTTAGTCAGGAGCCCATCTTCCCACAACTCATGGTAGAAATATTATCAATAAGATACTTTGCAAAAAGACAAAAGGGAGAAGCCTGGGTTAGTAGTAGTTCAAGTAAACACAATCGAGGTTATTTAAATGAGCCAGCCATTTGTTTTTGCTGCTAAAAAGGCTAACAAAATGATGGGCTGATTTATGATACACAAAAATGTACAATCAAGGTCCTGACCACACAAAACACAAAAATTTTGCTCTGATCACTAATCAATTAAAGGATTATGTTCAGTACTGTCAGCATATTTGAAGTAGGATATTGACATTTACAGAGTAGACAGTTTTCCAAAAGGGACTTCTGATGTCTTCAGAAGTACAGATGAAGAAAAGAAGCCCCCGAGATCTTTTTGCATTAGTACTTTCACCTTTTGAACAATCATGCAAATGTTTCCTATCTTCTAAGTGTTGTGTGGGACTTCACTCACTTAGCTGTCACAGTGACTTTGTCCAGTGGACGTAAGTATCAAAATAGAAGGAAAGGAGCTTAGGAAGACTCACTTGGAGAAAGGAAGACAATGGAAAGAAATAACATTCTTTAAATGTTTGAAGGATTGGTATATAAATAAGGCAATTACCTTGTGCTTGCTGCCCCAGAGAGCAGAAGTAAGCTCCACGGTCAGGAGTTATAGAGAGATAGCTTTTCACTTCCTTTAGCAAAGGACTTTCTAAGCAGAATTGGAAGATGAGAAATAGATTGCATTGTGAGGTAAAGAGCTTCCCATCACTATGTTAGTTTAAACCAGAAGTTGAAACCTTTCCCTCCAAAAATATTTTAAAGAGGATTGATTACTGGATGGAAGATTTGATCATATGACTTCTGAGGTCCTTTTCATAGTTAACAATCTATGCTTCAAATTATTGATTTATGTCAACTTTCAATTTCCTCTTTTCCCCTAAACATTAGACATTACAAATTAACATTTACCAAGGCAACCGAAGGACATGGGAGCAAAGTACAAATGTTCTACGATGCTCAAAGAGCAAACAGTACTCATTGGCTCTTGCCACTTCCAAGTGATGTTGGAGTAAACAGGGTAAAGAAAATGTACAGCCTAAATAAGTGAGAACATTCTGTAGCTCTGCAGAGGGTTTCACATTATGTGTGTAGGGAATACTGGAATAACTTGTGTGGGGCCAAATGGAGTGAGCTGAGGGTAGCTTCTTCTAAAGAAGAACTTTAAAGGACAAAGGGTCAGAGTCTGCAAGAGAGAATCTTTGCTACAGGAGTCAGCCCCTGAAATCATGTAGAGTTCACGTAGCTGGCTTGATTGGGTGTCAGTCATCATTTCCATGTACCTCTGTGTAAGATTTTTATTCAGAATTCTTCATGAAGATTTCACTTTAAAACATGTCTGACAAAAATTCGGTCCAGTGTCAGTAAAACAGTTTTATATTTGATCATTCTTGGACCCAGTTCTAGCTTATTGGCTGACAGTTCTTGGGCTGTGTTGGGTTCGATATATGGATTGGTCAAATCCTGCCTGCCTATCCATGTATTATTTTAACTTTGAGCCAAGTATGGAGTCAGATCAAATTAATTGACTCAGATGGGGCGCCTGGGTGGCTCAGTCGGTTAAGCGACCGACTTTGGCTCAGGTCATGATCTCATGGTTCATGGGTTCGAGCCCTGCATCAGGCTCTGTGCTGACAGCTCAGAGCCTGGAGCCTGCTTCGGACTCTGTGTCTCCCTCTCTCTCTGCCCCTCCCCTGCTTGTGCTCTGTCTCTATCAAAAAATAAATAAAATGTTAAAAAAAATTAAAAAAGATTTAATTGAGTCAGAGCACTACTTGAGGCAAGTATATTTAGACATGGCAGGATTTTACTGGTTACCAAGTCTTCTGGGTAAATACCATCCCTGCCCTCCCAGTGGAAGAACTTGACTGCTTTTACTGTTTTGTGAAACAAGAGCCGTTTGCTGTGATGATGTCTCAGCCAAGTACATTAAAGAGAAGGATACTTGTGAATGTGATCATATTCTCAAATAAATAATCCCCTGAGTTGTTTTCTCTGTTTTCCCTGCTGTTTAATTCCTTCCCTTTGACATAATTTGCTGCCTGTTTGGTTAAAGCAATTAGATATTTGTGTTAATTAGATACTTGTTGTCTATCCCGAAGTGGATGTGCTTAACTTATGAGGTGAGCTGGCTCTTAGATGCTTATTCTAAGAGTAACTATTTTGCTGTTTGCTCTGTGGCACACTCGTATCTATTTCTTCAGCTGTGTACGACTCTCTGAAAATACATCAAACCTTAAATGAGTCCTCAAAGAAGTACTTCTTTTGTACTGTCTGTTGTTTAAAAATGTGTTGATTATGCTCTTATATTCTCTTGTACCTCTGGAGAAAAAGAGATGACCAGCTAAGGAGGTAAAATGAACATTTCCTCTCTAATTTAACAAGATCTTGAACTGCTTATGAGGGGATACGCATAAAACAAATGCAAGGGGTTAGCAAAGAGAGTTTTCACAGGAGTAAATGCAGAAAGTAAAGTCACTTTATGAAAGAAAACTACACGAAAAGCGCGTTAATGAAGCAGTTTAATCCTAATACTTGTTCTAGCTTTGGAAGGTGTGTGTGTGTGTGTGTGTGTGTGTGTGTGTGTGTGTGTGTGCGTGCCTTACTATGTGTGTACGTAAAACTCTTTCTGAATCCTGGGTATGGTCTGCCAAGTGTCCAACAGGCCAAGTGTCCAGCCACTGGGAGTGACAGACGTCAAGGATAGGAGAGAAGCAGCAGAGAGTTATGATGGTAAGTGCTGACCTCACAAGAAAGCAAGAGCTTTGAAGTGCGTATGTAGTTTTCCTTTAACCTGCTCTTTCCCTTGATTTATATTACCCTGACCACTGGACAAGTTGGGATGGAGATCACATGTCCGTTGAAGATTAAAGGACAGTGTCGTGTCTCTCCCTCCTCTATTCTGCCTCACTGTCAATCAGAGCAGCTGTGTCAGCTCTTTCCAAGCACAAACTGGTGTCACATTCACTTCCTCTGCCTTCCTCATTCTGTTCACGCACGTTATTGCTAAATTAAATTTCATTTCATCTCATGCTTTCCCCCCTTATATCTGTTTCACCTGTTTTTCACTCCCGATGGCTAACACCTGTCCCAGGTACTTTTTCCTTTTATTTATTTATTTTTTTTAATTTTTTTTTAACGTTTTATTTATTTTTGAGACAGAGAGAGACAGAGCATGAACGGGGCAGGGGCAGAGAGAGAGGGAGACACAGAATCGGAAACAGGCTCCAGGCTCTGAGCCATCAGCCCAGAGCCCGACGTGGGGCTCGAACTCACGGACCGCGAGATCGTGACCTGAGCTGAAGTCGGCCGCTTAACCGACTGAGCCACCCAGGCGCCCCATCCTTTTATTTTCTTATTGTTATTATTATTATTATTTTTTACCTGGCCCAGGTACTTTTAAATGTTGTATCTTGATCAGTTTCAATCTCTTCTGGACTCCCTGCCTGCACCTGTTGTGCATGTATCATTGTCCTCCTTGCAGTTAGCATTGTTGTCTTCTCCCATCTCTTAGCCTCCTAATGTTCTTCCAGAAACACCCTTTCCAGTCTTCCCTCAAAGACTTGTAGTGTGTTGTCATTAATTATGTTGTCCAGAATTCTAAGATCTACAGACTGTACATCACAGCATGCCAGGAACAAGCCTTGAACTTCATTTCCTTAGTTTCTATTCTTTGGTTCGTGGGACTTGACTCATGTTAGACAAACCTGTACCAAATTCCCATGATACAGTCATTCCAGTCCAAATGCCAAACCTTGAAGAAAACAGCCTCATGAGTCTAGAGCAGTGGCTTCTTTTAAACCCACCTAGTTGTGTCTCTGTTGTCATGAAACTGTCACTATCATTGCTCTTCCATGAAATCTTTCTAGATTAACCAGAGGGGACCTGCACTTTGTGTTGTAGAATACGGGATCCCCAGCAACATCAATGAATTTCTCAGCAATCACCACATTTTTTTTTATAATCAGCACAGCACATTCATAGGTGATGTTCTTAATTGGATATCATAGAGCTATATATTGGCCACTTTGTTACAGGCTGTTTGTGCACATGTGAGTTTGCAAATTTTAAGAGGAGTCAATCAATGGATTCATGTAAATAAGGGTCTAGCAAAATATCATGTGTTACGTGTATATAATTGATTCTTTGGGATGAGGATAAAAGCAATATCAAAATATCCTTTTGGTATTAGACATGATAGTAGCAGTGATGGTTTAAAATGAATTGGGTTTTCTGACAATTCTGTGATGTAGGTGCTATGATTACTCTTATTTACTGATGAGGAAACTGAAGTACAGAGAGGTTACTACCTTTTGTAAGGTCACACAGCTTGTAAGTGTTAGAGGCAGATGAAATCAGGCTGTCTGATACCATAAACCCTGCTCTTCACCGCTATGCCATGTTGCCTTACCGCTGATTTACTTTTCAATCTATATTAAGGCAATCCAAACTATATTCATGGTTTTTAAAATAGAAAAATATTATTTAAAATATTGAGCAAAAAATTACAAAGCAAATACTTATGTCTTGGCAGAGCTCAAATAGATTCTGGTTAGTAATTTAGAAATGTTTTCCACATGAAATTTTAATGCAATATATAAATATTTAAGTATTAAAAATTAATATAAAATGTAAATACATGCTTTTAAGAGCATACATTTTTTATCTACACCAGGGTGTTGAGGTTATTTTGTCTATATGTACAAAATACAAGCGGGGAAAAAAATGACGATGTCTAAGAAATTAAATAAATTATGCAGTTAAGATATGTCAGATTAAATGATACGTGTGTGCTGCATACAGCTGTTCATGCAGGGCACTGAAATAACTGAATAGGGAGGCAAGAACCGTAAACAGTTGGTTTCTTTTCAGCCGGAGTCAAAATTTTCTGGAATTACTTCGGATTTGGTTTTCATTTTCTTCTTTTTCTTTTTGTTGGAAGTGAAATTAAATAAGAATCTAGCCTGTTGGTAAAGGGATGATCAGTTGGCAGAAGTAAATTTCCACAGCTAGTCATGTGGTTCGAGAAGTATCCTGGAATAAGATAAAAAGCTGTAGGATGAACAGGTAGGATTATACAGGGCTTCTTTATCAATACATCCGAAGTGCAGTGAGTTTCCTGCGTTTTTGTTTTGTTTTGTTTTGTTTTTTTCCAGAATTTCTCCCTAACCATGCATGTTAAATGTGCCGTTCTTTGATGTATCACTTTTTGAGTCATTTCTTCTGACTTTGAAAGATTTTTTTTGTTTCTTCTTTTTTGTTTTTTTTAATTTAAGTATAATTGCCACACAGTGCTACATTAGTTTCAGGTGTACAACTTGCTCATTTGACCATGTTTTTTCTTGACCATGGAGTTTTTTCTTTTAATTTTTAATCTTTTTAATTGTAATGGACCTAAATATTAAAACGTAATATAAAAATTTGATGCCAAGAACTACCCTTCTCCCCCCTCCCCCCCGCCCCCACCGCTCCCTTGTCTCTGGAGAGCAGCATTATAAGCAATGTGTCTTTCCCTGCCTGAAAACATTCTGAGTATAAGTTTTCTTGAATTACAGCAACGTTGGTCTTCCTCTGAGGCACATATATTCCTTTTTGGGGTTTGCAGTCAGCATAGTCACACCCCTGCCTTTCTCTGTGGTTGAACTTCAAAATGAATTCCTGTATGCCATCCTGTTTCAGACAAGAGAAAGGCTAATGGAGCAGCCTGAGTTGATGAGATACACACATCATAGTATAGGGCCAGGTTCCAGGCATTAGTGATATCAAAGTTGGGGCAAGTGTTTGAGCTGTTCAGAGTATGTTTTTTTATGTTTCTATCGATGATGAAATTTGGTATTCTAGATAAAATACCAACGGGTATTTTACTTACCAAGTATATAGCATGTGGTTTTAATTGTAATTGTTGAATAATTATTATTGTCGGAAATTCTGAGCAGCCTCTCTCTCTCTCTCTCTCTCTCTCAAAAAAGGTACAGGTTTCTCTCAAAAAAAAAAAAAAGGTACAGGTTGTCAGTTAAAGCCACTTTTTGATTATCAGGACCAATTTTTCTGTGGTAAGTAAACCATAAGAAATATAAACTGTCCTGGCAAAACTGTACATGTAATTTTTGCTGTCATCTTGCTGACTCTTTTGGCATGGTACTCTTCTCCATTCCTTCCTTCCCTCTCCCTACCCCCAGTGGTGGCAATAAGCCACCGTGTGAGTGCCAGGAGTGCTTCAATCTGGTTCCCCAACCCGCCGTCCTCAGGTATAGGTCAGGTCCCCTCTCTTCCCGCGTTATCTGATGTTCCTTCTGGCTTGTGACTTACTGTCAAGATTGAGCTAAGACTGCATTCTAAATTCCAGATGCAACATGATTAAATAGTAGAAGTTTGATATATTTAATGCTCCCCCCAAAATTAGACACCAAAAAGAGACCTGCTTACACTGTGAAAATCCCTGATGGGATCCTAAGTAGTGAAATAGCTGCACTGTGACAGTCTCTGTGATCTTTAGAGGCCAGTCGTCCTTATTAGTGTTTTTCAAATGTAGACCTTTTAGCAAACCATCTACATACATATATTTAAGACTCTCATGATTATCTGAAAGGAAAGATTGGGAGGAGTTGGAGGTGATATGCTTTATTCTATTTTTCTAAAAGGAGGTAATAATATTATTGACTAAAGGATGTATTTTGCATGAGAATATGAGAAATAAAGCATCTATTCTCATTTACCTATTTTCTCTAAATTATCTTCCTTTTCTCTTCTGTTTCTTTGAAAGATCTTAATAAACTATTTGATTTATGAAAATTATTCTCATACTCCAAAGCAAATGACACTAAATACTGTGCATTTTTAAAGTAAATTAGTGTTCTTTAATTATATATTTCGAAGATTTTAATACAGCTAAATGGGGAAAATTGTCTTCATGGGAGAAACATTATTTCATGTTGAATAGAGTATTGAATGGATTTTCTGATAGCAGCTTTTTTGTAGAGTCGATATAAAATTTACATTTGTAAGAGCAGGGTGAAGCTAAAACTGAATTCAAATATACGTAAGTTTTATTCTTTACTAGAAATCAAATTTGTTAAAAGAGAATCATCCTAAATGGTCCGATGGCCCAAACATCTAATATATTTTTCTTGAGTATGACAGTAGATTCCTAAAGGAAACTTTCAAATGTTTGTATACGGTAATATTATCCAGCAAGCATACAACATTTCTCAAATTCCCAAGAAGTATAAACTACCGTTTTTCCTAAAATGGTAAGTTTTTAAAAATATACACACATTTTAGAGATTTTTCTGCATGCCCCCAAAGAGCATAAGCTCTTTATGGTTATCCAGTTTAGCTTTTGTAAATAAACATTTTATTGTTTATAATTCCGCCAGGTAAAAATGAATCAACAAATTTCCATCCCATATATTTTAATGAAAATTCTCCCCACATCTTTAAATACACCTGAAGGCCTTTTCCCCCTCATTTAAATTACTTAAGATCTTGTTAGTGGTTTGAGATAGGAGAATGTCTTTGGTATTTAGAATCACATAACTTTTAGCTTTTTTAACTGGAAGGGATCCTAGGAGATCATTTCTAGAATAACTTTTTCAGTCTACAGATAAAAAAAAAATTGAATCTCAAAGAAGCTACATAATGCATCTGAGATATATGGCAGATATACTAATTCCCAGTTCAGGGCACAGGTTGGTTCAATAAACATTTATTACTTACTGGGTACTTTCAAACAATTGAGAAATAATGTCAAACTTCTGGGAGCTTATAATCAAGTAGGGTGTGCAGACATGTTCATAGCTAATATCAATAGAATGTGGTAATTATTAAATACAGTAATAACGGCAAGTACAGGAGAAACATATAAAAGAAAGAATTGACTCACTGGATAAGCGCTTTTATTTTTCTTCGGTGAACATTCATCGGGAACTTACTCAATGTCAAGTGATAAGTACTAGTGAACTAAAATAGACACAGTCCCTGATGTCAGTATTCTTAGTCTTTGGTGGGAGTGGGTGGGTGGGGTGGGCAGAGAAGTCAGTGAATTAATCACATAAAAGGTACAGTAAAAACTAAAATAGTGCCTTGACTGAAGTTCTAGGAGGGCACATAACAAAAGAACCTGACTGGACTTGGGGTTTGGGAAAGGTTTCCCTTCCATCTGGTCACTGGGACAACCCACAAGTCGAAGGGAACAGACTCACTGATTTTAGCAGTCAGGTTTTAAAGAAAAAAATTATGAAAAAAAAATTAGAAATAACAAATCCTTTTCTAGCCAGTGTAGTTTGTGCAGAAAAGGCATACACTAAGGGTATTTACAACTTCACAGGCTTGGGGGAGTCATAGACACAAATGAAGCCCCTGGTTGTACCATTGGGTGCCTTCAGTGGCTGTTTTCTCCATGGCCAAGTACAGATGCCACAGAGAATCTTGGCAAAACAGGGCATGGATGCCAGCATGAAGACTTCTTTTGCTCTGTCTCTGGACCCAGGATGTTTCATTCATCTGGTTAACAATTTTTTGTGTGTGGACCCAGGATGTTTCATTCATTTGGTTAACAATTTTGTGTGTGTGTGTGTGTGTGTGTGTGTTAAAATTTGGAAAAGTAGACAATTTCAATCTCAAGTTAAGACTGTATTCCTCTACCCTAGCTTTCCCTCCTCTGTATCAGGTAGTTTTGAAGTGATTCCAAGAATTTATGAGACTCATCTAAGAGAAAATGGAATCAGGGTATTTAACTTGCATTGAATGGCACATGTTTGTATAGTTTTCAGCCACTGTTGGGTAAAGTTAAACTATCAACCATCTGATATAGGAATGGCTTCCCCAAATACTTCTCTTGCTCACTGTGCTGATTCACCTGGCATTATAACATGAAGGTATAGGGCCAGAAATCCTATCATTATATGAATGTGGCTTTTGGTGGCCACCACCACATATTTGTGGGTTTTGGAGGAGAAACAAGATGTGGAAGGTACAGAGTCTTGAAGCTAGTCTGTGGAAAATCCTTCCAACGATCAGATCTGTAATACTGCAAACAGACAACCGGGTTATCATTGATGTCATACCAAAAGGAAAGCCATCCCTTGCTGGGTATAACCTGATAATGTTGCAAATATACTTATCGATGCACCAAATTAAACTAAATGAGGAAAACGGAAGGTGAATTCTGAGAGCTGTAGACAGCATAGGTAAAGTGATACCAAGAAGACTTTATCACATTCTATGTTAGAGTTCAATTGGAGATACGAGTGTCACACAGAAATGGAAACAAAGGAAGTTTAATATAAAGAAGTATTAACTATAACAGTATTAACTATAACCTACTAAAGAGTAAAGAAAACATAAGGAAAGGAAGAGTAATAGCAGACGTGGGGAGCAGCCCCCCATCTAGGGCTGAGGTGGAGCGTCCAAGGAAGAAACACATTTGGAAGACCCTACCCTCCTCTCCCCTGCCCATGAGATTCAGACTTCACTGGAGACTCTGCAGCCATGACCCACTGGATGGTGGAGACCTTGCAGTAGTGCTGTGAAGACTCTGTCCTCTGGTGTAGGGAAGCCATCCCTGAGAAGACGCCATGCTGAAGAATTCGTTGAGAAGCCATCTGCCGGGATATTGCCCTCTAGGGTGCCAGCATAAGCTGCCCATAGGGTGTCCTGTGCCGCATCTTGCTGTAGGAGCCAAAAGAGAAGAACATAACCAGGTACCAGAAGAAAAGCCCTTTCTTCCTTCATTGTCCTTCCATTGTCCTTCCATTGTCTTTCATTGTCCCTCCATTGACCAAGCTTAACATCAAGCCAACTGGCAAGGGAAAACTCTTCTAGTATCACAAACGGGCAATGAAGGGTGGGTTTGGAACTGAGAAGCAATAAGATGATGACAGAACACACCCCTAAACAATGATCATTGCCAGTAACCTACAAATCAGGTAGATACTGCAAAACCCAGGGGGGGAAACTGAAAAATAAGGAAAATCGCTCCTCTTGTATGTCTCTTCTACTCTCCATACTCTACTATAACACTGCATTGCTTCTCACACTTCTGGTCATCAAATGTATGCTTTTATCCCCCCATACCCAGCAATTCTGTGACACTTGTTAGGTGTCCTACAACTTAACTCAATTTTGACACTGTTGGCTTGGAGATACCATGAGATCCCACAAGTTAAGGGCTCAGTCCCACAAGACTGCCTCCCTCCAACTTCAAATGCCAACCCCATGTCCTGGTTGTCACCTGCGCTTCTGACCACCTGGCTATAAATTGGAAATTCCCACAACTTCTTCTTGGGTTTGATTAATTTGCTAGGACAGTTCACAGAACTCAGAGCAGCAGTTTACTTACTGGATTCCTAGTTTGTTATAAAAAGATTTAACCCAGGAACAACTGGATGGAAGAGATGCAGAGGGCAAGATATGTGGGGAAGGCACGGAACTTCCATGTCCTCCACAGGTGTGCTCCTCCCCCAGCACCTCTTCGTGTACACCAGTCTGAAAGCTCTCCAAAAGCTGTCCTTTGGGATTTAAAAACAATCTTTTTAATGTTTATTTATTTCTGAGACAGAGAGACAGAGCATGAGTGGGAGAGGGGCAGAGAGAGAGGGAGACACAGAATCCAAAGCAGGCTCCAGGCTCTGAGCTGTCGGCACAGAGCCTGACGCGGGGCTCGAACTCACAAACCATGAGATCATGACCTGAGCTGAAGTCAGTCGCTCAACCGACTGAGCCACCCAGGCGCTGTCCTTTGGGATTTTTTTGGCAGCTTCATTACATAGACATAATTGATTAAATTATTGGCCTTTGGTGACTGATTCAACCTCCAGCCCCTCTCCCCTCCCTGGAGGAGGTGGGGGTGTGGGAAGTTCCAACCGTTTAATCACAAGATTGGTCCTCTTTACAACCCAGGTCTTCGTCCTGTGGGCTTCCCAAAACTTGTTTCATTAACATAAACTCAGCTATGCTTGAAAGGGGCTTATTATGAACAATAAAACAAATTCATTTTACCTTTATCACTCAGGACCTATTTCAGAATTAGGGAAGAAAATTAAATATTATAACAAAAGAAGTTCCTTTGGCCCTTATATAGGTAATGGCAAGGGTTCTAGGAGTTATGAGCCAGGAACCATGAACAAAGACCTAATATCTATTTCTTACTATAAGTCACAATATAATAAGCATATGTTGAGAGGAAAGTGCCCTAAGGGTCAGGGTGGGATTGGGAGGTTGGGAAATGGAGTAGCAGGTGGCCAGTGAAGAACCCTGTTATTGTTGCATGTAAGGAACACCAGCTTTCTGTTGTGAGAAATGACAAAACTAGGCAGAGATGAGAGAAGAGTTTTACTAGAAACTTCAGTGGATTGAGATCTGGCCACACAACCTGCCTTGTTGCTATCAGTCTGTTCACTGTAGGTATCCGTACACAGAGAGCAGAGCTGTTGACCTGAAGAAGAAAACAGCCAATCATTTTACTGGCGAAATGGCTTTATTTGGGAATAGAAGAGGAATTGCAATTTGTGACAAGTAAGCTATAGCAAAAGCCGTAGGCAGATCCAGAGAACAAAGGAGAGGATTGCTCTTATATAGAGGAAGAGGGGAGTTGGGAAGGAGTGTTATAAACAAAAGTCCATTGGAGTAAACTGGAAGTTTGAAGTGTAGTGGCTTTTCATTGGCTGAGTTCCAACAGTCTCTCAGTGGCTTGGCTCCTTGCGAGGCAAGGAGAAAAGCTGCCTTCCTCCTGCTGGGTAATCAAGTAGGCTTCTTCCTGGTGGGAATGAAGGGTATGCCTTTTCTTGTTGAGGCTGCAAAGGGCTGTGAGTGGTATCATGTAAGAGTTCCCCCTTCTGGCTTCCCAATTCCATTTTATTTTTATTTTTATTTTCAAAAAAAATTTAAATGCTTATTTATTTTTGAGAGAGAGAGAGAGAGAGAGAGTGAGAGAGAGAGAGAGAGAGAGAGTGCAATCAGGGGAGGGCAGAGAGAGAGAGGGAGACCCAGAATCTGAAGCAGGCTTGGAGCCTGATGTGGGGCTCGAACTCATGAGCTGTGAGATCATGACCTGAACTGAAGTCAGATGCTTAGACTGCACCACTCAGGAGCCCCTTCCCAACTCCATTTTAAATGAGGTTTCCTTTATTTAGTTTCATAGAACTGAACTGAATTCATTGATTACTGTTAGGTGAACAACTCCAAGTAGAACAGAGCTTGTCTTGCTCATAGATAAGTAAGGAGAGTAAAACAACATGCATTTTATAAAGTGTTACAAAACAAGAGAAAATTATGTATAAAGGGATAAAAATCGATGTGGCCTCAAATATGTTTCATGAAACAATAAATATGAAGAGACAGTAGTGTTACAACCAATATGATAAGATAAAAATGCAAACAAGTTTAAGAATGAAAATAAGGAGATAACGTTGTTTTCTCAGATGATCTGATGGCTAAAATATAGAATAGAATATACAGAAACTTAGAACAATTAAGAGGTTAGCAAGGATGCCAATCATAAGATCAAAAGATAAAACTTGATCATTTTTCTACATTTCAGAAATAGTAAATTAGAAAATGTAATTTAAAAGGAAAAAATATAACTTTTGTAACATAAAAAAACATTATTTACTTAGATTATCTACCAAAAAGGATATATATGTAATTTCTGAAGAGAATTATAATACTGTACTTTGTTGAAGAAAGTAAAAGGAAATTTGTACAAATAGAGGGATATACCATGTATACCGATGACAAAGTTTGCTGTAAATACTTGTTATTCGTTAAAAAAGAAAGTTAGCCTAGAATGGTCTAGAATGGCGTCTAGACACAAAAAAACTATGATCATATATATAAGGCAGAGTCTAATGAGACTTTTAGTGTTTCACTCTTAAATGTGTAAGAAAAGCTAAGGATTACCATGTATATAGGAAAGTTTCCAATATATAAGAAAGATATCAAAACATACAGAAACAATGGGGAGGAGTTAAGATAGCAAAGTAGTCAGTGAACCCTGGTCCCTTGAACACAGCTAGATCAACATCAAATCATTTAGAACACCTAGGAAATCAATTTGAGGATTAAGAGAACAATCTGCCTAATCAGAGGGAGAGAATGTGGCAGGTAGGAGAGGTGGAGACATGAATTGTGGGAGAGAAAAGCCATGGTGCTGTGGAGGGGAGGGAGCCCTTTTTGTGGAGAGAAGACAGAGAAGGAGAGAGGGGGAGAGAGAGCAGAGTGTCAGTTTCACACAAGAAGAACACTCCTCCAAAACCATTGACTGGCTAATGGAGAGGAATGGATTATTGCAAGTTTTTGCATACAGTGGAGCTCAAATTCTGAGGTTTTTTTTTTTTTTTTTTTTTTTTTTTAAATTTTTTTTTCAACCTTTATCCATTTTTGGGACAGAGAGAGACAGAGCATGAACGGGGGAGGGGCAGAGAGAGAGGGAGACACAGAATCCGAAACAGGCTCCAGGCTCTGAGCCATCAGCCCAGAGCCTGACGCGGGGCTCGAACTCACGGACCACGAGATCGTGACCTGGCTGAAGTCGGACGCTTAACCGACTGCGCCACCCAGGCGCCCCTCAAATTCTGAGGTTTTAGAAGCCTGCGCCATTTGCTGACAGTGTGGTGTGGGGATCCTCTGGGTCGCACTGGGAGAGAACTTTCCTCTCTCTGGAGTAGGTTTGGAAGAGGGTATATTGCCTCTTCAAGGACAAAAGACCGGCGGGAGCCACTGAGTGGCCGTCAACAGCAGGGGACAGAGGCATGCGCAGAGGGCAGATAACCTTGTGGCAGCCTTTCACTGAGCTTCACCACAAACCCTAGGCACCTGTGTGGCCCTGCAGCTGCTTTTCTGGACAGAATGGCACCAGGCAAAGTGCTGTGAGTCTGTCCTCCGGAGGAGGGGAGCAGGTCAGTGCCTTGCCTGGTCCTGGAAGATCTGGAGTTTTGAATCCGCCTGGGACACAGGAGGGGAGATTTTTGCTTTTCTGTGAGGACTTGCTGAACAGCTACTGGTGCAAACTACCCTCCCCGGGGGATGAGAGCGTGGGGTGTTGCCATCTTCCCCCATCCCTGTCCCCCCATCGCACCTACCAGCATGGTCTGACTTCACAGAGCAACACAGTTCCCCCCCAGGGGGGCAGGAGCCGCTTACCAAACCCTGCCCCCCTGTGCTCTGCAGGGGCACCTTTACTAGGGCAGGTCTGACTGTGAGCCAGCAGAGGAGGCCTCTCTCCCAGGGACCAGCACAGGCCCCCCCACATGCACCCAACGCTACTGATCATGCAGTGCTTCAAAGGGCTTCAGTTCCAGTAGAAATAGGACCAGACTTTCCTTTTTTTTTTTTTTTGCCTTTGGAATAGGGCTTACAGTTCTTTTGTTTGTTTGTTTGTTTCCTTTTCTTGGTTTTTTTGGATCAGGCTTCCTTTTCTTTCTTTCTCCCCCCCCCCTTTCTTTTTCTTTGGAATCGGGCTTATAGTTCTTTTCTTTCTTTGTTGGTTTCCTTTTCTTGGTTTTTGGATCAGGCTTCCTTTTCTGTTTTTTTTTTTTTCCCTTTCTTTTTCTTTGGAATCAGTCTTATAGCTTTTTGTTTGTCTGTTTGTTTTCTTTGTTCCTTTTCCTTTTTCTCTTTTGGATCAGACCCCCCCACACTTTTTTAAAAAATCAGACTTATTTTAACAAACAAATCAAAGCATACCTAGTTAAAGGTCTAAACACTCCCTACTCCAAGTAAGGAGGAACTCTGCAGAGGACTGACCAGTAGGGAAGAGCAGCCCAAACACAACAGCCGGTGCACACAGCACATATCAGAAACACTTCCTGAAGCACCAGGTCTTGGACAGTATGTGACCCGTTCTAATATAGCATTACTCTCAGGAGCAAGAAGCATAAGAAGCTTTCATAACATGCAAAAGAGAGAAACCTAGACAAAATGACAAGACAGAGGAATTCTCCCCAAAAGAAAGATCAAGAAGAAATCACAGCCAGGATTTGTTCAAAACAGATATAAGCAACATATCTGAACAAGAATTTATTTTTTATTTTATTATTTTTAAGTATAACTTATTGTCCAGTTAGCTAACATAGAGTGTATACAGTATGCTCTTGTCTTTGGGAGTAAATTCCCATGATTCATTGCTTACATACAACCCCAGTGCTCATCCCAACAGGTGCCCTCCTCAATGCCCATCACCCATTCTCCCCTCTGCCTTGCCATTCCATCAACCCTAAGTTTGTTCTCTGAATTTAAGAGTTGCTTATGGTTTCTCCCTCTCTGTTTGAAACTATTTTTTCCCCTTCCCTTCCCCCATGGTCTTCTGTTAAGTTTCTCTGACTGACTTATTTCACTGAGCATAATACCCTCCAGTTCCATCCACATTTATCTGAACAAGAATTTAGAAAACAGTCATAAGAATACTAGCTGGACTTGAAAAAAGCATAGAAGACACCAGAGAAACTTGCTGCAGAGATGAGACCTAATAAAAAATGCTATAACTGAGATGCAAAACCAACTGGTTGTAATCACAATGAAGAAGGAAGAAACAGAGAAATGAACAGGTGATATAGAAGGTGAAATTATGGAAAATAATGAAACTGAAAAGAATAGGTAAAGAAAACCATTAGATCATAAATATAGACTTAGGGAATTCAGAGATTCCATAAAGCAGAATAATATCCATATCATAGGAGTCCCAGAAGAAGAAAAACAGGGAAAAGGGGAAGAAGGTTTATTTGAACAAATTATAGCTGAGAACTTCCCTAATATGGGGAAGGAAACAGGCATTCAAGTCCAAGAGTCAGGGAGATCTCTTAAAGTCAACAAGCAAGTCAACACCAAGACGTATCATAGTGATACTTGCAAAATACAAAGATAAAGGGAGAATCCTGAGACCACCTATGTACAAAGGTCCTTAACCTATGAGGGTAGATGAAGAAGGTTAGTAACAGACCTATGCACAGAAATCTGGCAGGCCAGAAAGGAGTGGCATGATATATTCAACATGCTAAATGGGAAAAAAATGCAGCCAAGAATACTCTATCTAGTAAGGCTGTAATTCATAACAGAAGGAGAGATAAAGAGTTTCCAAGATAAGTAAAAACTAAAGGAGTTTGTGAACACTAAATCGGCTCTGCAAGAAATATTAAAGAGGATACTCTGAGCAGGAAAGAGAGACCAAAAGCAACAAAGACTGGGAAGGAACAGAGACAGCACACAGGAACAGCAATTTTACAGGTAATTCAATGACACTAAATTTATATCTATCAATAATTACTCTGAATGTAAATGGACTAAATGTTCCAATCAAAAGACATAGGGTATCAGAATGGATAAAACAAAACAAAACAAGGCCCATTTATGTGCTGCTTGCAAGATACTCATTTTAGGCCCAAAGACACCTCCAAATTGGAAGTGAGTGGGTGGAGAACCATTTATCATACTAAGGGACATCAAAAGAAAATAGCCATACTTATGTCAGACAAACTGTATTTTAAACCAAAGACTGTAGGGGCGCCTGGGTGGCGCAGTCGGTTAAGCGTCCGACTTCAGCCAGGTCACGATCTCGCGGTCCGTGAGTTCGAGCCCCGCGTCAGGCTCTGGGCTGATGGCTCGGAGCCTGGAGCCTGTTTCCGATTCTGTGTCTCCCTCTCTCTCTGCCCCTCCCCCGTTCATGCTCTGTCTCTCTCTGTCCCAAAAATAAATAAACGTTGAAAAAAAAATTTATAAAAAAAAAAAATAAACCAAAGACTGTAATAAGAGACCAAGAAGAGCACTCTATCATAATAAAGGTATCTATCCAATAAGAAGACTTAACACTTGTAAATATTTATGCCCCCAACTTGGAGAAAGCCAAATATATAAATCAATTAATAAGAAACTTAATGAAAGTCATTGATAATAATATAGGAATAGTGGGGGACTTTAACACCCCACTTATAGCAACAGACAGATCATTGAAGCGGAAGATCAACAAGGAAACAATGGCTTTGAATGACACACTGAACCAGATGAACTTAGCAGACATAATCAGAACCTTTCATCCTACAGCAGTGGAATACACATTCTTTTCAAGTGTATTGAAATATGGAACATTCACCAGAAGAGATCACTGACTGGGTCACAAATCAGGCCTCAACCAGTACAAAAAGATTGAGGTCATACTATTTTCATATTTGTGTATTTTCAGACCACGACACTACGAAACTTGAAGGCACCCACAAGAAGAAAAAAAAAACTGGAAAGACCTCAAATACATGGAGGTTAAAGAACATGGGTTAGTCAGGAAATTAAAAAAGAAATTTAAAAAAATGCATGAAAACAAATGAAAATGAAAACATGGCAGTGTGAAATAATGGAATGCAGCCAAGGCGGTCCTACGAGGGAAGTATATAACAATATAGGCCTTAATCAAGAAAGAAGAAAAGTCTCAAATACACAACCTAACCTTCTACCTAAAGGAGTTGGAAAAAGAACAGCAAATAAAGCCTAAAACCAGCAGAAGAAGGGAAGTAATAAAGAACAGAGCAGAAATAAATGGTATAGAAAAAAAAATCAGTAGGTCAATGAAACGAGGAGCCGGTTCTTTGAAAGAATTAACAAAATTGATAACCCCCCCTAGCCAGACTTATCAAAAAGAAAAGAGAAAGGACCCAAATAAATAAAATCATGAATGAAAGAGGAGAGATCACAACCAACATCATAGAAATACAAACAATTGTAAGAGAATACTATGAAAAATTATATGCTAACAAAGTAGGTTATCTAGAAGAAATGGATAAATTCCTAGAAACATATAAATTATCAAAACTGAAACAGGAAGAAATAGAAAATTCGAACAGACTCATAATCAGCAAAGAAATTGAATCAGTTATCTCCTAACAAGGAAGGGTCCAGGGCTGGATGGCTTCCCAGGGGGAATTCTACCAAACATTTAAAGAAGAATTAATAACTATTCTTTTGAAACTGTTCCAAAAAATAGAAATTGAAGGAAAACTTCCAAACTCATTCTATAAGGCCAGTATTACCTTGGTTCAAAAACCAAAGACCCCACTAAAAAAAAGAGAATTACAGGCGAATATCCCTGATGAGCATGGATGCAAAAATTGTCAACAAGATACTAGCAAATTGAATCCAAAAGTACATTAAAAGAATTATTCACCATGATCAAATGGGATTTATTCCTGTGGTGCAGGGGTGGTTCAATATCTGCAAATCAATCAATGTGATACACCACATTAATAAAAGAAAGGATAAGAGCCATATGATCCTCTCAATAGATACAGAAAAAGCATTTGATAAAATCAGCATCCTTTCTTGATAAAAACCCTCAAGAAAGTAGGGATAGAAGGAACATATCTCAACATCTTAAAGGCCATATACAAAAGACTCACAGCTAATGCCATCCTCAATGGGGAAAAACTGAGAGCTTTCCCCCTAAGGTCAGGAAGAAGATAGGGATGTCCACCCTCACCACTGTTGTTCAACTAGGTTGTTCAACATAGTACTGGAAGTCCTAGCTTCAGCAATCAGACAACAAAAAGAAACAAAAAGCATCCAAATCAGCAAGGAAGAAATCAAACTTTTACTCTTCACAGATGAAATAATACTCTATGTAGAAAAGACTAAAAAAGACTCCACCAAAAAATTGTTAGAACTGATACATGAATTTAGCAAAGTTGCAAAATATAAAATCGACATACAGAAATCTTTTTCATTTCCACACACCAATAATGAAGAAACAGAAAGAGAAATCAAGGAATCAATCCTATTTGCAATTGCACCAAAAAACATAAGATACCAAGGAATAAACCTAATTAAAGAGGTAAAATATGTACTTTGAAAACTATAGAACACTTATGAAAGAAATTGAAGAAGACACACAAAAAAAATGGAAAAACATTCCATGCTTATGGATTGGAAGAACAAATATTGTTAAAGTGTCAATAGTACCAAAAGCAATCGATACGTTCAATGCAATCCCTATCAAAATAACACCAGCAATTTTCGCAGAACTAGAACAATTCTTTTTTTTTTTTTTTCCAACGTTTATTTATTTTTGGGACAGAGAGAGACAGAGCATGAACGGGGGAGGGGCAGAGAGAGAGGGAGACACAGAATCGGAAACAGGCTCCAGGCTCTGAGCCATCAGCCCAGAGCCTGACGCCGGGCTCAAACTCACGGACCGCGAGATTGTGACCTGGCTGAAGTCGGACGCTTAACCGACTGCGCCACCCAGGTGCCCCAAAACTAGAACAATTCTAAAACTTGTATGGAACCAGAAAAGACCCTGAATACCCAAAGTAATGTCGAAAAAGAAAACCAAAGCTGAAGGTGTCACAATTCTGGACTTCAAGCTGTATTATAAAGCTATGATCATCAAGGCAGTATGGTACTGGCACCGAAACAGACACATAGATCAGTGGAACAGAATAGAGAACCCAGATATGGACCCACAAGTATATTGTCAATTAATCTTTGACAAAGTAAGAAAGAATATCCAATGGAAAAAAGACAATCTCTTCAATAAATGGTGTTGGGAAAATTAAACACTGACATGAAGAAGAATGAAACTGGACTACTTTGTTACACCATACATTAAAATAAATTCAAAATGGATGAAAGACCTAAATGTGAGACAGGAAGCCATCAAAATTCTAGAGGAGAACACAGTCAGCAACCTGTTTAACCTTGGTTGTAGCAACTTCTTATGAGACATGTCTCCAGAGGCAAGGAAACAAAAGCAAACATGAACTATTGGGACTTCATCAGGAAAAAAACCTTCTTCACAGTGAAGGAAGTAATTAACAAAGTAAAGGCAGCTTATGGAATGGGAGAGGATATTTGCAAATGGCATATTGGATAAAGGGCATATTAGATACAATCTATAAAGAACTTACCAAATTCAACATCCCCAAAATAAATAATCCAGTTAAGAAATGGGCAGAAGACATGAACAGACATGTCTCCAAAGAAGACATACACATGGCTAACAGATACATGAAAAAATGTTCAACATCACTCATCATGAAGGAAATACAAATCAAAACTATACCTGTCAGAATGGCTAAAATTAACAACTCAGGAAACAACATATGTTGGTGAGAACGTGGAGAAAGGAGAACTCTCTGACACTGCTGGTGGGAATGCAAACTGGTGCAGCCACTCTGGAAAGCAGTATGGAGGTTCCTCAAAAAGTAAATATAGAACTACCCTACAACTCAGCAATTGCACTTCTAGGTATTTATCCAACGGATACAGAAATACTGATTCAAAGGGGCACGTTCACCCCAATATTTATAACAGCGCTATCAACAATGGCCAGATTATAGAAAGAGCCCAAATGTGATTGACTGATGAATGGATAAAGAAGATGTGGTATATACATACAATGGAATATTGCTCAGCCATAAAAAAGAATGAAATCTTGCCATTGGCATCAACGTGGGTGGAAGTAGAAGGTATTATGCTAAACAAAATAAGTCAATCAGAGAAAGATAAATATCATATGATTTCACTCATACATGGGATTTAAGAAACAAAACAGATGAACATTGGGGAAGGGAAGGAAAAACAAAATAAGATGAAAACAGAGAGGGAGGCAAACCAGAAGAGACTCTTAAATACAAAGAGCAAACTGAGGGTTGATGGAGTGGAAGTAGGTAGGGAGATGGGCTAAATGGATGATGGACATTAAGGAGGGCACTTGTTATGATGAGCACTGGGTGTTGTATGTAAAGGATGAATCACTAAATTCTACTCCTGAAACCAATATTACACTATATGTTAACTAACTTGATTATAAATAAATCTTGGAAGGTAAAAATTAAAAAAAAAAACCATACAGAAACAGATACTGATAATATAGAAAACAAATGAAAATTTGAAAGAAATTACAACTTATGTTTTTAAAAGATAAGAGAAATTATGGAGCCCATGGAAAAAAGAAGAGAATGCTACAAAAAAATTAATCAGGAAAATAGAGTTATTGAAAAATAAAGATATGATAAATGAAATTAAGAATTCAATAATGAGTTTGAAAGTAAAAGATAAATCTTCCACTAAGTAGAAAATCATAAAAAGTGACAATAAGACAGGAAAGATAAAAAATCATAAAAAGTGACAATAAGACAGGAAAGATAAGAAAATTAGAGAATTAACTCCAAATGTATAGCATCTAAGAGTAGAGATTTCATTGAGAGAACATAGATAACACATTGGGGAGGAAATTATCAAAGGCATAATAAAAGCAATTATCCAAAAGAGAGGGATGTTAAAAAGTTTGCTGAATATTCAGCACACATAATTAGAAATATCATATCAAGACCTTTAATCATGATATTTTAGAATACCAGAATGTCCTAAAAGCTACCACAATGAAAAAGAATGAAATATGACCTTTTGTAGCAACGTGGATGGAACTGGAGAATGTTATGCTAAGTTAAATAAGTCATAAAGAGAAAGACAGATACCATATGTTTTCACTCTTATGTGGGTCCTAAGAAACTTAACAGAAGACCATGGGGGAGGGGAAGGAAAAAAAAAGTTAGGGAGGGAGCCAAACCGTAAGAGACTCTTAAAAACTGAGAATAAACTGAGGGTTGATGGGGGTGGGGGGGTGGGTGATGGGCATTGAGGAGGGCACCTGTTGGGATGAGCACTGGGTGTTGTATGAAAACCAATTTGACAATAAATTTCATATTAAAAAAAGCAAACAGGTCAGGTATAAAGGATCTGAGTGACTCAAAATAAATAGTGAATTCTACACCTAGCCAAACTATCAGTCAGTGTAAGTGCAGAATAAGATATTATCAGACACATTAAGTCTTTAAAAATTTATCTCCCATGCAGCACTTCTTCAGAACCTAATGAAGAATGCGTTCCTATCAAAACAAATACATAAACCAAGAATGAGGAAGACCTAAGATCCAACAAACAGGATACAGCATAGAGGAAGGTAAAGAGGAATCCCAGGATGACAACTCTGTTGAAGGCTTAGAATCCAGTCCAAATGAGAGCCAGAAGGTAAGAGAGTTCCAAGGGGAATGGAGGTATTTCTAGTTCAAAAGTGGAACCAAAAACATCAGTATGGCAGTGTAGAAAATTATATTGAGCAGTGTTTTTATAAGATTGTGGAGGATGTAGAAGGCATCCATAGATTTAAAGACATCAAAGCAAATGAAATAAAAGAGAGGTATTATGTAATTCCAGGAAGAACCAGAAGAAGCACTAGAAAAGGAATTAAGTCATAATATACTCAAGAGTAAAAAATATCTACATAGTTATATTAAGAATATTATACCATAAAACTTGTAACAATACTAGGAAAATGGGAAGAGGGGAAGAGGAAACGTAAGAGATTTTCATCTAACAGAATAATTAGTAGGAAGTCTAACATAGTTGACAATATGCATTAGATGTCTATTATTTCACGATGTAGAGAAAATCCCAAAATAAATAGCAAAAGTAATAAAAAATGATTATTTTAGGGTAGTGGGAGTGGGGACGGGGATGTGGGAGAATTTGTTGTCTATGCTGTATACCGCACATATTGTACTGTTTCCAAATAGGATCATTATTGGTATTTTGGGTGCTAGTGCTTTTTTCTGTGGGGCATCCTATGCATTGTGGGACATTTGGCAAACCCAATCTTTGAGTATATAATGCCAGTAGCCCTTCCTGGTATTTGTGACAAATCTAAAAACTCCTACACTCTTCCTAAAGCCCTCTGAAGGAAAATGGCACTTGGCAGCTGAGAACTATTGTATTTCTTTGATAAAGAGAAAAACTAATTGTAGAAATAAATAGAACATGTAGGATGTAGAGAAAGGTATACTCAGAAGAAAATCCATAGTGCTAAAATAATTTCATTATAAAGAAATATATAAGTGGAAACAAATTAAACATTCACTTCAAGAAACTTGAAAAAAAACAAATAAAAACCAAGAAAATTAGGAAAAATAGGTAAGATTTAAACAAATGAATGAACTAATAGAAAAAAAATAGACTTGATACATATAAGATCTGGCTCTTTGGAAAGATCAAAAGACTTAAGAAATCTCTGGCAATGTTAATCAAGAAAAAAAAAACCTCATAAATTACAAATATGTTATATGGAAAATAAGTTATATGTTATATGGAAAATAAACTTCAGATTAAGAGGATATTTTTAAAAAATGGGAATATAGTACCATATCATACAAACATATTTGAAAATTTTAATGAAACATGATTTTCCTAGCACAATAACATAGAAATAAGGTACTCAAAATTTACCTTCAAAAAACCAAACACACACATTTAGAAAAATATACTCAAAGCTTATATTACATAGAAGTTCTAGAAATTCTAGGAACCTTCAAAGAATGAATATTTCTACATCACTGGAACTATTTTATAAAAAGAATTGAAAATTTCCATATAACAATAATATGAAAATGGAGGGTATGAGCATACACATGCAGATCCTGCGGGCCAATTTAATTTTATTTGCAAATACAGAGTCAAATTCTAAGTAAAATATTAGCAAATTTTATTCAACAGTATAAAAAAGCCCTAATACATTACACATTTTATAATGACCAACCCATATAGGAATGTTTCATCAAGAAGTCCAAAGGATAATAATTATTTGTTAATCCCAATAAATAGTAGTAAATGCATTTTATGAATCACAATATACATTATTGATGTGTTGTTTTAGAACACTAGGAGTAGAAGGACACTTCCTTGACTTTTCTTTTTTTAAGTAGGCTCCACGCCCAACATGGAGCCCAATGTGGGGCTTGAACTCAAGGTCCTGAGATCAAGACCTGAGCTGAGATCAAGACCTGAGCTTAAATGAGACACACTGGCACCCCAAATGAATATTATTATTTGGAATAGTTACATTTCCAGTGTTGTTGTTTTGGGCTAACATTTTGTTATTAATGCCCAGTTTTACTGCACTGTGTTCTGAGAGGCCAGATCCCACTAAGCAGCATCATTATTCATCAGTGGGCTTTTCCATTAAAATTAGATGCAGGTAGGGATGCAGATAATGGTTATTATTGCACACTGTTCTGGACCTGGTACTCAAGGAGCTAAAAATTTAAAAAAAGAAGAAAAGGGAGGTATAAAGACTTTTGTAAGTAAGCATAAAAATCATTGTTATTTGCAATAACATAACTGCCTACTTAAAAAAAATTATCTGGAAGTGAATGAGTTGAAATGTGTCTGGGTTCAAAATCCATATGCAAAAAACAATAGCTTTGCCCTCTGCCTAGAATAATAAGTAGCTAATAAACAAAAATTTAAATATTTTTGTTACTTTAAAAAGTAACAAAAACGTGAAATAAAAAACCTATCATGCCCTTGTTACATCTCTATATATTGGAACAAATGCGACAATCTGTGGAAAGAGTGTGTACTTAAAGCTCTTGGTTCTCTCTAAATTGCAATTCAGCTTAAACCAAATCAGTATAGGGGCACTTGCATGGCTAAGTCAGAAGAGTGTGTGACTCTTGATCTTGGGGTTGTAAGTTCGAGCCCCACATTGGGGTAGAGATTACTAAAACAAATAAACTTGAAAAAAGAAAAAACCCCAGCATATTTCTAATGATATTTAAAAAAGAAATCATTATGAAACTTTTTTCTGAGAACTTATTAATTTTACATTTAATCTAAAAGAATAAAATTTTAAAGTTAAAAGATAATATCCAGTTTCCATAACTAAAACCTGATGGTTCTGATGTCAGAGAAGATACACATATCAAAAGAATGAAACAAAATGTAAAAAAGACCCACAGGGGCATCTGGGAGGCTCAGTCAGTTAAGTTTCCAACTCTTGATTTTGACTCAGGTTATGATCTCATGGTTCCTGGGATCGAGCCTGTGCTGGGCTCTGGGCTGACAGTGCAAAGCCTACGTGGGATTTTCTCTCCCTCTCCCTCTGCTTCTCCGCTGATAGTGTGCACACGTGCACTCTCTCTCTAGCTCAAAATAAATAAATAGACATTAAAAAAACCCCAAGTTTATAATTGAGTAACAAATTTAAAAACTAAAGTCAGTGGGGGAAAGGGATTATTATTCCACAGCATACTGTGATTCAGATTTTTAATTACGTATGTCTTAAAAAAATAACTTCCTATGGCTAAAACACCAAAAATTGAGCTAAAAGCATGTGACAAACCAATAAAAATCAGTTACGAAATGTGAAAGATTATTAAATCTTTAATATATAAATCGCTACAAAAAAGAAGCTGGGGAAAAAACAAATGGAAACAAAACAAAATCACTACAGATGATACATAAATGGCTCATATAGCTTAGATTCTTGTGGTGGAAATAAAAATTAAATTGGCTCTATTGTAGGCAATTTTAAACTATGCATTAAAATTCTTCAGGTTGTACATACTCTCCAATCTAGCAATTCTATTTCTAGGAATTTATCCTAAGGAAATAATTGAATAAGTATGCAAAATGTATGTATGAAGATGTTGACCCAACTTGGTCCTGATAATTCTTTTTGTATATTTTAGGATTCAGTTTGCTAATATTTTATTAAAGATTTTTCATGTATGTTCATGAGCAATGGTGGCCTGTAGTTTTCCTTTCTTGTGATATCCATCTGGTTTTGGTATTGGGGTGATACTGGCATCATAGGTTGAGTTAGTAAGTGTTTTCTCTGCTTGTATTTATTGGAAGAAATTGTGGAGAATTGGTATCGGTTCTTACCTAAATATTTGATAGAATCCACCAGTGAAACTATCTGGGTATTGTGATTTCCTTTTTTGAAGGTTATTAATTATTGACTTAATTCCTTTAACAGATACATTAATAGCTACATATTAATAAATATATTCAGAATATCTATTTTTCCTTGTGTGAGTTTTGGTCATTTATACCTTTTAAGAAGTTGGTCTATTTCATGTAACTTATCAGATTTGTGGGTATAGAGTTATTTTTCAGCATTTCTTTCTTATCCTTTAAAAATTTTTTTTAATGTTTATTCATTTTTTGAGAAAGAGAGACAGAGGGTGAGTGGGGGAAGGGCAGAGAGAGAGGGAGACAGAATCTGAAGCAGGCTCCAGGCTCTGAGCTGACAGCACATAGCCTGACACAGGGCTCGAACTCACAAACCGTGAGATCATGACCTGAGCCAAAGTCGGTCGCTCAACCAATTGAGCCACCCAGGCTCCCCTTTCTTATCCTTTTAATATCCATGAGATCAGCAATAAGAATCTATCTTTCATGTATTGGTAATTTATGTCCTCCTTCCCTCCTCCCCCCCCCCATTATTTTATTGATCTTTCAAAGAAACAGCTTTTGTTTTTATTGATTATCTGTATTATTTTTCTGTTTTCATTTCATTGATTTCTGCTCCAATTTTTATTATTTTCTTTTGATTCCTTTAGGCTTAAATTGTTCTTCTGTCTCTACTTTACTAAGGAAGAAATTTAGATTGTTGATTTTAGATATTTTTCCTTTCTTAAATATGCATTTAATGATGCTACAAGTTTCCCTCTAAGCACTGCTTGTGCTACTTCCACAAATTCTGATAAGTTTTAGATTAAAATAATTGTTTATTTGTCTTGAGACGATCACTTTTACCCATGTGTTACTTAGAGATTACTTTACCCATGTGTTACTTAGAATGTTTAGAGATTTTCAGCTTTAAGTTGTTAATTTCTAGCTTACTTCCATTGTAGTCTGAGAACATACTTTGTATAATGTCTTTCTTTCTCTTTCTTTCTTTCTTTCTTTCTTTCTTTCTTTCTTTCTTTCTTTCTTTCTTTCTTTCTTTCCCTTCCTTCATTCCTTTCTCTTTCTTTCTTTCTTTCTTTCTTTCTTTCTTTCTTTCTTTCCTTCTTTCCCCTCCTTCCTTCCTTTTTTTCTTCCTTTCTTTCTTCCTTTCTTTCTTTTTCTTTCTTTCTTTCTTTCTTTCTTTCTTTCTTTCTTTCTTTCTTTCTTTCTTTCTTTCTTTCTTTCTTATTCCTTCCTTCCTTTCTTTCTTTCTTTCTTTCTTTCTTTCTCTTCCTTCCTCTTTCTTTCTTTCTTCTTTTTTTTAAATCTGATAATACATGCTTTATGGCCCAGTCTGTGGTCTGTCTTGGTGAATGTTCCATGCACACTTGAGAAGACTGTGTACTCAAGAATGGGTACATCCAGTGTTATTGGGTGGAGGATTTTGTAAATGTCAACTAGAACAAGTTGATTGGCAGTGCTTTTCAGATCCACAAAATCTTTCCTGATTTTCTGCCTGCTTGATGTATCAATTACTGAGAAAAAGTGTGTCGAAGTGGGTTTATGTGTTTTCTCCTGCAGCTCCATCAGGTTTAGGCTTACCTGTGCTGATGCTCTGTTATTAGGTGCATACAAATTAATGATGGCTATGCCTTCTTGAAGAATTATAGTCCTTTATTGCTATGTAATGTCCCTTTTTATTCCTGATAATTTTCTTTGTTCTGAAGTCCACTCTGTCTTAAATTCATATAGCCACTTTAGGTTAGATTATTGTTAGCATGGCATATCTTTCTCTGTCCCTTTGCTTTAATCTGAGTTTTTGTATTTAAAATGAGTTTCTTGTAGACAACATATAGCTCATTTGTTTTCATTCACTTTGACAATTCCTTTCTTTTAATTCGTGTATTCAGACCATTCACATTTAAAGTGGTTATTGATATGGCTGGATTAATATCTGCTATATTTATTACTGTTTCCTATTTGTTGTACTTTTTCTTTGTTGCTTCATTCACCATCTTTTTGTGCTTTCTCTGTTTAGATGGGACCTTTTTCATGGTCCATTTTATCTCCTTTCTTAGCATATAATTTAGGCTTCTTTTTAGAAACATTTTGTGCTTGCCATAGAGCTCAAAATATGCATTTTAATCTAAGCTAAATTCTTCTGCAAATCACACTGTACCACTTCAGGTGAAGTGCATGTACCTCGTAACAGAATATTCCCAGTTCCTCCCTCCAATCTCTTATGAAGTTCATTTTACTTGTCCATATGTCATAATCATCTGATATATTGTTACTATTCTTAATTTAAACAACAAATTATCTTTTAAATCAATTAAAAATAAAAATAAAATATTTTATTTTACCTTAGTGTATTCCTAATAGATCTGAATTTCTGACCTATCTTATTTTCCTTCTCTCTAAAGAACTTCTTTTAATATTTCTTGCAGGGCACATCTGATGAATTCTCTGTTCCTGTTTATCTGAGAAATTGTATCTCTTTCACTTTTTAGGGATAATTTTGCTGCATGCAGAATTCTAGAATGGCACATTTTTCTTTTGGCACCTTAAATGTTTCACAGCACTCTTTTTTATTTTTTTTTTTTACTTGCATGGTTTGTGATGAGAAGTCTGCTGTAATTCTTCTTCTTCTATAAGTAAGGTGTTCCCATCCCCCAGCTTCTTTTAGTAGTTTGTCTTTGATTTTCTGCAGTTTGAAAATGAAATGCCTCTGTATTTTGACATTTATCCTGTTGGGTGTCTCTGACTTTCTTTAATTTGTGATTTGGTATCTGTCATTAATTTTGGAAAATTCTCAGACATTGCTACTTTCAATATTTATTCCAGAATATTTCCATTCTATTTTTAATTGTTATATTCCAAATGTGTGCATTTTATGCCTTTGAATTTACCATAGTTCTTGTATATCCTATTTTCTTATTAATTTTTTTCTTCTTTGCATTTCAGTTTGGAAGTTTCTATTCATACCTCTTCTGGCTCTCTAATTCTTTCCTTAGCTGGGTCCAGTTTACTAATGAGCCCATCAAAAACATTCTTTATTTCTGTTACAGTATTTTTAATTTCCTGCATTTCTTTTCAATGTTTAGAGTTTCCGTCTCTGTGCTACATTGCCTATTTGTTTTGGCATGTTGTCTATTTTCTAGTAAATTCTTTAACATATTAATCATAGTTATTTTAAATATTCTGATATTCCAACACCTGTGTGATATCTGAGTCTGCTTTTGATGCTTGTTTTGAATCTTTAGACTGTTTTCTTTACTGAATTTTAGTATGCCTTGTATTATTATTATTATTATTATTATTATTATTTTTGAGATTGACATAATGTGTTGGATAATAAGAATTGTGGTAGATGGCCACTGGTGTGAGTTTCTCTGTTGTTATCTGTTAGGAAACCAGATGTGTTTAATGTTTGTTGTAGGTGCCAGTGGCTTAAAGTTTCTTCAGTGTCCTTCTTGTGGTCACCCCTTTGTTTTCAGGATTCTCTGAGAACTCCTTCTAAAGTAGGGTCTGTTCCTTGCAGCTCTGCTGGCTATCATCCAGTGTTCTTATATTGGAGCCCTGTTTTGACATAGTGTTTTGGTGTGAGTGAGAGGAAGTGTTTTATAATCTTAAAATTAAATCTCAGTCTTTTAGTGGGCCTGTGACCTTGGGCTGTGAATTTTATCAGCGTTCAGGGTTTTTTACCTCCACCTAGATGAAACAGAAGAGGGAGAGGGGGCTGGAATAAGATAAGTGCCCTTTTCCCAAGGGAATAAGGCTCTGATAAAGTCTTTTCGCCTTGTTATGGAGAACATTGTGGGCACATTTCAATATGACCACTCTCCCTTCCTTCCACCCTGGACACGAGGGAATCTCTCTCGGTTCTTGGTTCCAAGTGCGAACCTTGTGAGATTCCTGGCAGTAAAACCCACAGAAATCAGACTTTCCCTGAGACTGTGGCCCCCAGGACTTTCTCATCCTCATTCTAATCCACGTGCAGACTCAAACAATTTGTCAGAATTGTCATTTTTCTGTACCTATAGTGCATGGCTCCTGCTGTGTCTGCTCTGGGTAAACAGATGTTGGCTGTGGTTTTCTGTATTCTCTGGTCTTTCCAGACTCAGCATTCTGGTTTGCCCTATGACCTCAATTCTCTGATGGAGGCCATTGATCTTTAATTTGTTTAGTGTTTTTTCTTATGTTAAGAATGGCAGTGACAATTTCCAAGCTCTTTACATGTCAGAACTGAAACTGGATATTGGGCTTATTTTTCATAAGTTTTATTTTGCTTCTGTCTCGTTTCTTTCTTTTTGAAATTTGAATTGTACAGTGACCATGCATTGCGTGAGTAACTGAGATCTTAGTGGTCTTCTCATCCATTCAAACTGATCCTCTTTTGGCCTGACATCAATCAGTACCTGAAACTGAGACCCTTTGCTGGTTTTCACGTGAACCCCAATTGTACTTACCATTCATCATCATTCTTCTCTTTTTCTGAATTTTCTGAATTTTATAGTCCCTACCTGAGGCACTGGAAAGGATGACAGTCACACGCTGCACATCATACCCCAGACAAAGCCCCATTGAACACATCCCTTACAAAGTCCCTCTGTCCTGTTGCTGCTTTAGATATTCTACTTCACTTTAGATATTCTGCTTTAGATATTCCTCTGAAACCTGCATCATCCCCAGCAATTGTACTCAGCTTCCATTTCTAAAAAAAAAGTTGGATTCATAAATAGAGTACCTATTATTTTATGGAGCTAAGCACATTGTTAATGGGAAGTGAGATAATGAAATGCTCTGTCTAGCTGAACCTTAGATTCTACTTTCCTCATCAACGGCCATTTCCGGGTAGCTCTAATTCAACTACACTCTTTTACTGTGGTAGGCTGCTTTTATAACCCCCCTCCAGACTGCCTCCAAACTCTAGAAACTTGGGTTATTTCTACAGAACAGCACAGTATCCTGTATCCTGATGAACCTGACCCATCCATTTGTCACATACATTGTTCTTGAGTCTTTATCTGTTTCCCTCTGATACGAAGTTTAAGTTTATAGAGTACAAAACATAAGTCATAGACTATATTTTAGTCATCTTTTAATCTTTAACATCTTGTACTATTCCTGACATGTGGGAAGTGCTCAAAAATAGTTTGGTAAGTGAATGAATGACTTATTCGTGGTGATTTTTTTTTTATCAACAAAGTGGGAATCTTTGTATACATTTATGATACCAAAGGAAAAACAACTTAGAACAATGAATGCTAATTAATATGATTTTCACTAAACTTTCATACATTAAAATTTTCCTTAATACTTTGCCCAAATTTGAATCACTTTTGAATTAACTTGGGGATTACTAATGAAACTAGAATAAAGTTTCCTGAAGGGCTTTCTCAAAAATAACTCAATTATCCAAGTTAAGCATGTTCCACATGAAGAATTTTAATTCTGTTCTCTAAGGGTTTAATTCATGAATTGCATGATTTCTCCATTCTTATTACAGGAATAATCAATAGGCCTCTAATGTAAAATTAATTTATTTCCCTACAGCCCTCATAGTTTTTATTAGCTTCTTTCCAATATTAAAGAATGTTAAACTATGAGATTATATATTTTTTCCTAGAAGATAAACATGTCAATACTATACACAATGAGGTCTACAAATCCTATATTTAGCAATGAAGACACATTATTAAGACATTGTAGTCATCTATGTAATTCATTATGGTTCATCAGAAAACTTATCCTGAGGTCTTTAGTGTTCATTGTCAGCAATGGATAAGCATGCTTTTCTTACATTTTGCAGCTGAGTGAATGACAGCTAAATATGGAAGTGGTTTTCCAAACAGACTACTCTCTGATTTGTGCATACATAACGTATATTTAATTCAGAGGTTTTATTTATGAGATTTCACCAGTGTAAAATTTTCATTTCGAAACTTTTGATACACTGAATTGTAGAGAATAGGATGGATTTGTTTAAGAAAATGGCATACTCTTCAAAGTTCTGGATATTTTGTTATGTTTTATACCTCATTCCTTTAACCCAAATTCTTGTGTTGTTGTTGTTTTTTTTTCTCCTCTTGGGGATGATATAAGACTTGGGTAAAGTGAGAATGATGCTCAGTAATGACAATTAGAATGTATGAATTAGGTACTCAATTTTTGTGACACATTGCACAGCATCGCAAATCATTTTTTGTCCCTAGCTTCACCTGTTTGAAAAAAAAATGAGTCCCTTCTTTCCCAACTTGCCGTGCTGAGAGAATTCTTATCTACAGAAGTCAAGGAACAGCTGTTTACTAATGGATCACAGCAGGAGAATAAACACAGCAGTCTGGGCAGAGGATATTTTTCACTCTTGCGCAACTTGTTTCTCAATATTTTGTCCTGTGTTGTGGATTATAAAGTGTGTATGTGAGAGTAAACATCAAGCAATCACTCTTCTTCTCCCTGCATGAGGAATAACACTTTGAGGCATATTAGTAATTCATATATTCTGAGCCATGTGCAATGCAGTTCTTTATTGAATAAAATGAGTACAAAATAGAAACATGGATCGTGTGTACTTTTCTCATTAATCATAAGAACAGCATAGTAAGATGAGAATATTTCTTTCAAATGGGACATCCCTTATTTGGCTGCTTCTATATTCTGTTATATTATGCTATTATCAATTACTGCATGCTTTCCATAATTACATGGCTATCATGAGTCTAGGTGAGGCATTGTGAGAGTGAAGCAGAGAAATGATTGGAATAAGAACATTCCAAGAAGATAAGAATTGTCAAGGGTTTCAAATACTTGAAAGAGGTCATGTATAAAAGGAAATTAAAAAAAAAAATCCAACCCAATAACATTCATTGATTTGGCAATTAGGGGGCTCTTGGTAATGTTGCAGTCAGCTTGAGAGCCATACTACAATAGATAAAAGTTAATTGTTGATTACTCTTTCTTTCTAAATAATTTTTTTAATGTTTATTTTATTTTTGAGAGTCAGAGAGACAGAGCATGAATGGGGGAGGGGCAGACAGAGAGGGAGACACAGAATCCGAAGCAGGTTCCAGGCTCTGAGCTGTCAGCACAGAGCCTGACACGGGGCTCAAACTTACAAACTGCAAGATTGTGACAAGAGCTGAAGTCAGATGCTCAACCAGCTGAGCCACCCAGGCGCCCCATGATTACTCTTTTAAGAAGATTGGCATTATAGACCATCAGAGTTCATTTGGAGTTTTGTTTTAGATATAGTGGGAAGTATGCATTTCTTTGGGTTGGGGATGTATCTGGAATTATTTCTATTCTGTTAATGTCTAAAGTTTTTTTCTTTGAAAGCTGGGTTTGGTTGTGAAGGATACTTAGAAATTACCATTAAACAAACAGGAATGGGGAGCTCCTTTCTACTTGCTGGATGGGATGCTGCCCAATTCATGGATCTTTGAATAAAGCCAATTACGTCTTCAAATTTAAAATAAATAAATGAATAGGAAAGATCTTAATGGGGGGCACATGATTCTCTCCCCGTTATACAAAGATCTAAATAAAGGACTGCCTCTTTGGTACATCTTGTGTATAACTTACCATACCTCTTTATTTTCAAATGCAGTGATAATCACTGTTCTCTTCATTCATATTAACGCTGCTCAAAAAACAGATGCCTGGGCCGTCAACTCAATGACACAGAGCAGTGATAATTTGAAAGCATAAACGATTCTGAAGGGATATTTTGGTATTTGAGAGCACCCCGCCATTACACCAGCGTGCTGCTTGCTTCTTCCCTGAGTGCCAAAGTTTGGCTCAGAAAAATAGTAGAAGGAATAAGATCTCTATATTAATTTTTAAAAGACTTAAAATTTTTTTTAAAAGAAAGGACTGTGAAGATGATATAACAGGAAAACAGATTTAGTATCCCACATTAAGCCAGCAAAACGCTAGACAAAATATATAAAGCAATGATTTTTAAGACACTGCATCAAGCAATAAAAGATGCTAAGTGAGGAGAGACAAGTGACTTGAGCCCAGTGACTGCCCCAGCTTACTGCCTAGCAAGAACTTCCAGGCTGTGCCCAGGGAGGGGGATCTAGCTGATCCCCTGAGCAGATTTCCTGAGTTGAGGAGAAGGAACTGAGGGTATGGGTTGACCAGAGTAGCTAGAGTTTGCAGGACAGAGTCCTGGAGAGGTGAAAACTAGACAGAGAAAAAAGGAGAGATTTGAAAGTTCCCAGCATTCACACAGGCCTGGAAATTGTACCTGTTCCTACCAACCAGTCTGGAAAACCTAATTAATGGAAAATTTTGTAAGTACATAGAAGGGCTTTCCATCAGTAGTGAGGCAAATTTAGCCTTAGATTAAAGTGTACTCTGGTCCTGCTTAAATATTTTAAATACAAGACTCAAAACAAAACAAAACAAAACAAACTGTTTCCATGGAACTTAAATGTATGCCAAAACAAAAGTAAAAAATGATCATATAGGGGCACCTGGGTGGCTCAGTCAGTTAAGCATTCAACTCTTCATTTTGGTTCAGGTCATGATCTTCCAGTTCATAGGATCAAGCCCTATGTCAGGCTCTGTGTTGACAGAGTGGAGCCTGCTTGGGATACTCTCTCTCTCTCTCTCTCTCTCTCTCTCTATCTCTCTGTCTCTCTTTCTCCCCTCCCCCTGCTAGCCCCCCCCATAATAAATATATAAACATTAAAAAAGACTATATATATTATAGTCATATAGCAGACTTACACTATGTGAAATATTGAAGAAGTCCTTTAGACAGACAATGATACCAAATGAAAATGGATCTAACTAGGAATAAAGAGAAATGAAAATGGTAACTACATGGGAAAATTCAGAAGACATTTTTCTTTCCATTCAAAATATTTTTGAAAAAAATGACTCTTTAAACAAAAATGATAACAATGTGGTCTAGAGCTTATAATCTAAATCAAAATACAAATTTCAAAGACCAGGATAAGAAAAATGGAAGTATACTATTGTTATAAGGTTATTATATGTAAAGAGGTATGATATCACTTAAATGTGGGGTGTTATAACTTTGGGATTTCTACTGTAAATCTAAAGTAACCAGTAAAATAACAATACAGAGAATTACAGCTAAAAAGCCAACAAGATGAAATAAATTGAAAATAAAATTAAGTTAACCCAAAGGACTGAAGAAAAAGACAAGGGAAACAAATGTGGCAAATAAAGAAACAAATAGCGATAGTAAACTTAGCCATATCAGTAAGCACAATAAATGTAAAGGGTCTAAATATCCCTTTAAAAGGCAAACTTTGTGAGACCCAATTATAAGCAGCCTGGAATAAAAGCACTTTAAGTGGAAAGACACTATTAGGTAAAAAGTTAAAAGATAACTACATACCATGCTAACTATCAAAGAAAGCTGAAAGAAAGCTGTAGTGGCTGTATTTTATTAAAATTGATACAGAGCCAGGAATATTATGAGACATAAACAAGGTCATTTTATAATTATAAAAGTATAAATTGGTCAAGAAGACATTTACAATCCTTAATGTTTATGGATCTAAAAAAAATAGAGGTTCAAAATACATTAAGAGAAAGGGGATAGGACTGCAAGAAGAAGCAGACAAATCCATAATTATAGTTGGAAGTTTCAGTCTCTCTCTTGATAATTCATATAAATAGTAAAAAAACCAACAAGGATGTAGAAAACATATTACCAACTTGAGCTAATTAACATTTATAGATCATTCCACCCAACAATAGAATTCACATTCTTTTCAAATGCACATAAATCATTTGCCAAGGCAGACCATGTTCTGGGCCATAAAAAGAGTCTCGATATGTTTTAAGAGATTTAGGTCATGAAAAGTATGTTTTCTGATGACAAGGGAAATTAAATTAGAAATCAGTAAGTAATCTTTGAGAGATTCCCAAATATTTACGAACTAACACTACACATCTAATAACTTGTAGGTCAAAGAAGAAATCAAAAGAGAAATTTGAAAGCAACTTAAACTCAGTGAAAATCAAATTCAGCATACCAGAATTTGCAGAATGCCTCCAAAGTCATAGTTAATGGGAACTGAATAGCAGTAAATGCCAGTACTAGAAAAGAGGATCTCAAATCAGTGACTTCAGCTTCCACTCTAAGAAACTAAAAAAATAAGAGAAAATTAAGCCTGAAGTACACAGAAGAAAGGAAATAATAGTATTATGGTGAAAATCAAGGAGATAGAAAGCAGAAATATACAGAAAAATCAGTTAAACCAAAATTGTTTCTTGAGAAGTTCAATGAAATTGATACATTCCTAGCCATAGTGATCAGGGGAAAAAAAAGAAGGAAAAGTGAGTCAGATCGGGAATGAGGGTGGTGACATAATTATAAATTCCACTGATACCAGAAGGATAATAAGAAAGTAGTATGAACAACTTAAGTTGACCAATAAAAAGGATGGGTTTCTTAAAAGACACAGACTACCAAAGTTCATGTATGAAATACGTAATCTGAATAGCCCATTATCCATTAACAAATTTTGTAGTTAGAAATTTTCCCATAAGGCAATTCCAGGGCCAGATGGCTTCACAATTGTTCTCTACAAAAAAATGCTTACTATAAAGCCACAGTTATCAAGACTGTGTATCATTGGCATAGAAAAGGACATATAAATCAAGGGACCAGAATAGTAGACAAGGAAGAGACTAACATATCTATGACCACTGATCTTCAACAATGTACATGGGTGATTCAGGAGAGAAAGTATGGTCTTTGCCACATATGGTGCTGGAACAGTTGAGTGTCCAGGGGCAAAAAAGCCCCAAAATAATAATAAAAAATCTTTGATTCATATCTCACCCCCTATAAGAAATTAACCCCAAAATAAATAATATACCAAAGAAATTCTAAACAAGTAAAACTCACTAGAAGAAAATATTGGGAAACAATTATTGTGATGTTTGGCTAGACAAAGATTCCTTAGACATGACACGAAATGCACGATCCATAAATTGGACTTTATCAAGATTTAAAACTTCTGCTTTTGAAAGACACTTTTAGGAGGATGAAGACATTGTCTTAGAAAGGGAGAAAATCTTTTCAAATGATACATATGATAAAGGACTTCCATCTAGGGTATTTAAAGAACTCAACATTAATAATAAGCAATTCAATAAGAAAAATGTGCAAGTCATTTCATCAAAGATCTTCCAAAGAGGAGAGCAAATCACACATGAAAAGATGGTCTACATCAGTTACCATGAAGGAAACGCAAATTAAGACTATGATAAAATACTGCTATACACCTATTAGAATGGCTAAAATTAAAACTATTGACCAGATCAAATAATGGAGAGTATGTGGAAGAACTAGAACCTTCATACAATGCTTGCTGGGAATATAAATGGTGCACACACTTAAGAAAACAATATGGCGCTGCTTTAAAATTTGAAACCTAACACCCACCATATGATCCAGTCATTCCCCTCCCACATGTTTACCCAAGAGAAATGAAAGCATGCAGCCATACAAAGACTTATACATGAACATTCATAGCAGTTCATAAAAGCTCCAAATTGGAAATAACTCAAATGTCCATCAACAGGTAAATGAAAGAATGAAATATTGATATAGGCAATGACTCAAAATAATTATTATGCTCAGCAGATGAAACCAGACAAAAAAGTACATAATATATGTTTGATTTCATTTATATAAAACCCTAGAAAATGCAAATAAAAAATAAACGAGTGATTGCCTGAGGATGGGGATCAGAGTAGGAGAGATTATGAGGGAGAATGAGGAAATTTGGGGGGATGATATATACGTTCCCTATCTTGATTATGGTGATATTTCATGGGATTTACATGTATCAAAACTTATCAAAGTGTACACTTTAAATATGTGCAGTTTATGGCAATTATACTGCAATAAAATTGTTTTTAAGAAAGAGTTGCTTTTAAACTGCCAAATTTGTACTTTTGGATACTACATAAATTAGGGTAAGCTGATGCTGTGTTGTCTTAATGACAATATTTCTTGCCCCTGAAATCTGACCCCTAAACTCTTTCCTACAAATCTCTCATTAATTGGACTACAAAAGGTGAAGGAAGTATAGAACAGAAGAGGGCAGCCTTCCCCAGAAATCCATAACACCAGGGACGAATTCTTTCCATTCTCCTTGTAGCATTGCTTCTGATGTCTGGAACGGTATTTAAAAAAATTGATTAGTTAATTAATTTTTATTTTTAGAGAGAGAGTGTGAGCAGGGGAGAGGGGCAGAGGTAGAGAGAGAGAGCGAGAGGGAGGGAGGGGGAGAGAGAGAGAGAGAGAGAGAGAGAGAGAGAAAGAGAGAGAGAACGAGAACCCCCAGTAGGCATGGAGCCTGGCACAGAAGTTGATGCAGGGCTTGATTCTAGGACTCTGGGATCATCACCTGGGCTGAAATCAAGAGTCACCTGCTCAACTGACTGAGCCATCCATGTGCTCCTGAAACAGTATTTTTAATCAGCCTGGAGAGACGATCTTCCAGGGAAGGAATTATGGGGTGGGAGGGAATGGAAAGCCGGAGTATATTAAAAATCTTTGGAGGATGGGATGATGTATATAGTTTAAAAACAATGCACATCTATGTCCTATTTATGGTTTCTTTTTGTGTGTGTGTGTGCTGATTTTTAACTTATTTTGATTTTTAAATAAGTTTAAAGAAGGGCATGAATTTTTATATTCATGAAAGAGAGGAAGTTTTATAAAGACTGAGAAACACTATTTTAGGATATTCCTATTACTTTTTATTTGGTGGCCCTTAACTTTTTTGAGGAGTTTTGAGAGCTATAGACCCTTTTTCTTTCCCTAGGAAAACGGATCCACACATATGGCTTTGTAGAAGTACAAGGGGACCCACTGAAGCAGACCCCCAAATGCACGTGGATTCCAGGATCAGAGCCTGTATCTTCAATCATCCTGTTTTCAGATGCCCTCAGGGATGTATCAGGAACTGTAGACACAACATGTGCTTCTGGAAGTATGTTTAAAAATGAGTCTGACGTAAACATTAAGACGATGAGTTTGTACTGGCCTCGTAGCCTTCGGAGAGGAAGCAGGAGGTAAGCCTTGACTCAGAATATTAGTTTTATTTCCTGTTAGCTGTGTGATTTCAGGCAAAGCACCTAAATTCTCTGAACCTCACATTTACTTATTTTAAAATATGGGGATAACAATATCTGTCCAGTCTACTTTGTAAGCACTGTAGGAGTCTTCAATAAGACATGATTAAAATCTGGCTGTGTACGTGTAAAAACTATCAAATGTAAGTAATTATTACTCTGCATAAAAAATACAGGAACTACCTAAGTCAAAGGGGTTTTTTAGACAATGCATTTGAATATATGCTTTGAGTTGGGACAAATGAGACTACTTTGCCTTCTAAAATGATCAAGAAGCTCTGTGAGATTGTAAGAGTACTATACACATACCATAGATGAAAATCAATCCATTTGTTTCCCATAATGCATTTGCCCTTGCCACTAAGGGTGCATGAGTTTTCATCAGGAGCTTTCCATAAACTGATGCTTGATTCTGCCATAGGGTAGTATGCGAGCAGGGCGGGGGTGGGGGAGGGTTATGAGGTCCCTTGAATGTTCTGTCACAAGTGTTCTGTCTCTTCACCTCATCATGGATTGCCCAGATAGTATAATGGAATGATTCTAGTACCACTATAGAGTAAAACATATTTGTAAAATTCATGCTGATTAACCAGTTTTTTAAATACCTGTCTAAGCTATTATTACAAAAGTGGTTGTTGACTATACCAACTTGGCAGGAGTCAGAACAGAGTCAATGCTAACGTGCCATTTTGCCTTTTCTTTTTCAAAGTGTAAAGCATTTAAAGAGGTGTAAATTTTCCTGAACAGCATTTCAGCAACTCATATATCACTTGGTTTTGAAAACTCCATGCCTATGGCTGCCTCCTCCCCCTTCAATTCCATTGTATTGGCTACGTCGATACCTCCCATGCAAACTCATTTATAGTCTGGGCACCAGTGCACTGGAGCTGCTTGAACACCCCTGGGGGAAGTAATTATTCCATCAGAGGACTCTTATTGTCCTCATCATGCCACTAATTTCTGCATGATTTAAGTGTGCGTTTGCCACTGCCTATTATTTGCCTGGTGCTGACACCACAGGTGCTGTTATCAGCCAGGGTCTGGCTGTCGATCTTCTTCCCTGCAGTGTCAGGTTGGTATTCTGACATTTGAAAAGAAAAAGAAGGCATAGAGGAGATTGGAATCTAGTGCTTGGCATGCCCTTAGCAAAGCACTTTGCACTGGATTAGAAGTCACGGATCTGGGCTCCTATTTTGGCTTTGCGTTTACAGGTCATGTAAACACAGATAAGGCACTCAGTCTCTCTGAGTCTCAGTTTCCTATTTGTGAGTAAGATACAAACAGGAGTTTTCAGCCTGTTGGAGAAGTCTTATGTCCATTTCCTGGGTATTATCTCATCCTTAGTCCCCTGGGAAAATCTGAAATGCAGAACAGATATATTTATTATAGAGCTATAAGAACAAGTGTAATTAACATGATCTTAATGGACATAAAATGACATTAGGTATGTGGCAGCCTTCCTTCATCCTGTCAAATTTTTTATCTCTAAGTCTGGAGATACGAATACAAAATGCTTTTAGTCAATAAGGGTGAATGGCGGCACAGTTTACCACTAGGCTCTCTAACCACCCGGCCTATAGTGGGGGAAAGTCACATATTCTGGGCACTGCACAGAGAAAGGGGGGCCAGATGTCAGACTTTGGAGGAGTGACCATTGGTCTCTTTCTGCATGATCATAGAAGAACCAGCTGTTCCTTGGTATGATCTAGCTTCAGGGTTCTAGCTTCAGTGTGATGGATCAAATCATGGTACCTGCCTCATCTTCCAGTCAGTGTGCTTAGTTGGGGAAACAGGGTATGGGACACACAGCATCCTCTAAATCTCATATGCTTTCTTACGTTTCTCAGGCTCCCCCGCAGCTCTGACCAATGAGGTAGGAGCAAATGTTTTGGTCCCTCTTACAGATACAGGCAATAAGAGCCAGTCTACTTCCACCAAATTTCTTTTATCCTGCCTTGGCAACGTGTTCTAGATGGTGTGGCTCCAAGATGGAGCTAGGTGGCCAATTTGGATTGGGCTTTACCTGAAGAAGAAATAAACCTTCGTTGTTTTAAAGTCATCCAAATTGGGGGGGGGTTGTCTGTTGCAGTAGTTAGTGTTCATTTTCCCATTTAAGACAGGGTAAAGGGTATGAGAGGGTGAGGACAAGTATATGAAAGTTATCTAGAAACAATTTCAATTCTTAAGGAAGAGTATTCTAAGAAAACTTTTCAAAAACAGATTGGTCAAGGGGTGCCTCGGTGGCTCAATCAGTCGGTTGAGCATCTGACTCTTGATTTTGGCTCAGGTCATGAACTCATGGGTTTGTGAGATGGAGCCCGTTTCAAGCACAGAGCTTGCTTAGGATTCTCTCTCTACCTTTCTCTCTGCCCCTCCCCTGTTCTTGCTGTCTCTCTCTCTGTCTCTCAAAAATTAATAAATAACCATTAAAAAAAGATGCTGTAAAAAAATAGATGGGTCAAGAAAAAAAATACTGACCTATCCAGTGAGATAATTAGCCTTCTCTGGGTCACCACAGCGTATAAGGAGTGTTTGTGTACAAAGGATGCCGTTAAATGCCTCCCAAGATCCTCCTGCTGTATCTGTTCCCCTGACAGTCTGTAGACTCACTAAGATGGCGGCTGTGAAGGGCTGCATGAGTGTAAGACAGCGTTAACTGACAAATGATGGGCTTATGGAAAGAGTACTGAGCATGTTTTCCACTTTGCCAAAGTCAACTCACTCTTTTGTGATTTCTAAGGAAGAGTCCAGACTCTGTTTATTGGATTTTCACTGTCCTTTTATAGTAGTACTAAACCAGAATGACTTTGACATGGGCACAGACACTTTTCTTTCCTAATTTACTAGATTTCTTCAGGCCGTAGGCTAGTTTTGCCTTTAGGACTGTTGCCAGGCAACAGCTGAAAGTCACTGGTCTAAAAAACCTTACAGAAACTCTTCTTTTAAGAAACTTTAATAGTTTCTTTTGACCCCAGTGAAAAACAAAAGATTGACTAGCATTTTGAAAGGTGGCCTGTAGTACCTTCTGAATGTTCTTTGCTGGTTCAGGTGTGGGTAATGGCTTTGTACTATCTTACTCTCAGACCACGGAAAAGAAGTGCCCCTTCAATAACCTTCACTGGTTAAGGCTTGAGAAAGCAATGAACATAGTGGTCAAGGTGATCACCGCTCAGCGGATAGTTAAGACTACTGTTCTCACCTTGAACAAGGTGTTAGGGGCTTTATGTAGGCAAGAGATCAGGCTTGGGGGCTGCACAGTGAGGCAGAGGAAATTCAGGATAACAAATCATGTGTGAACATATGTGAATAAGAGAGCCAGCCACAACAAACCAGGAACTGTCCAGAAAGATGGTTGGCATTTCTATTTTATGCCAAAAGAATTCTTCAGCAATATTAGTGATAGAAGTAACGTTAATAATGTTAGTTGGTAATATTAGTGATAGAAGAAGCTTTGAGCTCTTCTAGACCAAATTCTCAAAATTTTAGGAGTTTGAAAACCAGCAGCAAAGATATGGTTTGCTTAGTGTACTGGGTTCATGACAGATCCAGGACTAACATTCAAGTCTCCCAGTTTCCAATCATTCATTGCCTTTTGTATTATACCACCAACATTAATATGCAGATAATTTTTGGTAAAACTCACGTACCTAAGGAAAAATAGCCTCAGGATGTGAAGTTATTATGGCATTCATTCATTCTTTCATTCATTCATTTATTGTTTCTAACCTCAAGGAGCTTCTATTCTTACTTGAAAATAATATTCACTGACCCAGACATTGGCTTAGAGGAGAGATTTGCATATTCCTTTCCTTATTAAGCACATCAGTGTTTCATGGGGCTCATAAAACACGTAAGAAAGCAAGAATCATGCACAGTGTGCCCCGTTACTGATTTCGGTGTCCCGAGGTGTAATAGTTAATGCTTCTCTTTTTGCTTCATGAATAGAGAGAATTCAGCTCACCTGTTCTACTCTTCCAGAGCTCCTCAGGGGCAGAGAAGATGGAAAGGCCTCCCACGACCACTCAGGCAGGTTGACACCCACCCTTCTTTAGGATTGTGTATTTCAGAGGGCCACCCTCCTTCCAAGAAAAGCAGTACTTTTACCCCACAGCTTTCCTTCCCGGGGCCCTGGGCATCTGTCAGGCTCAGAGAGCAAATACAATTTTGTGTACAGTCTCTTGACCTAGATCCTGGCAGTCACCCTGCATGGGAAGGGGGTTGGAACCGTGAGGGCAGGAGAGCCAATGCAGAGCCAATGCATGTAGTAAGATGACAGTTTTCCAGGCACCCTAATTTGGTTTTTGTTTTGTTTTGTGTTTCTTTTTAATTATTTTTTTTTGTTTTTTACTGTTTATTTTGAGACAGAGTGAGCACAAGTTGGGGGAGGGGCAGAGAGAGAGGGAGACAGAGAATCCAAAGCAGGCTTTAGGCTCTGAGCTGTCAGCACAGACAGAGTCCGACGCAGGGCTCCAACTCACAGACCGTGAGATCATCACCTGAGCTGAAGTAGGGCACTTGACTGACTGAGCCACCCTGGCGCCCCTTCCAGGCACCCCAATTTGAATCTAAAGTTGAGTTCATGTCGCTTCTTTCTTACCTACGCGTTTCCTCCCCACCGCTTCATAAATAGCCACCTGATCTGAGCTTTCAGAGGAGGTTACAGCTGCTTGGGGGCCCCACTGTAATCTTTCATTTGCATCTGGTGCACCAATAAAATCGTGTTGCCTTGAGCACTAGTTGTTAGTACTATGTGTTAGGAATGTGACATTTCAGGGGCAGAGTCATATAGCAGGTAAGTTCAAAAATCATGGGATCTTATATGGCCATTCCACTAGGGTGGCCAGTTTGAGGATGCCAAGATGAGAGAGAGAGGAGACAATCCAAGTCAGGGGTGCTGGAGGGCCAGCACTGGAAGGTGACACTGAGGCAGATGGGAAGCTTGAGGACAGGCAGCAAAATCAAAGTTCAGACTAGCTCGAGCATGAAGCATGGGTCTCCTGTAAGCTGCCCAGGTGTGGGGTTCCAATGCTGCCTCCATCAGGGAACCCTCTTTAAGACAGAGATGGTCACTGATGAGGTAAGGCTGAAAACTGCTGAAGCTTATATTATAGGAGCGGTGGTGATTTAAGCCCTTCCTTTGGCATGAACACAGAAATAAGCTCCAGGCAGATTTAAAGGACTACAGGTTAGCTGGGCCACCTTCCATGTGAATGTGACACTGACTTTGATGTTAGTTGGTTATGTCAGGGTTTATTATAAGACTTCCCACCAACACCCCCAAACACACACACACACACACACACACACACACACACACACACACAAACACATATATGTGTGTGTATATATGTGCATATGTATATGTATATATGTGTATTATATACTTTATATATATATATACTATATGAGTTTCACATATATAAGACATTATAGTTATTTTATGTATTATATATGAGTAGCAATACATATATGTATATATATGTACATATATATGTATATATACGTACATATATATACATATAACATGAATTACAACATAGTGATATACACACATATACACACACACACACACACGTACATTTTGCACGACCCTGTGTCCTTTTCAGAGATTGGATGATCTTTTCCTTCCTTGTGCTATCGCCGCCTTGCCCCCTACCCCCCTACCCCCTACGTCACTGTTCATCTGTCACATACTGTGCCTTGGGCAGTGCCATTGGCTCGAAACCTCAAATGCCCTCTATTTCTCAAAATTTACCTGTTCAGTGTCCCATTTGCTAAGAATCTTTTTGGTGACATTGGTTCTAATCTAATAAACTAGTTCTCTGTGGTGGTTACTAATGACTTGCTGTGTCGTACTCTTTGGATAATGTAATTGTATGTTACCTGAGTCCTTCTGAGATTTATCCCAAATGTGCTTCTCTCTGGGACTAGAAGAGGGTAAGTCAGGTGCCTAAGATGCAAAATTTAAGGAGGCGATTGCACTGCTTGAAGAGTGAGTGCCCCTTAGATTTTGTGCCTTCAGAGCTTGTGTTACCACACCCTCTTCAGGCCCTGACTGCTAGGTAAAACACTGTGGCCAGCAAGAAGAGAGATGCTTCTTGTCACCTCCCAAATGCCATTCCATATGTATCTGCTTGCTCTAAGCATTAAGCCTGGGTCAACTTAGGTCTTAAGTTCAGAAGTTATTGCATAAAATGCCACATAAGACATGCCAATTTGTCAGGATGTTCCTTGATGATTGACAATTGTGAAACATAGCTAAAAAAGATTCTGGGTAATATCAACAGAGGAAGTTGAGCATAAAATGATACTAATTTGGCACTGACCTAGTTTTAATTTAGTAGAATAGAAATTCTGAAACAGTATGGTATTAAGGACGAATTTAAGAGGATGAATAAAATGAGACACAGTCAGGAAAAATGAAGTTTGCAAGGTCAAAGACACAGCTTTATTTCTTAAATAGATTAATTACCTTCCAAGGCAAAATTATCAGGATTCCCAGAGGACACACATTGGCATGGGCATGCTCCATCAGAGGCTTCTTCCCATTTCCAGGTACAAATGGGAGAATGTAATGCTGATGTTCAGTGGCTTCCTATCACTCTGCTTAAGTCATAAGTGCAAAGGTAATATTGTGATAATAAGGAATATGTAGTGCAATCATTTTGAAGGTTCCAGAAATCATTCTAGTCATATTTTGTTTTCCAAATGGGAAATTAAATGAACAGGAAAATACTACATTATATTCTTATTAAAGGAATAGTGGTTTTGAACAATTGCTTTTGAAAACAAATGGGCAATTATTTCAAATCTATCACCAAGAGCTAACTATATTAGCTAAAAATAAATTATACAAGTTTTGTTGTAAGCATTCCTATTGAAGCAGTGGTACATGATTTTGTCTAGCAGGTGCATGCTAATGATCTTGAGCTTCAGAAACTTCCTTTTAACTTCCAGTCATTCTTCTCCAAGGGATACTCGATAGACTGGAGCTAAGGCATGTAACCATGGAGGAGGAAAGAAACACTAATGGCACTGTACTGAAAGTTGCTGCACATGCTTTCAATAGTATTAAAGAAGGGATGGTTATGTGTTTGTTACTTCTCTATATCACCTGTTTTCTTTCTTGTTTTTACATTCACGTTTAATTATTTATTTAGCACCATGGGAAGGGGAGGGGTGGGTGGAGAGATATGTGCAGGGATTCAAAGCCTGTCCTAAACCTCAGGCTAAACCTTTTTGATTCAAGAGGGTTAGTTTTATTAGGGTACACAACATCTAAATGAAAAAAAAAAGTTAGAGATGTTTTATTGATTTTTCTGTTTTTCTTCTTTCTCCATATCCAGATTTCAGGTTTTATCAGGCTTTCAATAAAATTCTGACTTCATTTCACCAAGCTACCGTCTTTTAATGACTTCCCATGGCTCTTGCTATCAACCCCAGACTCACAGCCAGTAATAAGCCCTGTATGATGTGGCCTCTTTTGGCCTCTTTACCCTCACCTTCTTCTACTCATTGTGTTCCAAGCACATTGGCTTCTTTCTGTTCCTCAAACATTTACAATTTGGGGTTTTTGCATACATTCCCTCTCTCTTGGATGCTCTTCCTCCAGCTCTTCCCATGGCCCTTCCGTCTTTAGGTCTCAACCAAAATATTGCCTTGTAATAGAGTCTATCTCTTCATTTTTATTTTTATTTTTTTTATTTTTATTTTTTTTTTAATATATGAAATTTATTGTCAAATTGGTTTCCATACAACACCCAATGCTCATCCCAAAAGGTGCCCTCCTCAATACCCATCACCCACCCTCCTCTCCCTCCCACCCCCCCATCAACCCTCAGTTTGTTCTCAGTTTTTAACAGTCTCTTATGCTTTGGCTCTCTCCCACTCTAACCTCTTTTTTGTTTTTTTCCTTCCCCTCCCCCATGGGTTTCTGTTAAGTTTCTCAGGATCCACATAAGAGTGAAACCATATGGTATCTGTCTTTCTCTGTATGGCTTATTTCACTTAGCATCACACTCTCCAGTTCCATCCACGTTGCTACAAAAGGCCATATTTCATTTTTTCTCATTGCCACGTAGTATTCCATTGTGTATATAAACCACAATTTCTTTATCCATTCATCAGTCGATGGACATTTAGGCTCTTTCCATAATTTGGCTATTGTTGAGAGTGCTGCCATAAACATTGGGGTACAAGTGCCCCTATGCATAAGTACTCCTTTATCCCTTGGGTAAATTCCTAGCAGTGCTATTGCTGGGTCATAAGGTAGGTCTATTTTTAATTTTCTGAGGAACCTCCACCCTGCTTTCCAGAGCGGCTGCACCAATTTGCATTCCCACCAACAGTGCAAGAGGGTTCCCGTTTCTCCACATCCTCTCCAGCATCTATAGTCTCCTGATTTGTTCATTTTGGCCACTCTGACTGGCGTGAGGTGATACCTGAGTGTGGTTTTGATTTGTATTTCCCTGATAAGGAGCGACGCTGAACATCTTTTCATGTGCCTGTTGGCCATCCGGATGTCTTCTTTAGAGAAGTGTCTATTCATGTTTTCTGCCCATTTCTTCACTGGGTTATTTGTTTTTCGGGTGTGGAGTTTGGTGAGCTCTTTATAGATTTTGGATACTAGCCCTTTGTCCGATATGTCATTTGCAAATATCTTTTCCCATTCCGTTGGTTGCCTTTTAGTTTTGTTGGTTGTTTCCTTTGCTGTGCAGAAGCTTTTTATCTTCATAAGGTCCCAGTAATTCATTTCTGCTTTAAATTCCCTTGCCTTTGGGGATGTGTTGAGTAAGAGATTGCTACGGCTGAGGTCAGAGAGGTCTTTTCCTGCTTTCTCCTCTAGGATTTTGATGGTTTCCTGTCTCACATTCAGGTCCTTTATCCATTTTGAGTTTATTTTTGTGAATGTTGTGAGAAAGTGGTCTAGTTTCAACCTTCTGCATGTTGCTGTCCAGTTCTCCCAGCACCATTTGTTAAAGAGGCTGTCTTTTTTCCATTGGATGTTCTTTCCTGCTTTGTCGAAGATGAGTTGGCCATACGTTTGTGGGTCTAGTTCTGGGGTTTCTATTCTATTCCATTGGTCTATGTGTCTGTTTTTGTGCCATATCTCTTCATTTTTAATGCTTAGCCATAGACAGCTTCAAGCCCTGCTCCTCTGGAAAAGCCTATGAGAAAACCTATACTCTCACTCCCTTGGCACTGGTACAGGTGGGCATTTAAACTACGTAAGCCCCAACACATTCATGGGAATCCCCGCCCTGGCCCTAGCCCCTAACACGACAAAAAACCACATGCCCCTTTCTTTGTTCAAGGCATTTGAACTGGCTTGAGTATCCGTGGTGTTCTCCTTCAAAGGCCTCATTATGTGATTAGTAAACCTTCTCACACACTCTTAGTGCCTGAGCAGCTGCATCCATCTCCATCTCGAAACCAATTTTGAGCAGAGGGTGTGACTCACCCTTTATGGTGCACTCCCAAGACACAGTTCCTCAGAGAGGCCTTCTCTAACAATTATCCCAGGATGGCTTTGCCCGTAATTCTCTATCTTATCATGTTTTCCATGTCCTAGTCCTCAAAAAAGTCTTCAATGCTTCCTGTTGTTTCCAAAACAAGTAAAGTGGCGGTAATCTGGATTTCAGTGCCTTCCACAAAGTGACCACTACATCTCCAAACATGTCTCTCCCTTCTCTGTGAGCTCCTAACTAACTGGTCTTTGTGGTTCCTGACTAGGATATGAACATTCCCTCTCTCCTTCCTTACTCCTTGCAATTCCACTTACTTGGGAAGCCCTGACTCTTCCCTACGTGTTCAAGATTAATCCATCCCTCAAGTCTCAGAATTGGGACTATTACTTCTATGAGCTCTGCTAAATAACTTCAAAGCTCAGTGATTACTCCCACCTCAAGACTCTTACAGAAATATTTGCTGCCATCGTTTCTCCCCATACTTTCCTCTTTCCCTGTTTCAGGCAGGTAGCCAGACCCTCTGAAATTTTGCCAAGGGAGAAAGTGGGAGAAGCCTGAAGTCAACAGCTTTTCCTGTGTTTTGCAAAACCTTCATCCATTGAATTGATTATATTAGTATGCTGGAGCCACAAGAGAGAGAAGGGAATGTCTTTGAGAGGAAGCCAGAGAGCATGAAGAGTGTCCTCTGTAATGGGACATGAGAGAGAGAACTCTAAAGCTCAAAAGGGAGTGGGGACTGCATAGTAGTTCCCAGGCTGCATCCCAGGGTCAGGGGCAAACAGACGTGTAGCTGTGGGGTGTGCCAAGGAAGGCAGCACCCAAGGTGCCAGAACTCAGTCTCCCCCCAAACTGTCAAGCCCTAAGTGGACCATCAAAGTGGCAGGCTCCTTGGACCTGAAGGAATCATGCAGGCTGGACAATGGTGTCTCAAAATAACTCATGTGGAGAGGTGACTGGTGGCCTCCCTAGACCTGGATGTTCTATCAGTTCAGGGTGATAAGCCCTTGGCATTGACTCGAGTTGAATTGCCTTTCAATCTAGGACAAATAGGTTGATCTAGAAAAGAAAGATATGTGCTATTTCTTGGACACCTGAATTTGTGGATTTATTATTTTATACTTACTATATCATTACTACTCTAATGATTTATTTAATTCATTAAATTAGCGTGATAGTCATCCTTCTTTTGTATTTGTATTATATCTCTTCAGCTGTATAAAAAACTCCTGGAGAACTGAGTAATTTCAGACTCTAGTAGAATTTTATGCATATAAATAATATCAGTTTTTCGTGTACAGAAAAACTGAGGACACCGTCTGGCATAGACTCTAATTAGCCTCTTGGTAATCATTGTCCTCATAAATGGTCCAAGTGCTGGGAAGTAGTTCACATGCATTCAGTAACCCAACAGTTATTATAGAAATAAGAGAAGATATGTGAGTCAGGGAGTGAGAGAAAAAACAGGTCAGTTGTTGGGGCTTGCCTGACTCAGGGCTATCATTTATAATAATAACCACCATTTGTGTGTTCTCACTAGGGCAGGACTGTGCTGCAATCCCTCCTTGCTTTGTTCCAGTGCTTATGTTCATAAAATGAGAAATGCCATTTCAAAATCAAAACTAAAAAGGTGCTCATTAATAAAATAAGGCAGGACAAAATTGTATATAGAGTATTACGCTGATTTTGTTTACATATCTGTATGTGTATGTATTTGGAGAAAACACCCCTACAAACATATTTATGGATATACATGCAAATATATCTCTCTATATTTATATCTACATCTCTAAACCCTAATCCTGATTATCTCTAGATGGTGAGACTCCTGATGACTTTGACTTATTGTTTATAATTTTCTAAAATTTCCATAATGAACATATATTTTTTAATACTCAGAAAAAAAGTAAATGGTTCAATTTTTCAAAAAGGCAAGTGGATAGAGAGACACGATGCGTTATTTTTGATCGATACTTTATTTGTACCAGAGTTAACACAGTATTTATTCCCTTGACATGTATCTGGGAAAAGAACCATGATTCTACATGTTAAATTGTTGTCATCCTATGACCCATGTTCTCCAGAATAATGTTAGTGGAACATTTTCTGAGTTGTATTACCAAAATCAGTTTTAGAAATCAATCACCTTAATGTTCAGAATCCATAGTGATTTGCTTATAGCTCTGTAACTAACATATGAAGACAAGATTCAAAGTGATTATTTCAAAATGAAACCTATGATCAACTAAAAATATTTGACAAAGGTGTTTATTAAAAATACGGCTTGAGAATGGAGCAAGCATTAATAGTAGAGTCAGTGGTAGAACTACTCCATGCCTTTTGTTCCTCAATAACACTTCCATTTGTCCATGTTCTTGAGGGAAAAGGAGCTAACTTTTAGTCAACACGTCTCAAGGGCGGGCAGTAGCCTTATGTATACCTGGAGTCCACGTAAGTACCTGAGTATCAGGGGGACAGGATCCAGCAGATTATCTGATTTAATTTGCCAACTGTTTTTGGTTTTGCTTTTTGCCAACTGCCTTAATTTGCCAACTGTTTTTGGTTTTGGTTTTTAAACACTGTTTAAAAAGGAAATGCAACGAGGAAATTTTACATAAAAGAACTAGATTTCCAGTTTCTCCCGAATATCAAAGTTTTGGTAAAACCAAACTCACTTGCCTGCATGGCATGACATTGTCCAAATATCACGGTCCCTGCCTGCCTTGTTTCACATAATCCATTTATCTGCCTGGATCCTGCAAGCATTTAAATTTACAACCAATGAAAGCCCGCTAAACCCAAGACACCAAGGTTTAGGACTTTGCTTTAAAATAAACATCAGGCAATCTCCTAACCTGAAGTCACCTAACTAGCACACAGTTGGTTAAATGGCTGACTTGATTTTGGTTCAGGTCCTGGTCTCATGGTACCTGGGTTCAGGCCCTGTGTTGGGCTCTGGGCTGACAGCGTGGAGCCTGCTTGGGATTCTCTCTCTGCCTCTCCCCTGCTCACCTGTATGCTCTCTCTCTCTCAAAATAAATAAATATACTTTAAAAAAATAAAAATTTTCAGCATCTGGAGATACAGCATGATTGAACTACTATATCCCTATATTTTGATACATCCTTTTATTCATACAACAAGTAGTTTTTTTCAAGTTTATTTATTTATTTCGAGAGAAACAGAGAGAGAGTGCAAGCAGGGGAGGGGCAGAGAGAGAAAGAAACAGAGGATCTGAAGAGGGTTCTGTGCTGACAGCAGAGATCAGAGACCAGCAGAGATGTGGGACTTGAACTGATGAACTGTGAGATCATGACCTGAGCCAAAGTCAGATGCTTAACTGACTGAGCCACCCAAGCAACCCCAACAAATAGTTTTTGATTATCTGCTATGAACACCCATGCTAGCCTTAGCTCTAAATTACTGAAGTTACTTGAAGCTGCTGAAAAATCACAGGGTGGTTTGATGAAGTTTCAAACCTGAGAGAATGATAAATAGGTATTTAATTTTACGGCATGATTTAGATGTTGATATGGAGTTTACAAGGGTTGGTAAACTATGGCCTGTGGCCCAAACCCTGCCCTCTCCCTGTTTTTAAAAAAAATTTTTTTAACGTTTATTTATTTTTCAGACAGAGAGAGACAGAGCATGAACGGGGGAGGGTCAGAGAGAGAAGGAGACACAGAATCTGAAACAGGCTCCAGGCTCTGAGCGGTCAGCACAGAGCCTAACGCGGGGCTTGAACTCACGAACCGCAAGATCATGACCTGAGCCTAAGTCGGGCGCTTAACTGACTGAGCCACCCAGGCGCCCCTCCCTGGTTTTGTAAGCACACAGCCAGGTCCTTTCATTTACATATTGGCCATGGCTGCTTTGGTGAGAGTTGAATCTGTATGACTCACGAAGCCTGAAATATTTGTTGTCTGCCTCTTTTTCAGAAAATGTTTGCCCACCCCAAATTAGAACATTGATTTGAATGTGCCCTGAATAACTGGAAAATTGAGATCCATGTTATTATATGATGAGTGCTCCATAACTTTTATGTTGTGAGACATCTCTGATGATTTCAATTCGTAGAAAAGTATGGATTGCATCAGGAGATTCTTAGTTGGTGGAATACATACTAAACAGAAATGATTTACTGAGAGGAAAGTCACAATTGAGGCAAATTGATCTTTCTAGATGCATTTCACTGCTGATGCCACTGCTGCCCCCCGGGCTGATTTCCAACACTAGGGTCTATCCACAGCACCTTGCACCTGTTTGTCCAAGTACTTGAAGTGGAAAAAACCTGCTGGATGGACATTGGTGTTCCAGAAGTGGCCTTCTTATTACTTGTTTAATGTTGGGCTTGTGTTCAGGGCGGGGGCCTTTTAACATTTCAGTGAGGGATTGGATCAAACTACTTCTAGTGCTTCTTTTGGCACAACTACTTGGTCTGCAGAATGAATCCTGGCTTTGTGAATTGTATATCTGAAGAGTTTGAGTTATGACCACAGGGAGTAGAGTGGATAATGTCATCTTAATGTAGGTATTGTGTCAATCAATCTCAGATTAACTATGGTGAAGAGATTTGCTTCTTATGAAGTCAAGATCAATTAATTTACTGTATTAATTTGGTGTTTACTTGTTAAAGGCCATCTTTTTAAAATTTTTTTTTTCAACGTTTATTTATTTTTGGGACAGAGAGAGACAGAGCATGAACGGGGGAGGGGCAGAGAGAGAGGGAGACACAGAATCGGAAACAGGCTCCAGGCTCTGAGCCATCAGCCCAGAGCCCGACGCGGGGCTCGAACTCACGGACCGCGAGATCGTGACCTGGCTGAAGTCGGACGCTTAACCGACTGCGCCACCCAGGCGCCCCAAAGGCCATCTTTTTAAGGAAGAAAGTGTAGTTGGAAAAGGGGGCCATCCCCAGACAAAGTATGAAGGAGTAAATTTCTCTCTCCCTTCTACCATCTGTTTTAAAATACTTCCTCTTTCCTGGAGGTGATTATTTTTTTAATTGACACTAATGGTATTAGATACCTGTAGGAACTATTACAATTTAGAGCTCCTACAAGTTAGTCTGTATCCATTACTTATTACCCACCTATAAGCTTATGCTATATTTAAATGTCATAACTCTGTTACTTTGATCTTAGAAACTGAGACTAAGAAAGCAAAGGGACTTGGCCCAAATCACATAGTCAAGAAGTGGGAAATTGAGATGAACCCTAGCTTTATTTATGTTTCCAAATTCTTTGTCTCTATTGTGTATAGGCTTTCTAGGACCATCTATTCAATTCTGGTCATTTTGGACAATTTCCTAAGCTCTGGGCTTTGCCTGTTCATGTCCCCTTCTTATTTCCCGTCACAACCAGCTCCCAGATAGCTTGTCCAAATTGCAATAAATTAATTCACACTAGGTTCAGTGTTCAATGGGGATTGATTTATTTATACATTCTATAACAAATTGTTGAGGACCTTTTTTTTATCACATAATTTGCCTGCCTCTTGATTCAGTACAACATGCCTACCCTCAGGGAGCTTCTGGCTCACAGACATATATATTGGGCAAATAATGACCATATATCCTCTTTCTGCCATAGTATATATGTCCATTTTAAGAGAGATAGTGTTGTAATGATGAAACTTTAGGCACCACCCAGTAGTTCTATAAAATTATAATAGAGGGGTAGGGGTGAGGGGTCCAGGGAGCCCTAGGACCTCTAGTCGTGGGACTTTGCTTCTGCATATGGTTGATCCTGTTAGAAAGCAATCCATTTTAGACTGTTACTATGCCTATAATATTAGCAATTGGGAACATTATCAAGCTTTATCTCTTATTTAAATCTAAATTCTAAACTATAGCCTAGTAAGTTATTTTTCTTCAGTGACATTTAGAATCACAATTTGGCAAAGTGGAAGCTAAGGTAACCCTTTAACCTTGAGATTTTATGTTTCTTGTTGTCTTCTCTCTATTTTCTGCAGCCAGTCCGGATAGTTGTGCTTGTAGTTCAGCCAGTGGCTCTGATGGGGTTCAGGATATGCTACCCCCAAAATATGACACGTTGGTATATTGAATATCTTAAGCTGATGAAGATCAAGTTTGAGAAAATAATAGAAGCAGAGAGGTCACACTTGCCTGCCACCTCACCTTTCTTTCCTGAATGCAGGAGATAAATCTCCCATATGACGGGTGCCCTCGCTGTATCAGGAGGAAGATACTCTTTTCACCGTAAACCAACCTCATTGAACTAACCCTTATCACCCTTGTTACTTCTTCACTATTTACTACCCTGAGTCCAAACGCTTTTCTCCTAATTCTTCACGAATTTATTGTCTTTCCATCTAAAGGGTATATAAGCTCCCTGCTCTGAGCCCATGGAGAGCCCAATGCCGAAGATATCCCTTTTAAGGTCTCATTCTCTTGTGAAGTTTCCCATGTATACATAAAAATTCAGTACAATTTGTAAGCTTTTCTTCTGTTAACCTGTCTTTGCCAGTTTAATTTTCAGATCCAGTTAGGGACCCTAAGAGAGTCAAGGCAAACTTTTTCTTCCCCTTCAGCTCTATGAATTCCTACCAGAAAGTGGACTTAGAGATTACTCTCAAAATACAGCATTTCTAAATGTAAAGATTTAATGAAACACTGTTGTAATGATGCCATGCTTGCACATTTAGAGACATCTTTTTTGTGTGTGTGCTGTGAAGTACACACAGATAATCTGTTAAAATTGCTATACTTTTATTTTCTATTTTTATATGAATGTATCATAACACTGGAGATAGACTAGAACACAGGCATACCATGATTTGCTGTGAGCTAAAGGTCTTTCTTGCTTTTTTTACGTGACTGTGTGCATGACATGACTATGATTATATCTGCATATATATACCACCTGAGTGTCTTAGATTGCTGTGAACAAATGTAACTACAAACACAAAATGTCTCAATAAAACTCATTACAAATACTGCAGATATGTTCAAAGAAAGAATGGAAACCAGAGACATAAGCAGTTATATGATATACCTGCATCTATTTCTTTTTTAATATTTATGTATATTGGGGAGAGAGAGAGAGAGAGAGAGTGCACAAGCGGGAGGTGGGGTGCAGAGAGAGAGGAAGACACAGAATCTGAAGCAGGCTCTAGGCTCTGAGCTGTCAGCACAGAGCCTGACACAGGTCTTGAACCCACAAGCCATGAGATCATGACCTGAACTGAAGTCAGACACTTAACTGACTGAGCCAACTAGGTGCCCCATGCCCACATCTATTTTTAAGGAGAGGAGAGTCAGCTTTCTTTAGCAAACAGGTGACCGTCACTCCAGGGAGAAACTGCACTGCTGGACGATAAACTGAGCCCTTCAAATTGCTCTGCTTCTCAGGGTTTTCAGACGGCCTTCACAGAGCCTGATGCCAAAGGCTGCTCTCTAGAAAATGGGCTGACTCTTACTTTCTGTATTAACAATATTACCTTATAATTGTAAGTGCCTCTCCTCCTCCACTTGTTACCTCATTTTCCCAGAGCTCTAAATACTTTCTGCCTTCTAAATACTCCCTTATTAACCTTAAAGCTGTGGCGAGGCCAGCAGGGGAATTTGGAAGGACGATTCATCTTCTGAGCTCAGAAAATTCTATCACATCAGGGTCAAGTAACTTCCAGGATCTCTGCTCATCAGAAACACATTTGAACCTTCTGGGTTTGCACGAAGAAATGAGGGGAAAAAACATACATCACTGGTAGTCACCCAGAGGAATGGAAGAGCGTGTTCACCAAGTTTTCATTTAAAGATATCTCCACAATATATTTAAAGATATATCCTAGGCGGCTCAGTCAGTTAAGCGTCTGACTTTGGCTCAGGTCATGATCTTACGGTTTGTGGGTTCGAGCCCCACATCGGGCTCTGAGCCTGCTTTGGATTCTGTGTCTCCTTCTCTCTCTGCCCCTCCCCAACTTGTGCTCTGTCTCTCTCTGTCTCTCAAAAATAAATAAATGTAAAAAAAACATATTTTTTAAAGGTATCTCCACAAGTGAGCAGTCTGAGGCCTGGGCAATCTTGGCATGCTTTTATATGCTCTATGCACAATAGGCATTGTTTGTTAAAGATACAGTATTGGGAAAAAAACCGTAATATGTAAAAATCTGAGTTTTTCTTTTCATTTAATTGAGTGGCTTTAGCTGTGTAACACAGAATTCAGTATGAACACAAACTTTGTATTAAGCAGATACAAAAGTAATGGAATCTGGAAATTATGTATGCACAAAATGTTATGACTGCAGAAAAAGGTTAATGTGTAATTTAATTAATGTTCTCCATTACAGAGTCTTGTCTTTGCTAGACTGCACTTCGTTAGGAAGCACAAGCTTGAGTTGTTTACATCAGAAGGTCAGTGAACTACTTATAGGAACACAGAAGAATAAATCTAGAAGGTGAGAGGAGGAGAAAAAGGAAGATAAGATTGTTAAGCAAGGCTAGGTTAAAGGAACATTTGGGCTACTGGCCTAGAATTCCATGCAATACAGGAATACAGATACATGTATATATTCTCTTTAAAGAAATACACATGTACACACAACTGTGTGTGTCTGTGTATGTGTGTGTGTGTGTGTGTGTGTGTGTGTTTGAGAAGGAAAAGGAATTTTAGAAATTTCATTTGTGGATTAAATATTTAATGCCCTCATTTATTTTCAGTTGTTTTTAGATACTGTTCTGGGGTTTCTTTTTAAACTATACTGATAGTGCTACAAAGCGGCTTAGTTTTAGTAAGCAGAACCTATAAAATTGCTGATTTTTGTTCATCAAGGATGGTCAAATATTGCAGATTTTTCCCAGGCCACCCTTACATTTGGAGTTAGCTAGTTCATCCACAAAGACTGGTTTAAGTGTTCCAGACAGAGGAGGTCACATGCACAAAGACGGGCAGGGGAGGAAAGGCCAGGCACCACCCAGAACTCTGCCCTGTGGTTGGGAGGCCATTACCTGGAGCAGCTGATGAGCTAACACTGATACTAACCTGGTGTTCCCTAGCATGCACCTTTCCCAGACACTGTGCCAAGCACTGATAGAACAGATTCCAGTACAACTTCACAAAGATCCTACGAAGCAGGTGTGAATAATTTCTGTTCTTCTCATTATTATTTTACTAATGAAGAAATGAGCCTGAGATGCTTAATTTTATGTGTCAGCTTGACTAGGCTGTAGTGCTAAGTTGATGTGATTAGCATAGAAACTATTAGACTTTGCGTGAAGCATATTACCCTCCGTAGCTTGGGTGGTCCTCCTCCAATCATTTGAAGGCATTAAGAGAAAAGACCGAAGGCCCCTTATAAGGAGGGGATTCTGGCTCCAGATGGCCTTTGAACTTGAGACTAAAACATCAACTCCTACCAGAATTTCAATTTAGACCTGCCAGCCCCCCCACAATCATGTGAGCCAATTTCTTAGAGTCAATCTCTTTCTTCCCCTCTCCTTCTCCCTCTCTTCTTTTCCCTGCCCCCATATATATATATATATATATATATTCTGCCAGAAGCCAAGCTCTCCAACCAGCCTGATGGCAGGGCCCGGGCGGTGGATGGATCGGGACTGCCGGGTGGTCCACCAACAGTGAAGCTTCTTGTCCTCCCGCTTTTATGTAATTTGGCCTTAATAAAAGTACCTGGGGAATTGTCTGCTGAGGAATTTCCCTCAACAGGCCCCCTGGGTAAAGAACCATTGGGAAAGAAATAAAATTCCACAAGGATATTGTGCGGCCCTACATTTAGCCCTTGCCACCCCCTATAAAGACTCCTCTACCTAAAGGAAGGATAGCCTCATGCATTTCCCAGCCAAGAAGGGACAAATGGATTTAAAAGCCCCACTCCGGCAACAAAGGAGTGTATCTATGGGCATAAGTTACTCCGACCCCTAGGCCCACTTGGCCTTCAGGAGGCATTCCAGATGGTGATTGGACCTAGTTGGTTAAAGTACAGAATGGTTCATTAGCTCCTAGGTGCATTGTCTCTCTGAGAATGTATAAGGCGTGGGTTTCTAAGGCCCTCTTGGCCCCGTCCTGGCACCTCGGACCAAGGCGAACACTTTTGTTCCTCAAACCACAAATAGTTCGGGGAAACAACTAAGAGGTCATGTCCCTGTAACTGTTCCACTTGAGGTGTTGAGAGATAGATGACCTTTCATGAAAACAACAAAGCAAATGCTTTATAGATTATAGATAAACATAGATACATAAAAAAATCATGTAAGAAATTAATCGATAAGCAAAGGGCAGGAGGGAACATTATGAGAAAATAACCATGTTATTCCTTAAAGGGTGATTACACATAGGAACATTTTTAGAATTGGGTAATTCCAGAAAACATAGATGACATACACTGCAAGGAAATTGCTAACAAACATAATGCCGCGTTTGCCACAATAAAGTGGCCAGTTCAACACACTGCTGTTGTCTGTGTCCATTTTTATTTTTGTTTTATTTTTATTTCACTTTTTTGCTGATGCCGTTCATCCCTCGGGAACCCCTGGACCTGCTGGAGCTGGACTCCGGCAATATTCTCTCTCTCTCTCTCTCTCTCTGTCTCTCTCTCTGTCTACACACACACACACACACACACACACACACACACACACACACAGAGGAATACCTTGTTTTATTGTGCTCCGCTTGGTTGGGTTCTGCAGATCTTGTATTTTACAAAGTGAAGGCTTGTAGCAAGCCTGCATTGAGCAAGTCTACAGCACCATTTTCTAACAGCATTTGCTCACTTTGTGTCTTTGTGTCACATCTTGGTACTTCTCTTAATATTTCAAAGTTTTTCATCATTACTTTATTTGTTATGGTTTTCAGTGATTATAACTTGCTGAAGGCTCAGATGATGGGTAGCATTTTCTAGAAATAAGGTGCCTTTTTTTAAAGAGTTCAAGATCTTTTATTTTTTTATTTTTTTCATTTTAATTATTTTATTTTGTTTTTTTAAATTTACATCCAAGTTAGTTAGCGTATAGTGCAACAATGATTTCAGGAGTAGATTCCTTAATGTCCCTTACCCATTTAGCCCATTCCCCCTCCCACAACCCCTCCGATAACCCTCTGTTTATTCTCCATATTTAAGAGTCTCTCATGTTTCGTCCCCCTCCCTGTTTTTATATTATTTTTGCTTCCCTTCCCTTATGTTCATCTGTTATGTGTCTTAAAGTCCTCATATGAGTGAAGTCATATGATAATTGTCTTTCTTTGACTGACTAATTTTGTTTAGTGTAATACCCTCCAGTTCCATCCATGTAGTTGCAAATGGCAAGATTTCATTCTTTTTGATTGCCGAGTAATATTTATATATATTATTTATATATACACATATATAAATAATATATATATAATATATATATATATACACACATATATAAATAATATATATATAATATACACACACACACACACACACACACACACACACACACACACCACATCTTCTTTATCCATTTATCCACCGATGGACATTTGGGCTGTTTCCATACTTCGGCTATTGTTGATAGTGCTGCTATAAATATCGGGGTGCATGTGCCCCTTTGAAACAGCATACCTGTATCCATTGGATAAATACCTAGTAGTGCAATTGCTGGGTCATAGAGTAGTTCTATTTTTATTTTTTTGAGGAACCTCCATACTGTTTTCCAGAGTGGCTGCACCAGTTTGCATTCCCACCAGCAGTGCAAAAGACATCCTCTTTCTCCACATCCTCACCAACATCTGTTGTTGCTGAGTTGTTAATGTTAGCCATTCTGACAGGTGTGAGGTGGTATTTCATTGTGGTTTTGATTTGTATTTCCCGGATGATGAGTCAGATCAATGGAGCAGAATAGAGAACCCAGAAATGGACCCACAAACGTATGGCCAACTAATCTTTGGCAAAGCAGGAAAGAATATCCAATGGAGGGGCGCCTGGGTGGCACAGTCGGTTAAGCGTCAGACTTCAGCCAGGTCGCGATCTCGCGGTCCGTGAGTTCGAGCCCCGCGTCGGGCCCTGGGCTGATGGCTCAGAGCCTGGAGCCTGTTTCCGATTCTGTGTCTCCCTCTCTCTCTGCACCTCCCCCATTCATGCTCTGTCTCTCTCTGTCCCAAAAATAAATAAACGTTGAAAAAAAAAATTAAAGAATATCCAATGGAATAAAGACAGTCTCTTCAGCAAGTGGTGACGGGAAAACTGGACAGCGACATGCAGAAGAATGAACCTGGACCACTTTCTTACACCATACACAAAAATAAACTCAAAATGGATGAAAGACCTAAATATAAGATAGGAAGCCATCAAAATCCTTGAGGAGAAGGCAGGAAAATACCTCTTTGACCTTGGCTGCAGCAACTTCTTACTCAACGTGTCTCCAGAGGCAAGGGAAACAAAAGTAAAAATGAACTATTGGGACCTCATCAAAATAAAAAGCTTCTGCACAGTGAAGGAAACAATCAGCAAATCTAAAAGGCAACCAATGGAATGGGAGAAGATATTTGCAAATGACATATCAGATAAAGGGTTAGTATCCAAAATCTATAATGAACTTATCAAACTCAACACCCATAAAACAAATAATACAGTGAAGAAATGGGCAAAATACATGAATAGACACTTCCCCAAAGAAGACATCCAGATGGCCAGCTGACACATGAAAAAATGCTCAACATCACTCATCATCTGGGAAATAAGGTATTTTTTAATCAAGGTGTGCACATTATTTTTTTTAGACAGAATGTTATTATATACTTAATAGACTATAGTAAAATGTAAGCATAACTTTTTTATGTACTGGAAAACTAAAAAATAAAATCATTTGGCTTGCTTTCCTGTGATAGTCACTTTATTGCGAAGGTCTGGAACTGACCCTGTAATATCCCCAATATACACCTGTATGTGTATATACTATGTGTGTGTGTGTGTGTGTGTGTGTGTGTGTGTAATACATATAATATATATTATGTGCAAAGTATGTTTAAAATATATAATATATATGTATATATTATATATTATATATTTTAGGGGCACCTGGGTGGCTCAGTTGGTTAAGTGCCTGCCTTTGGCTCAGGTCATGATCTCACAGTTCATGGGTTCTAGCTCTGCATTGGGCTCTGTGCTGACAGCTCAGAGCCTGGAGCCTGCTTTGGATTCTGTGTCTCCTGTCTGTGTCTTCCTCTCTCTCTGTCCCTCTCCTACTCATGCTCTATCTCTCTTTCTCTTTCTCAAAAATAAACATTAAAAAAATAAAAACATATGTGTATATTTTTATACACATATATGTATAGATGAACTTATATAAGGAAATATATACATAAGATGTACATATATATCCTATTGGTTCTGTTTTTCTAGAGAACCCTAAAATACAGAATTTTATTCAGGGAGCTGGAAAATTATAGAGCAGGGACAGGAACTCAAGGTTTTTCTGCTCCCAAGGTTCATACTGTTTTTTAGGGTTTACTTATTTTGAGAGAGTGCTTGCACATGCACACACACACCCACACACCCACACGAGTGTGGGAGGGGCAGAGCAAATCCTAAGCAGGCTCCGTACCCAGTACAGAGCCCCACATAGGGCTAGATCTCACAACTGTGAGATCATGACCTGAGCCAAAATCCAGAGTTGGATGCTTAACCAGTGCAGGGCTCGATTCCATGACTGTGAGATCAAGACCTGAGCTGATATCAAGAGTCAGATGCCCAAACGACTGAGCCACCCAGGTGCCCCCCAAAGTTCATACTTTTAATCACTCCATCATGCTACCCTCCTTGTTTTTCATTATGAAAGTATCATCTTGTGTTCCTGTCATTTGTTTATGTGTTTATGTCCTCTACTAAGCTCTAAACTCAAGAGGGCAAGAATTTTTATATCCCAACATCTAGCACAGTACCTGTCACATGGCATTGTTCAATACATATTTAATTTTAGAATTTGAGACAAAAGATTTATGGTAATGTGTTTTGATAGCTGTAAAACACTATCGGAATATGAGACTTTACTGTTATGTAGCAAACACATAATTTTGGTACAATTATTTATAAGCATATATAGAATGTGTGTACCTAAAAGTCAGACTGTGTATGCCTAATTAGTGTGAATGTCTAAGCCAGGATTATGACTTGATATAATTTTTACCCTTTACCAGCAACCAGGGGTGAAGGAATATTTCCAGGACAGAAAATAAAATTGTATTTCTGTTCGTGACAACTAAAGAAAGAAATAGCAATCACAGACTGCTTTCCATATAGAATAAAGCCAGAAGCCCTTGAGCTGGAAAAGGCAAGTAGGTTCAATGTCAAATGCTAGCTTTGATTGATTGGAAGGGGCTGTCTGCAGCACTTGACAAGACTGTGACCACAGTCGGCCCCTCAAAAAAGAGAGCCATGATTAACTAGCAAGTCCACCCTGGGCAGAGGATTGGGGGGCGGGCAGCATGAGTGCCATTTTGTTTCCTGCCCTGAATTAAGCAATACAATAGTCCTGTTAGTGTTTTTGTGAATTAGATAGGCTTACTTTTGGGAAGGAGGACAGGAATAAAGGTTCGATTTAAAAGGGAGTTGGAATGAATTTCTTGAATCAGGTAAAGCATTCTGAGTTTCTAGGTGAAGATTAATCTCCTTGGTGCTGTCTTTCACATAGAGCATATTCTACTCACTTTTTTCCTGTAATCACCCAAATCAGATAAAATCAAATTAACCAATATTTTGGGGGACATGTTTGCTGGAATAGAAGGATTAGTTGCCAGGGCCCTGCCCAAAGGGTAGGACAGCAGAGCAGAAATATATACGCTATTGTTAGGGGGTATTTTAGTTTTCACCTACATTTCACCATTAACTAGCCATTAGTTTCATAGTTTTATACAGTTACTGGTTGGTCACTTTCACTAACATATTAATCAATGTCTTTGCACTCTATTCTTTTTGCATGTCAAATCTTCCACCTGGAATCACTTTATTTCTGTTTGAAATTTATGCATTGTTTAGAATCCATGGTAATAGGGATCTTTTGGTGGTAAACTCACTTAACTTTTTCTTTTGTCTAAAAACGTCTTTATTTCCTCTTCGTTCTTTAAAAAATTTTTTTTAAATGTTTTTATTTATTTCTGAGACAGAGAGAGACAGAGCATGAGTGGGGGAGGGGCAGAGAAAGAGGGAGACACAGAATCGGAAGCAGGCCCCAGGCTCTGAGCTGTCAGCACAGAGCCCAACGCGGGGCTCGAACTCACACACTGTGAGATCATGACCTGAGCTGAAGTCAGTCGCTCAACCGACTGAGCCACCCAGGCACCCCACTTTGTTCTTGAAAGACACTTTTGTTTGGTATGGAAATTTAGGTTGGCAGTGATTTTCCGTCAGTCTATTTTTTTGCATTCTTTTGGTTTCCATTCTTTGATGTGTAGTCAACAATCACTCCAGTTATCTTCCTTTTGCTTTTATGCCTTAAAATATTTTAAATATATTTTACTTTTGTCACTTTGCAGTGTCCCCATTATGTGTCTAAAATTCAACTGGTTTTTATTTAGCCTATTTGAGATGTACTGGGGTCCTGGATCTGAAGATCTTTCAATACTTCTGAAAAGTTCTAAGCCTTTTTGAGGTTCCTGGGTGGCTCAGTTGGTTGAGCATCAGACTCTTGATTTTGGCTCAGATCATTATCCCAGGGTTGTGGGATCGAACCCTGTATGGGTGTCTGTGCTAAGCATGGAGCCTACTTGAAATTCTGTCTGTCTCTCTCTCTCTGTCTCTTTCTCCCTCTGTTCCTCCCCCAATTGTGTGCATGCTCTCTCTCTAAAATAAAAAATGTATATATTAAAAAAGTCTCAGCCTTTTTATCTTCAAATATTATCTATTCCCAATTCCTTATCTTTTCTGAATTTCCAATCAGGCATTATTATAGCCCTTGTCACTCTGTTCTCCATATCTTTCAATCTGTCTTTCATATTTTGCATCTAATTTCTTCCTAGCTGTGTTTCAGTTCTCTGATTTTCAGTGAACGTGCATCTCGTCTGCTGTTTAATCTCTCTTAAATTTCAAATTTAATTATTACATTTTTATTTGTTTTTTTATATAATTATAATTTGGGGGTTTATTTTAGATATATTATCTAAATATAGTTTTATTTGGTTCTTCACATCTGGTCATTCTGTATCATGTCTTGTTCTTTGCTTGCACTTTCAAGTTTAGTTATCTTTTAAAAATTATTTAAATATATTAAACACAGTGATTTTGCATTCTTTGATAATTCTAATGTCTGCCATTATTTTTAGTCTGTTCTATGGTTGGTCCCTTATGGTTGTTCTTGTGAATCTTTGGATTTTGTGCTGTGAACTATTTATTGTCTTGGCCTATATCTGTGTCACATCTTTGGTCAGAGTTGAAATTGATATCATAAAAGATGACTTACTTGTATTTATGACATTCTCTTTTGTGTGACACATCCAACTCAAAACTCACTTTTAATTTAACTAACCTAAGAGTTTTGGCCTACAAAGCACTTTGGGCCAAAACCCATTTGAAGGCTAGGTTGAGCTCTCAAGTTCTCAGGGTAGGTTTTTTCCTCTTCATCCAGGGTCATAATCAAGACAGACAAGTATTCTTACCTTCTCCTTTAGAGTAATTAGGGTCCCCTGCTTTATATATAATGGGTTATGTATAATCCATGGGTCTCCTAATGGGTTCCACATATTCAGTGGGCACTAGACTTTTACTACTGTCCTTCATGTACCAAGAAGCTAACAAATCAGAAGCTTAGCTTTCCATCGTTTAGCAGAAATTCTTGGGGCAAAGCCAGTCTTGGTATTTACTTATCTCCCACAGTCACTATTATACCTAATTTTTAGGATCTTTGGATTCCTTATTTTGTGTGTGTGCTAGTTCAGCAGTGCATTTAAAATGATTCCTAACAAAATAGTTTATCTGTTTTATTCAGAAAAATCATTCGAGTTGTAGAACCTATTATATAGCTGAAAAAGTCAAGACCAAATTTTTCTCAGATTCTGCTAGGGACATTTGACTTGAAGACATGAAATCTCTTCATTCCTACAGAATCACAAAGGAGAACTGATTGAGGGTATTGAGGGAGTTCTCAGATTTGGGGGTTGAAATCTATTATTGCATATACCAATGTATGTACTTTTTGTTGTACTGGACTCTGCAATGGTATGAATAACGGGGAATTCACATTAACTCTGGTTAGAAGGCTTCTGGAGTCATTTCAACTCCCATCAGCTTTCACCTAGATATTATTGATCATGTCAGGGCAGGTGAGTACTGAAGTATGTGGTATGTGAGGTAGCCGCAGAGAAACAGGGCCATATGGCTTTGCAAACTTCCCTAACGCTATGATACCACACATACTCTCACCCTGGGATGGAGGGCTTGTGACCATAAGTTTGTGCTAGGAAGGGCAGGCTGCTTCAAATAAGGCACCATCTGGGACAGCTTATCCAGAGGCAATTTCCCTTAGCAATTTTCCTATGCTCAGCTCCATTACCATAATGGATAGACTTCTATCATCTGTTCCTTGGGAATATTTTGTGATATCAGTGTTTACAGTGTTAGGAATTTTTTTTTTGGCAGTGAACTAAGGAGTGTGACAATTTATTGTCAGTGAATTTGAAGAGTAAAATATTCCCTTGCTCTGAGCTCTTTGCTCAGTTTTGCCTCATGAATACCTTGTTCCAATTACTTGAGTCTGACACCAACTGTACAGAAGTAAAATTCTGACATGGAATTACATCACTGCAGATAAAATACCTTGTTTAAATCATAAAAACAATTTTAGGATTCTGATTCTTCACAACAGTGTCATAGTGCTTTATGCTGTTTTGCAATGACAAGCGGGCTTGTAAATTTTAAGCCAAAAATAAACATGGCATTTGAAATAAAATTGCCTTTTGTCTTCTTTAAATGTAACGGATGATAACATCTAAAGAACTGAGAAGGGTGGGGAAGAATCTTTGTGTCTATGAGTCATAATGCCAGTGTGTTTTCATCATTTGTTAGGGCCATGGCCTCTTGCTGTATAATTTTGCCCACATATTTGATATTTTTCAAGAGAGAACTAAGAGTAATATTTTGGGAGTTGCCTGTCAAGTAGGGTTTCTCTAGTCATCAATGTGGTTTACACAGTAAAAACTTGTAATATAAGTTTGCAGGGTGTATTATTCAACCCATTACATAGGGGTTTGGATATAAGAAAGTCTACACATTTAGTTGCATTAGAGGAAGTTTCTGAAGGACATGGCATTTAAACTGGTCTTCCAAGGGTGCATACTAGTGTGGAGAAGCCATATTTTCTTAGCAGTAGAATTTTCCTCTAGGAAGAACCTTGTTGTATTTGATGAGTATTCTGACAATTCTATTTTGGGTGGGGTTTTGAGGCCACTCAAGTGCCAGCTATGCACCAGACTTTTTGGTTTACTGAGTAGAGCAAGCAAAGTTAAGTGTGAGCTTGATTTAACTCTTGGAAGAATAAAGAGGATTTTGAAGGCAGCAGAATTCAATAGATAGACAACAAACAAGGTGTCTTTAGGGAAGAGGTTTTCAGTGGAAGAAGAAGAGAGATCAATGGGAACTCACATTGGGTTTTAGGTAGGTGTTGCTACCATGTGAATCTTCTTTCCCATATTGCTGTGACATATTTTGTAAAATATCCACTTATAATGTATTGTGGAATTAGACCTACCAATTTCCTGCTTCAAGGCTATTACCAGAGACCCTAGTCACACCCTGATTCCTAATGGGTGGGATCATGATGGCAGTGAATGTTAATTTTTTTCTGATCTGGGTTCTTAATGAAAGTTACAGAGCAGATACTTGAGGCTATATTTTCTTGCAAGTGTTGAAGTCCAAATAAACTTATTCTTGCTTGGGAGCTTATTAAAATATTATAGAAGGCATGAGACAGAGTGAATTTGGCATGTCTTTGTTAAAATTGAGGGCTCTTGCCAAAGAGGCATAGGGATGGGTGACCATTTCAACTCCACATGGAGAAGGAAATGAAGAGCATTATTTAATTACAATATGGGCGAGTATGAAGGAAAGTGGTAGGAGACAAGGCTGGAAAAATAATCTAGAGCCAAAGTATGAAAGACCTTGAATGCCAAGATTAAGTATTTGGTTCTTATTTATTAGAAAAAAGAAAAGAAAGTCATAGAATAGTTGTTGTGGGTGGTTATTTGGATTTACACAATATTTTTTATTACTTCTAAAAATAATGCATTCTTATCATATAAAACCAAGTAATATAGAAAAAACATAAAAAAGAAAATAGATATCCTGGTAAACTTACCACCTATGTTTTGTTATATTCTGTCTAGAATTTGTTGACACAGACTTTAAAAAGTAAAAATGTCATTGTGATGCTTTGTCATATCATGCTGCTTTGTCAGCTGCTGCACTTTATTTATTGAAGACTTGTGATCCAAGACCTACTGTAAGTGAATGACTGTGGTTCCTGTGAGGTCGTGGATCGTAGTGACCAGAGCCCAGGAGAGGTCTCAGGAGGGGAAGAGTCAGGGTCAGTAAGGAGAAGCTGGGAAAGGCCAAGGAGAGCTGGTGGGCTGCCTTTTGGGGGAGATAAGAGGCACAGAAGGGCTTAGGGGTCAATGAGTTCCAGATTTTGAACCTGAAATTGTTGAAAAGTTAAGCAAAACAGGGAGTCAGGATGGAACAGTTTGTCAGTTTCGATAGGCAGTTGCTAGGTTTGGCTTGAGAGGTATGTGTAGCTGTTAAGGAATCTGGGTAGAAACGTCTGGTGTGCATTGGAATATTCAGGCATGGTAACTAGGCTAGAGGACAGGAAGAGAGAAAGGAATAGTGGTTGAATGTTTGCTCATTCACATCTCATTTAAATCCCTCATGCTTGCAACGTAGGAATTATCATCTCCATTTTATAGATGAGAAAATGCTCCACAAGATTAAATCATTAACCCACACAGCTACTAAACGGCTGAGCAGAGATTTCAACACATGGCTCCCAATGCTAAGCTCTTCCAGTTTGCTACACAAACAAGTGTTGAAGGGGTAGAACTGAGTGGGGGAGATCACTAAAGAAAAAAGTATAGAGCTTTTCATATGGAAATATATATATATATATATATATATATATATATATATATATCTGTGTGTGTGTATGTGTGTGTGTGCGTATGTGTGTCTATGTGTTTTGAGTGTTCATTATGACAGAACCCTGAAACTAAAAAAATAACACCCCCCCACACACACTAAAAAAATTTTTGTACAGTCATGGAGCTTACATTTTAGCAAGGGAGACAATCATTAGATTACAAAATATCCATTAATTTCAATTGGGATAAGTGTGGTTAAAGAGAGTTAGAAGGAATTAGTGTTTAATAAGGGGACCTGACCCAGTCTTGCTGGTCAGGGAAAATTTCTCAGAAGAAGTGACATCCTTCAGATATAAATTTGAATGGAGGGAAAGGGCAGAAAGTTATTCCAGGCAGGCAGAGGGAATATCTTGAGAAAATTCTGAGGTGGCAGAGAGGCCTGCAGGGCAGAGGTTCAGAATGGCTAGAGCACAGGAGGAGGAAAATGGCAAGAGATTAGGCGGAAGCAGCAAGCAGGGTGCTTTCCTGCAGGGTCCTGAAGGACACTGTTTTGCAATGGTAATTCCTCCAATTAAAGAGTATGGGAAGGGAAGTGACATGTTTATTTAAATTTGTTTACTTAAAAGGCCTCTCAGGCTTGATGTGGAGAATAGATTAATAGGTAGTAAGGTATACCGCATTATCTTTTCTAATTCTGCATTCCCTCCACAGTTGGAAGATCAGATCTTTGCTTTTTACCTTGTGACTTTGTACCCCTTCCCACTAGACTGGGGAGTAATTGTACACACCTGCTAGAGTTTATTTAGTCTTGGCAACGTGACGCACACTGGTCAGAGGAATATTAGCGGATGTGATGTGGCCTGAGGCGCTCAGTGTCCATGGTTTGTCTTGGCCTCTTGCCTCTGCATCAGTCATGAGACAGCACGCCCATGCTCCACTGATCCCAGGATGAGACACAGGCAGACCTAAGCTAAGACAGCCTCCCAGTCTCGAGTGAGAAATACGAATGACTTGGTCTATAAGCCACTGAGATTTCATGGCAGGTTTTGCAAACACATACAGGAGGGTATCAGAATGAAAGCAAGGGGACGAATTAAGGGCGTAGGTAAGAGTTAATGGTAGATCAGACTAGGACAATGGCTGTGCAGAGATGATGGAAAGTACTGAATAGATTCCAGAGGTATTTAGGCTTTCAAGTTAGTAAAAGGGATGACCAACTGGATGCAGAGGTAATGGGAAAGAAAATGTAAAAGATGATATTTCAACCAAAGATGCTTGCCGTATTGTCTAACCTTATGATCCTAAAGATAATTGAATATGCCCCGAGCTTTCAAATGCTTTATGTTGTTTTACTTGTGACTATGAAGATCATTATTTTGGTGAAAATTTTCAGTCGTCAAGACTCTTCCTCCTAGAAGCCCATGGGGTAGGCTGCAGGTCGCTGGGCATTTACTATTCCTCTCAAGGAGGTAATCCCAGCACAGGTTTTGGAGGACCTGTGGCCAGGGGCTAGTCAGAGCACAAACCCTGACTTTTGTCATGATTGATCACCTAATGTCCTGTTAAGGCTTTGGGGTTGTCATGGGCATGCCAACTTTTACTCTTAAGAAGCCCTAAACCTATCACTTTTACAAGGCAGCACGCCCCTCCCTCCAATTTATTGTATTTTACTGCAAGATGCTTTTCAGGCTTTCTGCCTGAGGCACACTTTATGTCTGAACTTGGATCCACAGCTTTATAGCCTGCCCTTTCCCCACACAATTTCCCGATTAGTTCTGGGTAATTCTAATGGCTGGTTATTTTGTGTTGTGTTGTTTTTTCCAGAGAAGCAATAAAATATTTTCTGTCCGTTAGTGAGCAGGAAGCAGCATGGATTTCATTAACATAGTGAGAAAATAAAGGTTGGCAGTTCAGTTGTTGGGAAAATGAGGTTGCAAACCCCACAAAGTCAAGAATCCAGGCAGAGTGTGACTCATTCTGTCTTTGAGCAGGCGGGGCTTGCCGTCTTCAAGGGTCCGCCAGCAGCAAGCTTGCTGTGGAGGTTAGGGAATCAGAACCATTTGTGAGTCATTCATCAGGCAATTTAGCCTGTTCGATCTGATTTTCTTGGTTGTGCTTGCTGCATTTGTCTCTGTTAGATTGAACTTCAGCTTAGTTTGTCTGTCTTCTCCTTACCATGGGGCACAGCCATGATGAAAATTACTAAAAAACATAATGTAATATCATACTAAAAAATAATGCAATATCATCTTTTACATTTTGTTGCCAGAATTAGGAAGATTAATTACAGTTAATTCTTAAATAAATGTTTTAATAAGTGAGTAAAGTTGAGATATATAATATCCCATTTTCCCTCCATACATTCAACATTCCTCTGAGATTTTCAACGGAGCAGCTAATAAAGACTAACATATCAATGTGTATTTCTATCCTTTTCATTTCATAGTTCTGGAAGTCTAGGGGAAATATGTCCCTATAAAGGGGAAGAACATGACAAAGATCATTGTTGGAAGTGGTCTAAAAATTCTACCAGCCATATCCAGAAAAAAGCTCCTTCTTTTAGGTAAAACCAAATACAAAACAAATACTTTTTCCCCCCTCTTTCAATTATCAAAGACACAGGAGATTTGGAACCAGCCAACTTTGTTTTTTTCTAGTTCTGCCTCTGCCAATATTTATTATATGGCCTTGGGCTAGTCATGTAATACTTCTGAGCTGCAGAATTCTCTTGTGGAAACTGAGAATATTTTCTTGGTTGACCTCCATGAAGACCTTGTTAGACAAAAGTTTATGTTCTCCATTCTATGGGTTGGGAGTTGACACTAGTCTGGATCTGTTATTTTACAATGATATTTTTGTTGGTGTAGACACCTTTCAGAATTCACTCATCATTCTTTGACCTGATAATGATTTATTTTGACTGTATTGATTACCCTAGGTGCCATTCATTTTTCATGAGGAAGAAAAAAGAGCATCCTTTGTCTCCAATCTATTTAATATTTTTTCAAGGTATTTCTCATCTTTTTAATCTCACAAATCTAAATCTAGCAAAGGCAAGTGTTAAGTACAAACACAAGAAATAAAATGAAATGCAAAGACAAAATCAAGCACACAAACCAACGAAAAGTGAAGCAAAATATTAGAGGCCAAAAAACTCCAAAGCAAGATTTAAACTATCCAGAGGGATCTAGCAAGGAACTCTGGCTTAAATTACCTACAAAATGACATCAGGTGAATATGATCTAACTGGCTTTGTAAAAAGCATTTAATTTCCTGGTCATTTTGGCATTTGCAGTAAGATTTCTTTGCTTTAGCAGTTGACTTTCATTACTTGAGCATCTCCTCCACAGGCTGCTTCCACTTGATTCGTTTCTGAAGATGACTTGCCTGTAATGGGCACCTCAAAGGACATTTCAGACAGAACTGAAGGTGACTTTTGAGCAACCCCCACCCGGAATGTGTTACTATTCACCCATTCCTGGGAAGGGGTCCAGAATATACCATCCCAAATTATGCCACTTTGGCAGATTTGATGATCTTGAGCTAAAGGCAACTGTGAAATAGCAAACACAGAAAGAGCTTTCTGCCCTCTCCCATCTGTCTTAAAGGACAGTATAAATCTCCACCCCCACCCCCCACCCCCCCCACCTCACACGAGGATGATGGGAGAGGAGCCTATCACTGGAGATGAAGAGCTGGCACTGAGACTGGTCTGTGTGATGAACCTTTTGGGATTAGGCCTCCTATGTATTTTCTAGTCACTTCCCACAGCTTATCAGCCTTGGCAGCCCCAACCTCTTTCTTTTCTAGTCGTGTCTCCAGTCTTCATTGCCCTTTGTTAAAATGGTATATAAGCCCATGAGTCTAACAGCTCCTTTGGGTTTTCACTTCTTTTCTGTGATGTCTCCATGCACACAAAATTTTAAATATTGATAAAATTTGTATGCCTTTTCTGTTAGACCATCAGACTGTTTCTGTCAGACTGTTAGTCTGTCTTTTGTTAATTTAACTCACAGGCCCCAGCCACTGAACTTGAGGGAAGAAGAGGTTCTTTTTCCCCCCTATACACCTGAAACCCACTTATCTTCCAGGAGAAGGCCAGGAGATACTGTGCCAGCAAATCCTCACTGAAAAAGGAAGAAGAGTGAACCCTCACAGTTGTAATGGCAAAGGAGGTCAGGAAGGTGGGGTACCCTTATCTCAGATGGGATTTGGCTGGCAGAGAATCATTAATATTCTTCACGGTTGCAAAGTGTCAGAACCTTTGGAACTTCATTCTTGTTAAGATATAGACTTGACTTTCTGACTCTTTCCTTCCAGTGAGGTGTTTCGTATTTGTAGCCTGAGAATGTTTTCTGTCAATTATCCTAGATCCCTTTGAAATAACTCTCTGTTTTACCTATGAAGGTTTAGCCTTATTTACTGCCAGCCTTTCAAATATAAAGCTAAGTTTTTAAAGAAAAATAAATGTGTTTAAAGGCAGGAAGTCTACAACATGATGCATGTTACTTGGAAATGTTCAATACTTTTGCCACATAATGTTTTATGACTTTCAAGGGACAGAAACCAGAATTCTATGTGGCTTGGGTGGATTTTTGTGCACAGTAATCTCTAATGTATCAAACTTAGAGAAATTGATGTTAATTTATCTAGCGCATACTTCCGGAGGATCGTCAGCATTTAATGGCCATCATTACAGTTGTATTCTTAATTCTGCTTCTTTTACTTATTTTTCTAAGTTTTTTAAATTTTTTTATTTGAGTGAGAGAGAGAGCATGAGTGAGGGAGAGGGGCATAGAGATGGAAGGAAAGAGAGAGAGAGAGAGAGAGAATGAATGAGAGAATCCCAAGCAGACTCCATGCTCAGCATGGAGCCTGGCACAGGGCTCTATCCCATGACCCTTGCTTGGATCATCAGCCAAGCCAAAATCAAGAGTTGGATGCTCAACTGACTGAGCCACCAGGCACCCCCATTCATTTATTAAAAAATCCTACTTAACCTACAAGATGACAGACACTGTGCCAGTTCTGAGGACACAAAGAGGAACATACTAGAGTGCTCAGCTCATTTGGACTACTTCAGTTGGCATATATGGAGGCTTTTGTTGAAAATTAGGTCAAGTACTTATGGAATCTTAATTTTTACTACTTAAATTACATAAACGGTTTGCACGCAAAATGGCCCCAGAAAATTTTGGCTTACTGAGTAGAAATAATCCAAACTATTTTTATTTTCTAGAATGGCTTACCATTAAAGACTATCCTAATAAAGAACAACAACAAATATATATATTTTCCTAAATACAGTTAATAATTATTTTTAGTTCTTCACATACATGCTTAATTTCTTGGTCACAAGGAATCTGCTCACATCTTTGAAATAAAAAAAAATAGACTGTGTGCATGTGTTGAGTGTGGCATCCTCATGTACAGTCCAAAGTGGCTGCCGGTTCTGTCTTCTGGAGGCCAAAATTTATATCTGACTTCGAATTGCTTATTCTTATTTTGTACTGGAATAGAAATAAGAACAGATTCTGCATAATTATAATTTTCCCACAATTTGATACATTATTTTATTTTTTTATTTTTTTATTTTTTTATTTTTTAAATTTTTTTTCAACGTTTTTATTTATTTTTGGGACAGAGAGAGACAGAGCGTGAACGGGGGAGGGGCAGAGAGAGAGGGAGACACAGAATCGGAAACAGGCTCCAGGCTCCGAGCCATCAGCCCAGAGCCTGACGCGGGGCTCGAACTCACGGACCGCGAGATCGTGACCTGGCTGAAGTCGGACGCTTAACCGACTGCGCCACCCAGGCGCCCTGATACATCATTTTAAATAGAAATTAAAAATAATTTCCGGGGCACCTGAGTGACTCAGTTGGTTAAGCATCTGACTCTTGATATTGGCTGCAGTCATGATCTCACAGCCTTTGGGATCGAGTCCTGCATCGGGCTCCACACTGAGCATAGAGCCTACTTGGGAGTTCTCTCTCTCTCTCTCTCTCTAGCTCTGCCAACCCCCCAAGCCTCTCTCTCTCAAAATAAATGAATAGACATTTTTTTTAAATTAAAAATAATTTATATCATATACATCTGTCTCCTAAGTTATCCATATTTCTAGGTGACTTTAGGGCTCTGGATTGACCATACACATAATATTAAATCTTAGTGTTTACATCTTTTTAAAGCTTCAGGATATGCTTAAAGGAAATTTCTAACAACCTAAACATTGAGGTTAGCTACGTATCCAAAGGTCATCTGAAAGAATGAATTTTTTTCACATAGGTTTTTCATGTTTCTTCCCTTCCTCTCATGTATGTTTGTTTTGTCAAGTGTGTCCTCATTACTTGAAAGAGAAATTTCCCTGAAAAGAAAAATGTTTTATTCTTTACTTACTACTCAGTTCACACCAAACTTGACCAGGGACATAGGTTTGGAGATTCTTGCTTTCATTCAGAGCTAAAAATAGGTACTTTTCAGATTTTTCCCTACTATGTGATTCTCACACATCTATGAGAATTCCTGGTGTCATGAGAGAAAACAGTTAAGGGTTGATTTATTGAATTGCTAATTCATACCAGGTAAAAGGAGGAGGGAGGTGGGTGATGCTGAGGGTAAAGCAAAGTCATATCCTTCTGAAGCAGGAGGGAGGCCTTCCTGCCCCTCAGAGACTAAAGTAATTTTGGCTTAGCCCCGGCTCAGTGTCTGAAAATTCAGAGCAATTATCACCATGTCAGTAACTTCTGACATATTTCTTCCTTGTGGTTTCCTCTGGACTTTTTCCACTAGTGTTATAAAGACAGAGTACATTAATGGAAAAGTTGGGGTAGAATAAGGTCAACAGATCAGAAGGTGATTGCCATTGAAAAAGTAGTTACAGTTTCCAAGAGAAGGAGTCATGCCAAGCTTTGGGGGGTCACACGGGGAAGCATGAGGGTCAGCATGAGACAGAGGTGGCAGAGGGAATGTGAGCAGGAGCCTTTACTGTGATTTCTGTGAGAAGGACCAGGCAAGGCAGGGTAAGCAGACTTGGAACTGGCAAGATGAACAATTTCATCAGGCTCTGGGGCATAGGAGCGGTCTCTCATTGTCTGGGGTGGTTGAAGCAGGTGGATAGTGGCCCAGAGTGTGAGGCCAATGAAGGAGGGGGTTGGAGGTGTGGGCTTTGCATTGCTTGGTTTGCATTTGAAGAGCTTGCTCCTAAGTGAGTGGCTTACTATCCCTAGGACTTGGCCAACTCTGGGAGGGTCAGCAAAACCCCAGATGTTAAAGCATCAGAATACGTGGTTAAAAAGACATATGGTAATACAACTCACTCTAACTTTCTATCTTGGTTCTTCTTCTTATAGACCTAGACCGAAAGTACAGGCTCTTCATCAGGGTCCACAAAAGTTCTAATCACAATAAGAATTTTATTAGCTTAGTCTTGGAGTGTTATAGGAAAGTTATAAGAAGTTATAAACACCTGTGGGCTTTATCTCTTTTTCTGCCTTTGTCTAGCTTCTTATTCCCTGTCTGATGCAATTTCCCCTCCTTGCCTCTGGCAGGAAAATTCTTACATTTAGTGCCTCCAAGGTCTTAGCTTCTACTCAACCAGGAGTTTCAAATGATTTTCTGAGCATTGGTGGATCTCTTCTTCTTATGATAAGGCCTTCTCTCAACTGCTACGAAAATAAAAATTCCCTATCTCATACTGATACCATCATAAACATATATAACCATCAAACTGATAAGCTGGCTAGAGAGAACTGAAAATAACCAAAGCAAAAAGTGATTTTAAATTAACCATAAAGTTGAAGCGAATGTGGAGAATGTGGCACTGTTGAATCCTAAGTGACAGTTTTGGCAGAAGCATTGATAAACATACCAAGACTTTGCTCCCTGAGGCAGGATGTGATCTGCAAGCTTGTGTAGAAGGAATTTATTATATATGCTTATATTATTACAATGCAATTTGTGTTATCACTTTGGGGGAACAAGGATGGTTTGCTACAAAGCATAAGAAAGGGCTCCTGGGTATACAAAGCATTGGCCTCTGAGGGATAAAGCTGTCTTTATGACTCTATACCACACATGTCCTTGGTTCTTCTGTGAAAATGACCTAGGAGCATCTTTAAATATCTCCTCTCACAGGACATGCGTGATGGTTAATTTTACGTGTTAACCAGGTTGGACTGTGGGATATCCAGATATCTGGTAAAACATTATTCATGGGGATGTCTGTGAGGGTGTTTCTAGAAGAGATAGCATTTGACTTAATGAAGTGGATAGAGATCACTTTCACCTTATGAGTAGGCATTGATGCACTCCACTGAGGGCCTGAAGGAAATAAAAAGGAAGAGGAAGGGCAAATGTGTTCTCTGTTTGAGTTGGGACATTCATCCTCTCCTGCCTCGGACATTGGTGCTCCTGGTTCTTGGCCCTTTGGACTTCTACTGAATTACACCCCCAGCTTTCCTGGTTCCTTATTGGTTGTTTCTCTGGAAAACTAATGCAACAAGAGTAACTGGGACCAAGGATTCCTGGTACATGAAATAAAAGCTGTGTAATTTGTTTGCTGTGTTCCCTTGGATCTTCCTGGGGCATACAATCTTCTCATCTACAAAATGAGAATAATGTCTGCATCATATTATTGTGCAAATTAATCCAAAGGATGTATTTTAACATTTATCCTTGAGTTTAGTACTGCTGGTGGCTACCATTCTCTGGTTAAATTGATCTCAAGTACAATTGAAATCTAAATCTCAGCATAATAAGCACTTTTATTTGCCTGAAACTAATTGGCATGATATTTGTTACAATATTCAGATGTTCTAAAAAAAGAAATTGGACGGAAATTTACTTTTTAAATATGTATTCACCCATGTTCTTATCAGCTACAAACCTCTTGAGCTGAACTGGAGGGGTAATCAAGTCATATGGTGTGAGATACTCCCCTTGTATGGGGTCTGGGCTGCCAACTGTAGCTTTAGCTTTGTCATCAACAGGTAAATGGGGCTTCCAGAAGCCAGAGAGAGAGAACGCAGAATGGGAGCATGAAGAGCTCTCGATGAAGAGCTGCCAGAGATTTTTTGCTGATTTGCATCCAGAGAAATCAGGAATTCACTGCCCAGGTACCTTGATTTTTCCATAGCTACTTCCTCCTTATTTCCAAGTAATTATTAAACAGGTCTTTAGCTCCCACTATGCATGGTTCAAACCAAGTAAATAAAGGCCTGTCATAGGACAGCTTCTGCTTTTCAACCCTTTCCTATCTTTTAAACCAAAGTTTAGGATTACTCAAAAATATGATATCATAATAAAAGGAGTAGCTAATAGTGTCCTTCTGTACTTTTCCGTAGGTGTTCTGCATTATAAATTTAAGTTATATTTAATGGGTAAAATTATCAGTGTATTTGTGGCTAATCACTGAAGTCAGGGTGTGGGACAGACTGGAAAGCAGAGGATTAAACAGCCCCCATAATCCATATTCTGTTAGTTCTGAGAGACTGAATATCTAAAGGGACAATGGCCAGACCATATATAAATATAGAACTTTGCCCAACAACCAGCAACAACCTGCTCAGGAAACCAACCCCTCATCTACAATAAACAAGCCAGGAAGACAGCCAGCTATAACTCAGACTTGAAGGAAGCCAGATTTCTATCTCTAGTGACAATTCAAGAAGGTAAATAATGAGCTCTGTAGCAATTGGCTCCAAATAGCCAGAACTTGATTAATAACTGACACCTTCCCTGTTTTTTCCCATGTCCAGTTTATGACCAACAAGAGAAAGCCAAATGTGTATTCCTAACCAATCACAGAGCACTTCTAGTTAGACCGCCTGCAGCTTCCTTGTGCCAACAGCTTCCAATCAGGGTACACTTGAAGCCCTCCTTTTTTCTTAACCTGGAAATTTCCAACTCCTCTGCCTGCCTTTGAGTCTATACCCAAACACAAGTAATAATGGTGACTCCCTTGCTACAGCAAGTTCAGAATAAATAGTCTTTGATTTCCTTATTTGGTTAGTGCTCGTTTATTTCCACAGTACTGAGAAGGATGAGAGGGCTGAGTGCAGATGGCTCCATACAAACCCTTCCCTGTGGGAAAACTTGGTGGCTGCCAAGACTGGGCAATGGCGTCTGTCTTCTAGGTGGACAGCCCTGTGGGTTTGTGTGTGAGTAGGTGAACGTAAAGACACGAGTGTATGTAAGCAATCAGACTTCACCTCTTAGCAATGAACCTGAGAGAATGGGTATAGAAATGGCAAAAACAGAGCAGTGCAGCTCCCCCAAAGGTGTCTGAGAGGACTAGGTGGCTAGCCAATAGCAAAGAACCATAAAATATAGACCGAGCAGTACTTTCAACTGTCCAATGTGCTGCAGTGAAATTTCAAAAAATTATTGACTTTGGCAATTTTATAACAATATTTTTCTAACTTTTAAACTGCTTTTGACATAGCCTTGAAATTCATTTAAAAGGATTTTTTCCCCTACCTTAAACACATCAAAGTAGGGCTTTAGGCAAAGAACTAACTCGGAGTTTTACTCCTATGAAAGTCAATTTGGAAAAGGTAAACTCACAAAGTCAAAGTGAAGTTACCAGAAGCATCATCAGAAGAAACAAAGCCCAATTAAAACTACTAACAACATAGCATTTTTACTGTTTCACTTACCAAAAATAACTGTAGGCATGACACAGTTGTGATTAAGACCTTCTAACTGTGGAATGGATCTTCCTCACCTCACTGGTTTTCAGTGCTAATGGAGCTTCATTTACTTTATCATTCTTTATTTGTGTACTCTTGGTTACAGAGGTCATCACTGCAATGCTGAGAGTTCCTCCTTGGGTTTTTAAGAATCTGGCGGCTTTTATTTACCCACTTAGGGTGGTAGTTCTTAACTGTGGTAGCTCATTAGAACCATCCTATCTCAGGCCAATTAGATCATAACCTCTCAGTGTGTTTTTAAAAATAGCTCTCCAGGTGATTCCAATATGCACAGAGTGTTGACAAACCACTCTCCTAGAAAGGGCAAGATTTCCTTGACAGTAAATGTCACCTTGAATTGTATTCACTTTGCCTGAGGGTTGTCAGAATTTAATAAAGCGACATTTACCTTGTCCATTTTATTCTATTTTTTTTATTTAAAAAATTTTTTTTAATGTTTATTTATTTTTGAGACAGAGAGAGACAGAGCATGAACAGGGGAGGGGCAGAGAGAGAGGGAGACACAGAATCTGAAACAGGCTCCAGGCTCCGAGCGGTCAGCATAGAGCCCGACGCGGGGCTTGAACTCACGGACCGTGAGATCATGACCTGAGCCGAAGTCGGACGCTTAACCGACCGAGCCACCCAGGCGCCTCTACCTTGTCCATTTTAAAGAGATGGTAACACAGATGTTACAAACTGACTCCCTGGAGCCTTGCCTGGCGTGTCCAGTGCTGCTGTCCCAGGATAAGGGCAGTGGTTGTCGGTGGTGGTAACCAGACTTGGAGTAACGGGACAACAGAAGGCACATTTATCTATTCCTTCTCTGTTGCTTCAGTTTTTCAGCATGGAAATGATTAGCTAGCTGGCATAGGAGGCAAAGTGGTGAGGAGTGATCACATGTCAGCTTGGTTGTGTGAACAGTCAGTTATGACACAGTGTGACATGCTGGCTCTGTTAGGTAGTACAGTGTCTTGTCACCAGTGCCAGTGACCGCCCAGGGGACATGGGACCTACAGGTATGGAGGCACCTTTGCACTGATGAATGGAGAAAGTCTTGAGAAACTTACTTGGAGGCATGGAATCTGTGCCCCCCAGTCACAGATTTTAATGCAGAATTAACACCAGGCGACTCTGTATGAGGGATTTTGGTTTTTAGAATTCACGAGATCACAAACGAAGTACGATTTCTTTCAGGACAGAGCAAATCAGAACTGTGTGATCAAACTGTTAAAACGCTCCATACCTGGGCAATTAGAGGAGGATGGCAGGAGTGCTGGCCCCGTTGCCAGTCTGCTCCTGCGGCAGCGGAGGTCTGACCTCCCAGCTTCTGTTGACTGGATCTTTCCTCCAACAGATATGTCTGGGGACAACATTTGATGCCTCCTGACAGGTGCATAACTTAGAAAGGGCTCTGCATTCACGATTTACTTTGAACATGTTTTTGTAGAAATGACTGCTTTAGATTGTTTCTTCATTTCTCCTACCCATTCAACTGTTAGAGCCACGTCCCCTGTTAATGAGCGTGGTTTTCTTTAGAATTTGGAGAGATAGAAATATCCTCATTGTTTTTGAGCTTCTTGTTGATCTAGAATAAAAGAGGACAGAATAATATGCACCCCCACTCAGGTGAAATAAGTGTGCCAAAGGTACCAGTTTGGGCACAATCCCTTTCAGATCTGGGTGAGGTGCGCTGGCGGGCTGGGTTGTGTCTTTATTGCTTCCCTTAACTGATGACTACTCTTTCAAGAGCACAAAGTTCATCTGTTAGTAAAATCACTCCAACATTACCACTGCTTCCACCATTCAGCAGATTCTCGATGACATTTGCAAGTAGAATCAGAAGCCGTAAAGAATATTATAGTTAAAAATTTTTAATTAAAAAATTTTTAATAGACATTTTTAGAGCAGTTTTAGGTTCACAACAAGACTGAATGAAAGTACAAAGATTTCCCATATGCCTGTTGTCCCCCACACGCATAACTTCCCCATGATCAGTGTCCCCTACTAGACTAGTACATTTGTTGCAATTAATAAACATACATTAACACATTATTATCACCCCAAGTCCAAGGTTTATATTGGGGTTTACTCTTGGTGTCGTACATTTTATGGGTCTGTAGAAATTTATAACGACACATATCCCCTGTTAGAGTGTCATACAGAGTAGTTTCACTGCACTAAAAGTCCTCTGTGCTCTGCCTTCCCCTCCCCTTTCTCCTTCCCCTCCCCTTAAAATTTAAATTTAATTAATATATTACTAAACAGTTCCAGAACTATGTTCATTTATTCAACACCTATTGTGTGAATGCTTATCAAGTGCCACACACTGATCTAGGCACTGGAGATACAGCAATAAACAAGCAGCTCAAGACCCGTTGTCTCCCGAGTCTTATACTTTAGAGGGAGAGAAATAAATAACAAACAAGCACAAATTCAGAAAAGAATTAATGTTGTGGAGAAGACAGATGGGTGACATAATAGAGAGTGATTGGTGTGGGAAGAGTCAGAGATCCTCCATAATGGATGGTTGGAGAATCGCCTCTCTGAGATGGGAGCACTGAGCTGACATCTGAAATATGGGGAAGACTGGGCCATGCAGAGATTGGGGGAAGTGTTGCATAGAGCAAAGAACAAATTTAGGTTTTCCCCCAGATAGGAATAAGTTGGTAAATTTGAGAAATGGAAAGAAGGCCTTTGTGCCTGAGGCATAGTGAGTGAACTGGAGAGGAGCAGAAGGGAGGGGGCACCAGGGGATGGGGCCAGAGAGGTAGGTGGGGCTGGACAGCACAAGGCTTCCTGGGTCATGGTAAGGCACTGATTTTTTTTTTCCCTAAGTGAAATGGGGAGGCAATGTAGGGTTTTAAAACGGGGTATGAAAATTTTATGAAAATCACTGCAACTACTTTGTGCAAACTATGGAACATTGTGAACAGAGCAGAGAACCCACATTGAAAGCTGTAAGGTGGGTTAGGAGTCTACGGAGGATCTAGGGGAGGGGCAGGAGGTGACTTGTGTGATGATGGATGCAGTAGAGATGGAGGGAAAGGAACAAGAAGGTAGAATCCAGGGGCTTGATGGATCAGAAATGGGGTAAAGGAACAAGGACAATCAAAGGTCAAAGGTGACTGTGGTAGCAACATTTACAAGACAGAGAAGAATAAATAAGGAGCAAATATTTTTGTTTAGTTTTGTTGGGGGGGTGGTGCTTGGTGAAATAAGTAGTTGTGTGAGACCCTTTAAGTTTGGGAAGGCTACTAATGTGCTCATGTAGAATCGGCAGTTGAATGTTCAAATTTGGTGCTTAAGAGGGAGGATGGGACTGAAGATGTAAATTTGGGAGTCATCAGGGAATAAACTGTATTTAATGTCAAGGGACTAGATGAGATAATCTGAGAGAAATGAGCAATAAGCTGGCGGGGGTGGTTTGAGGTCAAGAGAAGACTGATTTATTTACATTTACAGTAGTGCTACCAGAACATGTTCATTAAATGATGGTTACAGAGGTGAATTGGTCAATGTTAGTGTCAACCGGCAAAATCTGGAAGCCTGGTTGTAAAGTCTTCCCTACCACCTCATCCAGCAGAATTAATTATTCCCTTGTCTCTACTCTCATAGGGTTTGCTCAATAATATTTAAAATATTTTATTATGGTAGGTTATGTAAATATCTGTCTCCTAGGTGGACAGTAAACTCTTGGGAGAACAGGTGTCAACTATGTCAAGCCTTTTTTAGGCACAAGATGTGTGTGATCTCAGTTACACTTCACAATAGCCCTTTCTGGAAGACATAATCTTCTCTAGTCTACAGATGAAAACTTCAGGCTCAAAGAGGCTGAACAGAGTAACTGACATAATCTGGGTTGGAAGCAGAGTTGAGATTCAAGTACAGATCTGCCTGCCTCTCAACCACACGCTTTTCCTTGCTGCACTTGTTTTTCAATGTGTTCTGCCATGTATCCTGGTGCCTGCTTAGCCCAGCTACCCATCAGGCACACACTAACCTGAAATTCAACAATGGTGAGCACTAAAAACAAAGCTACAGTAAGAAACCTTAAAAACCTGCAATTCAATTGCTCTCTCATTCTCTTGTGTTTTTTTTAAATTTTTTTTAATGTTTATTTTTGACACAGAGAGAGACAGAGCATGAGAGGGGGAGGGGCAGAGAGAGAGGGAGACACAGAATCCAGAGCAGGCTCCAGGCTCTGAGCTGTCAGCACAGAGCCCGACGCGGGGCTGGAACTCACAGACTGCGAGATCATGACCCGAGCCAAAGTCGGACGCTCAACCGACTGAGCCACCCAGGCGCCCCTCGTTCTCTTGTTTTTAATAATATAGCCCATTTGTTGAGTTAGGGGGAATATTCCAGATTGTTCAAACCCACACAAGTCCTTCTATTGGAGTCCCGCTGCATGTCTTAATCAGGAGAAAGACAAAAAGATGGGAGCTGGTGCTGGGGATCAGTTGAGTTGTTGGCAGCCGCTGAAGCTCCACTTGGGAACCGGCTGGGGAGAAGGAGCAGTGGAAGGAGGAGAATGTTTGGCTAAGTAAGTGAACATGGTTTGCTGCAATTAGGCAACTACACAGAGTCAGAGGATGTAGTTCTTTTTTTTAAAATATCAAAATGAATATTTCCTTTTGTTCGGGAGCTTTCCTTCTCAGGAGTCTATTGTCAAATTTGTCACATTATGATGATAACCTCAAGCAATTTGTTTGCAAAAAAGTTGCAAGATTTCTTTTGGGGATCTTTGGTATTTGTCACAGTCTTCAAGTAGACTTGTTTGTTAGTTTCACCTAAATTTGAGGTAGCAAAACAGTTTTGACCGGTTGCCAGAATGGTAGCTGCTGGCACTAGAGTCAAATATTTACTCTAACTGAATGAAACCAATGTACTACGCCTGATCTGTGCTATGTTAGCCCACTGCACTCACTTGTGTTCTGTTCTAATACACCTGAAGTCAGCTGGCCTGAGCGGGGATCTTGTAGGTCCTGACCCTGTCACACTACCATGGGATTCACACAGTTCAGTGTTTACCAGGTGCCTGCTCTGTGTTGCTGACATTTTTCTACATACTTTGGGAACTACAAAAGAATTACTGTCCTTAGGAATTTTCATGTAATTGGGATCTCAGGATTTGAACAGGTGTTTAAACCACCACAGTGGTGGGATTCAGTGAAGAGCCCCGACCATTTATTAAAAAAGCCCATATTGTTGACCTGTTATGTACCCAGACATTGAGTTAAGAACTTCAGAAAGTTTAACTAAGAAAACAGTGTTCTGCCCTCAACGAGCTCAGATGTAAAAGAAAAGCAGACAAATTAAGAATGACTAATTTAGGGGCGCCTGGGTGGCTCAGTCGGTTAAGCATCTGACTTCAGCCTAGGTCATGATCTCACTGGTCCCATGTTTGAGCCCTGTGTTGGGCTCTGTGCTGACAGCTCAGAGCCTGGAGCCTGCTTCAGATTCTGTGTCTCCTTCTCTCTCTGCTCCTCCCCCGCTCACGCTTTGTCTCACTCTGTTTCTCAAAAATAAATAAATGTAAAAAAAAATAAAACATAAAAATAAAGATGACTAATTTACAGTATGGAAAATAACTTGATGTAGAGAGGAACAGGATGCTTTGGGAACACATAGGTGGAAATCCTAAGCCCACTAAGGACCCCTGAGAAGGCTTTTTGGAAGAAGGCAAGATTGAGTTAGCTGTAAAGAATGAGCAATAATTAGCCAGTTGAAGAAGGCGAGGGAATGGGGATGAGCATTCCTGGAAACAGAAGAGGATTTTCAATGGTAAAGAGGCGAGGAGTTGGTTGTAATTCCGTGTGGCTGGAGCACTAGGTGAACGTGGTGTGCTGGGCAGCAGTGAAATGTGAGTTGGAGGCAGGCAGGCACAAGATAAGCAGCTGCCTAGTTTTGCTAAGGAGTATGGATTTCACCCTGAAGGCAATATAAAGCCTCCACCGAGAGACTTTAAGCAGGTTTGCATTTAGGAAATAATACTCCAGAAGGAGTATAGATAATGGCTTTGAAAATAGACACAACCATAGCGAAGAGGCTGGGAAATTGCTGCAATAATCCAGTTTTGAAATTTTCAGGGTATAAATTTCAGCTTGTGGGAGTTGGACTGGAGAAATAAGACAGTTTAAAATGTAGATGTAGGAGATGAAATCAGAGATTGTTAATTATTTTAATGTTGCCGGTTAGGGAAGGAGTCTAATTAAGTCGTGATTTCTGCCTTAGCTGGAATGGATGAAAGACATGGTGGTCTGGGTCTGCTGGTGGAGGAGGCAGGGGAAGGGGAAAATAATGAGTGAACCTTAGAGCATGTTATCTTTCCGGTACTTGTTCTGCATCCAACTGGAGATAGCCAATAGGTAGAGACTGGAATGTACAGACAGGAAATCATCTCAAAATATGCGATATTTAGAGCCAGGGCAGTTAACGCAGAAAAGAAAAATTAATGCAGGTATTTCTTTGACAACCTGATTACACTCATGGTCATACTCTAGACATTGTCATTTTAATACGTCTAACCCCTCCACAACCTTAATTTCATCCATCCCACTCTCTGACCACTACTTCCCAAATTTATAACTCACTCCCTCTAGTGTACTAACTCCAATGATGTACCTACACCCACTAGGACCAACAATCCCCTGCTTACATCTTTTTCATCAAATAGTATTTCACCAATTTTTCACTATCCCCTACCCCTTCAATGCTCATGATCACTGCTTATGCACCTTAAATTTGTGGTCAATCATTTTAATCACTTTCTTTCTTCTTCTTGCTTCATTGTACTTACTTGACAAACAATAACCCTGATTAAGTCCCAACCTTTGCCTACTTTTAGTGCCTGTGGCTGCAACGGATTGTGATTGGGGAAAAACACACAATCACACTGACTGGTCTCCTTTTTACATCCTTGACCTTGGATTTCAGGTGGGTCCTTCAAGTGCTACCTGACAATCAGATGATATATCCTTATCTCTTATTGTATAAAATGGCTATTTTATATCTTCTGTCATCTCTTCAAATCCTTGCCCCCTTCCCCAAACAACTCCTAATCCCTTCTTCACTCCCAGGAGATGAATTTACTTTCTATTTCACTGAAAAAATTAGATAATTGGATAATTTACATGAAAACATCTATAGAATCCCTCCATCACCTCTCTCTCCCCATCAGAATCTAGCACACATATTCTGCTTTCTTGTCCATTGCCATAAATAATGTCTGCACATTCATATTGGAAACCAGACGTTCCAAATATGTATGTACTAGATCCCATGTCTTCTCGCCTACTCGGGGACATCACTGTGGCAATCCTTCTCTATCTCATCAATTTTTCACTCTCTGCTCAACCATTCTCATTAACACACAAACTGAAATGTTCTCCATTGGAAAATAACCTTCTCTCTCACCATCATTTTTGCTCCTCTTAGCTGCCAAATTCCAACTCCCCTTCTTGTGTTCATTCTTACTCATCCTCCAATCAGGGCTCCACCAAAACTGCTCTTGTCAAAGTGACCAGGGGCCTCCGTGGAACCCACTTCAGCTCTCATTATCCCTTTCTGTAGCACTTGACATAGCTGATGACTCCCTGCTCTTTGTTATTTCCTTTGGATTTCAGCATCCCAGCCTTCTTTGCTTTTCTCCTCCATTGCTGGTTACTCCTTCTAAATTGTCTTTGCTGATCTCTTCCTTCTTAATATTTGACTGCCTTAGGTCTCAGTTTTTGGTCCTTTTTATTTCCCATCATAACTCATTTTCTTAGTCATATCATCCTGTTACATAACTTTAAATACTGGGTATATATGCTAATGACTCCTAAATTTAGAACTTCTGTCTAGACTGTTCTCCTGAATTCCCCCCTGCTTGCTTAATATTTCCACTTAGTTGTGTAGTAGACATGCCAAGCTTTCCAGGTCCCAAAGTGACCTTCCAGCCATCTCTGCCACCTTGACATTGTCTACCCACAGTTTTCCTCATCTCAGGTGATGGCAACTCCGTTCTTCCAGATGTTCAGGCCAACAATCTTGAGTTGTCCTTAACTCTTTTTTGTCTCTCATATCCTATATCCGGTCCACTAGGAAATACTGTTGGACATAACTTTCAGACATAAATAGGAACTGACCACTTTTCACATATCACCATTTGCATCCTGTGTAGACCACTGCCATCTCTTGTGTGGATAACTGCAATAGCCTCCTGATAGGTCTTCTGCTTCTACTCCTGCCTCTTTACATCTATGCTGAAAATACCAGCCAGGTGATCGTTTTAAAATGTAAGCCAGATAGCATACCTTCTAGGCTCAAAACCCTACAATGGCTGCTTATCTCACTCAAAGTAAAAGTACTTACAATAATCTAAAAATCCCTGCAGGACTTGTTCCCTTGTTGTTCCTTGAATATTTCAAACATGTTCATGCCTCAAGACCTTTACACTTGCCTTCCTTCTGCTTTACTTGTTATAAACATGGCCAACTCCTCATGTCTGTCAAGTCTTTGATTAACCGTTACCTTCTCAATGAAATCTACCCTAACTACCATAGTTAGGCTTACCAGCTGCCCTCCCAGCCCCTTGGCCCTTGTGATCCCCTTTACCTTGTTCTACTTTTTATGTAGCCCTTATAATTTTTAATATGCTATATAATTTACTTATTTATTATGTTCATAGCTTGTTGCCTAATGTAAATTCACAGAGATTTTTGTTATTTTATTTTTCTAAGTTTTTTTAAAGTATTTTTTTAGAGTTTATTTTGAGAGAGAGAGTGAGAGAGAGAGAGAGAGAGAGAGAGCATGCACATGCATGCAAGTTGGGGAGGGGCAGAAAGAGGGAGAGAGAGAATCCCAGGCAGGCCCCACACTATAAGCGCAGAACCCAGTGCAGGTCTGGAACTCAGGAATCATGAGATCATGACCTGAACCTAAGGTGCACGCTTAACCAACTGAGCCACCCGGGTGCCCCTCTTTTTCCAAGTTTTTACTTAAATTCCAATTCATTACACTATAATATTAGTTTCACGCGTAGAATTTAGTGATTCATCACTTACATACAATACCCAGTGTTCATCAAAACAAGTACCCTCCTTAATACCCATCACCCATTTAGCCCATCCCCCTGCCGACCTCTCCTCCAGCAACCCTCAGTTTGTTCTCCATAGTTAAGAATCTATTTTATGGTTTGCCTCTCTCTCCCTCTTTATTTTTCCTATCCCCTATGTTCATCTGTTTTGTTTCTTAAATTCCACCCATGAGTGAAATCATATGGTATTTGTCTTTCTCTGACTGACTTATTTCACCTGGCATAATACTCTCTAGCTCCATCCACATCTTTGCAAATGTGTGTGTGTGTGTATACCACACCTTTATTCATTCATCTGTTGATGATCATTTTGGGCTCTTTCCAAAATTTGCTGTTGTTGATAATGCTGCTATAAACATCGGAGTGCATGTATCCCTTTGAAATCAGTATTTTTGTATACTTTGGGTAAATACCTAGTAGTGCAATTCCTGGATCATAGGATAATTGTATTTTTAATTTTTTGAGGAACCTCCACACTGTTTTCCAGGGTGGCTGCACCAGTTTGCACTCCCACCAACAGTGTAAAAGGGTTCCCCTTTCTCCACATCTTCTCCAAAGCCTGTTGTTTCCTGTGTTGTGAATTTTAGCCATTTTTACTCATGTGAGGCGATATCTTATTGTAGTTTCAATTTGTATTCCCCTCATGATAAGTGATGTTGAGCATTGTTTCATGTGTCTTAGCCATCTGTATGTCTTCTTTGGAAAAATGACTATTCATGTCTTCTGCCCATTTTTAACTGGATTATTTATTTTTTGGGTATTAAGTTTTATAAGTTCTTCATAGATTTTGTATACTAATCCTTTATGTCATTTACAAATATCTTCTTCCATTCCATAGGCTGACTTTTAGTTTTATTGATTGTTTCCTTCACTGTGCAGAAGGTTTTTTTTTTTTTTTTTTTTGTTTTTTTTTTTTTTGGATTAAGTACCAATAGTTTATTTTGCTTTTGTTTCCTTGACCTCGGGAGATGTATCTAGTAAGAAGTTGCAATAGCTGATGTCAAAGAGGTTACTGCCTGTGTTCTCTAGAGTTTTTATGGTTTGCTATCTCACATTTAGGTCTTTCCTCCATTTTGAATTCATTTTTGTGTATGGTATCAGAAAGTATACCAGTTTTATTCTTTTGAATGTTGTTGTTCAGTTTTCCCAGTACGATTTGTTGAAAAGACTGTCTTTTTCTGTTCATTGGATATTCTTTCCTGCTTTGTAGAAGATTAGTTGACCATATAGTTTGATAGATTGCATTAAATGTGTGGATTGCTTTGGATAGGATAGACATTTTAAGAGTATTTGTTCTTCCAATCCATGAGCATGGAATATTTTTCAGTTTCTTTCTGTCATGTTTAATTTCTTTCATCAGTGTTTTATATTTTTCAGAGTACAGACTACCTCTTTGGTCACATTTATTCCTAGGTTATCTTAGGGGTTTTGGTGCAATTGTAAATGGGATTCCTTGATTTTTCTTTCCGATGCTTTATTATTGATGTATAGAAATGCAACAGATTTGGTACATTGGTTTTGTATCCTGTGACTTCACTGAATTCGTGTATCAATTCTAGCAATTTTTCATGGAATCTTTGGGTTTTCAATATAGAGTATCATGTCATTTACAAATAGTGAAAGTTTGACTTCTTCCTCACCAATTTGGATGACTTTTTATTTCTTTTTGATCACGAGGCTAGGACTTCCCATATTATATTAAATAACAGAGGTGAGAGTTGACATCCCTGTCTTTTTCCTGACCATAAAGGAAAAGCTGTCAGTTTTTCCCTATTGAAGATAATATTAGCTGTGGGTTTTTCATATATGTCCATTATTATTAAGCTGAGGTGTGTTTCCTCTAAACCTACTTTGTTGAGGGTTGTTATCATGAATGGTTGTTGTACATTTCAAATGCTTTTTCTGCATCTATTGAGAGGATCATATGCCTCTTATCCTTTCTTTCATTAATGTGGTGGATCACATTGATTGATTTGTGAATATTGAACCACACTTGCAGCCCAGGAATAAATCCTATTCCATCATGGTGAATGATTCTTTTAATGTAATGTTAGATTCAATTTGCTATTATTTTGTTGAGAATTTTTGCATCCATGTTCATCAGGGATTTTGGCCTGTAGTTCTCTTTTTTTTAGTGGAGTCTTTGTCTGGTTTTGGAATCAGGGTAATGCTGACCTCATGGAATGAGTTTGGAAGTTTTCCTTCCATTTATATATTTTTGGAATAGTTTGAGAAGAATAGGTATTAACTTGTCTTTAAATGTTTAGTAAAATTGTCCTGTGAAGCCATCTGGCCCTGGACTTATGTTTCTTGGGAGATTTTTGACTACTGATTCAATTCGTTTGATGGTTATCAGTCTGTTCAAGTTTCCTATTTCTTTATGTATTAGTTTTGATAGTTCATATATTTCAAGGAATTTATCCATTTC